>NC_141003.1:15806589-16231858 GCF_052327205.1 Somniosus microcephalus
CCAGTCGCTCTCTCTCTTCCCTCCAGTCGCTCTCTCTCTTCCCCGCAGTCGCTCTCTCTCTCTCGCTTCCAACAACAACATGCCCTCGAAAAAGCCTCGGCACCGCCGGGCACTCCAGCTAGTCTATCTATATAAAAGGATACATCTGTCTGTCTGTCTGTCTATCTGTCTGTCTATCTGTCTGTCTGTCTGTCCTTCGGTGTGTCTGTCCGGCTATACACTCTAAAGTTATAGAGCGTACCTATGCGTGCGTTACATCAAAAGAAAGCTTACGGTTCCGGAACGGTCGTAAGCGTATTTACGTTTTGGCGAGACAAAAATTGCGCCCGTGGTATCCAAAAAACATTCAAAATTCCGCTCATTAGCATCTCATTATCCGCTCATTAGCATCGGGTGACGTCGAGGTCGACCAATCGTACGGTCGAGCAACCCGACGGTCGACCAATCGCTGCGTGGTGGGGGTGGGTTCCTGGCGCGTGCGGGCGGGCCCTCTTAGAGTCGAGTGACGGGACGATTGACCAATCCTATGCTTCGGTGACCTGACGGTCGACCAATCGGTGCGAGTGTGGGCGGGCCTTATCGTTCTGGACTGAGGTGAGTCGCCGCCATCTTGATTCCAAACTTTTCTTTTCCCCGCTTTCTGCGTCTTTAAAAAAAAAAGTTGCTTTTAAAACACATATTGTTTTTTTAAAAAGTTAATTACTTTCTAAATCTTTTATCTAATCTCATTAATTTTCCTACCTTTCCCCGTTTTTGCAGGTAGGCCTCGAAGCCTGGGCGTCTGTTACCAGCCATGCTGGACCCTAGGCAATTGTTTTGTGGCAAGCTCCTCCCACCCCTCACCCCCCACCGGGCCCGATTCTGAACCAGCGGCCAGCCATCTTGGTAAAGGCTGGCTGCGGCTTCATTCGCGCTCACGCTGCACGGCGCACGCGCACCTCCACACAGAGCGCGGCCAGCGGGAAGCGAGCAGGTTAGCGGGGGGGGGGCGGGCGGGGCTCGGGAGGGGAGCGGGAGCGGAGAGGGTTACCCCGGCAACCGGGCTCGCCAGCCGCAATCGGCCGTCTCAAGCCGCTGAGGCCCGGTCCCGGAGATCGGGAGGCGGAGAGGGGAGGAGGGTTACAAAGGCAACCGGGCCCGGCCAGCCGCAATCGGCCATCTCAAGCCGCCTCAGGAGGGCGGGGCTCGGGCTGACCGGGGCGCTGCGCTCGGCATGTCAGTGCGTGGGGCGGCATGGAGCTCAGCGGAGCCATCGCCGGCAGAGGGGAGAGGGTCTGCTGGCTCCCCCATCCCTTTCTCCCCCCCTCCTCTCCCCCCTCTCCCCCTACCCTCCCCTCCTCCCCCTCCCCTTTCCCCCCACCCCCCCTCCGCCCCCACTCCCCTTTCCCCCCTCCCCCCTCCCCTTTCCCCCCTTCCCCCCTCTCCCCCCGCTACCCTTTCCCCCCCTCCCCTTTCCCCCCTCCCCTTTCCCCCCTCCCCTTTCCCCCCTTCTCCCCCTCCCCTTTCCCCCCTTCTACCCCCTCCCCTTTCCCCCTTCTACCCCCTCCCCTTTCCCCCCTTCTACCCCCTCCCCTTTTCCCCCTCCCCTCCCCTTTCCCCCCTTCTTCCCCCTCCCCTCCCCTTTCCCCCGCTTCTCCCCCCACTTCCCCCTCCCCTCCCCCCCTTCTCCCTCCCCTCTCCTCCCCCCTCCCCTTCCCCCCTTCTCCCTCCCCTCCCCCTCCCCTTCCCCCCCTTCTCCCCCTCCCCTTTCCCCCCCTTCCCCCCTCCCCTTTCTCCCCCCATCCCCCTCCCCTTTCTCCCCGCCTCCCCTCCCCTTTCCCCCCCTTTCTTTGCCCCCTCCCCTTCCCCCGCTTCTCCCCCTTCCCCCGCTTCTCCCCCCACTTCCCCCCAGTCGCGCGCTCTCTTCCCCCCAGTCGCTCTCTCTCTTCCCCCCAGTCGCTCTCTCTCTCTTCCCCCCAGTCGCTCTCTCTCTCTCTTCCCCCAGTCGCTCTCTCTCTCTCTTCCCCCAGTCGCTCTCTCTCTCTCTTCCCCCCAGTCGCTCTCTCTCTCTCTTCCCCCCAGTCGCTCTCTCTCTCTCTTCCCCCCAGTCGCTCTCTCTCTCTCTTCCCCCCAGTCGCTCTCTCTCTCTCTTCCCCCAGTCGCTCTCTCTCTCTCTTCCCCCAGTCGCTCTCTCTCTCTCTTCCCCCCAGTCGCTCTCTCTCTCTCTTCCCCCCAGTCGCTCTCTCTCTCTCTTCCCCCCAGTCGCTCTCTCTCTCTCTTCCCCCCAGTCGCTCTCTCTCTCTCTTCCCCCCAGTCGCTCTCTCTCTCTCTTCCCCCCAGTCGCTCTCTCTCTCTCTTCCCCCCAGTCGCTCTCTCTCTCTCTTCCCCCCAGTCGCTCTCTCTCTCTCTTCCCCCCAGTCGCTCTCTCTCTCTCTCTTCCCCCCAGTCGCTCTCTCTCTCTCTTCCCCCCCAGTCGCTCTCTCTCTTCCCCCCGTCGCTCTCTCTCTTCCCCCCAGTCGCTCTCTCTCTCTCTTCCCCCCAGTCGCTCTCTCTCTCTTCCCCCCAGTCGCTCTCTCTCTCTTCCCCCCAGTCGCTCTCTCTCTCTTCCCCCCAGTCGCTCTCTCTCTCTCTTCCCCCCAGTCGCTCTCTCTCTCTCTTCCCCCCAGTCGCTCTCTCTCTCTCTTCCCCCCAGTCGCTCTCTCTCTCTTCCCCCCAGTCGCTCTCTCTCTCTCTTCCACCCATCGCTCTCTCTCTCTCTTCCCCCCAGTCGCTCTCTCTCTCTCTTCCCCCCAGTCGCTCTCTCTCTCTCTTCCCCCCAGTCGCTCTCTCTCTCTCTTCCCCCCAGTCGCTTTCTCTCTCTCTTCCCCCCAGTCGCTCTCTCTCTCTCTTCCCCCCATCGCTCTCTCTCTCTCTTCCCCCCAGTCGCTCTCTCTCTCTCTTCCCCCCAGTCGCTCTCTCTCTCTCTTCCCCCCAGTCGCTCTCTCTCTCTCTTCCCCCCAGTCGCTTTCTCTCTCTCTTCCCCCCAGTCGCTTTCTCTCTCTCTTCCCCCCAGTCGCTCTCTCTCTCTCTTCCCCCCAGTCGTTCTCTCTCTCTCTTCCCCCCAGTTGCTCTCTCTCTCTCTTCCCCCCAGTCGCTCTCTCTCTTCCCCCCGTCGCTCTCTCTCTCTCTTCCCCCGTCGCTCTCTCTCTCTCTTCCCCCCGTCGCTCTCTCTCTCTCTTCCCCCCGTCGCTCTCTCTCTCTCTTCCCCCCAGTTGCGCTCTCCCTTCCCCCCAGTCGCTCTCTCTCTACCCCCCCAGTCGCTCTCTCTCTACCCCCAGTCGCTCTCTCTCTACCCCCCAGTCGCTCTCTCTCTACCCCCCAGTCGCTCTCTCTCTACCCCCCAGTCGCTCTCTCTCTACCCCCCAGTCGCTCTCTCTCTACCCCCCAGTCGCTCTCTCTCTACCCCCCAGTCGCTCTCTCTCTACCCCCCAGTCGCTCTCTCTCTACCCCCCAGTCGCTCTCTCTCTACCCCCCAGTCGCTCTCTCTCTACCCCCCAGTCGCTCTCTCTCTACCCCCCAGTCGCTCTCTCTCTACCCCCCAGTCGCTCTCTCTCTACCCCCCAGTCGCTCTCTCTCTACCCCCCAGTCGCTCTCTCTCTACCCCCCAGTCGCTCTCTCTCTACCCCCCAGTCGCTCTCTCTCTACCCCCCAGTCGCTCTCTCTCTACCCCCCAGTCGCTCTCTCTCTACCCCCCGTCGCTCTCTCTCTACCCCCCAGTCGCTCTCTCTCTACCCCCCAGTCGTTCTCTCTCTTCCCCCCAGTCGTTCTCTCTCTTCCCCCCAGTCGTTCTCTCTCTTCCCCCCAGTCGCTCTCTCTCTACCCCCCAGTCGCTCTCTCTCTACCCCCCAGTCGCTCTCTCTCTACCCCCCAGTCGCTCTCTCTCTACCCCCCAGTCGCTCTCTCTCTACCCCCCAGTCGCTCTCTCTCTACCCCCCAGTCGCTCTCTCTCTACCCCCCAGTCGCTCTCTCTCTACCCCCCAGTCGCTCTCTCTCTACCCCCCAGTCGCTCTCTCTCTACCCCCCAGTCGCTCTCTCTCTACCCCCCAGTCGCTCTCTCTCTACCCCCCAGTCGCTCTCTCTCTACCCCCCAGTCGCTCTCTCTCTACCCCCAGTCGCTCTCTCTCTACCCCCCAGTCGCTCTCTCTCTACCCCCCAGTCGCTCTCTCTCTACCCCCCAGTCGCTCTCTCTCTACCCCCCAGTCGCTCTCTCTCTACCCCCCAGTCGCTCTCTCTCTTCCCCCAGTCGCTCTCTCTCTTCCCCCAGTCGCTCTCTCTCTTCCCCCCAGTCGCTCTCTCTCTTCCCCCCAGTCGCTCTCTCTCTTCCCCCCAGTCGCTCTCTCTCTTCCCCCCAGTCGCTCTCTCTCTTCCCCCCAGTCGCTCTCTCTCTTCCCCCCAGTCGCTCTCTCTCTTCCCCCCAGTCGCTCTCTCTCTTCCCCCAGTCGCTCTCTCTCTTCCCCCCAGTCGCTCTCTCTCTTCCCCCAGTCGCTCTCTCTCTTCCCCCCAGTCGCTCTCCCCCTCCTCTCTCTCTTCCCCCCAGTCGCTCTCTCTCTTCCCCCCAGTCGCTCTCTCTCTTCCCCCCAGTCGCTCTCTCTCTTCCCCCCAGTCGCTCTCTCTCTTCCCCCCAGTCGCTCTCTCTCTTCCCCCCAGTCGCTCTCTCTCTTCCCCCCAGTCGCTCTCTCTCTTCCCCCCAGTCGCTCTCTCTCTTCCCCCCAGTCGCTCTCTCTCTTCCCCCCAGTCGCTCTCTCTCTTCCCCCCAGTCGCTCTCTCTCTTCCCCCCAGTCGCTCTCTCTCTTCCCCCCAGTCGCTCTCTCTCTTCCCCCCAGTCGCTCTCTCTCTTCCCCCCCAGTCGCTCTCTCTCTTCCCCCCGTCGCTCTCCCTCTTCCCCCCGTCGCTCTCTCTCTTCCCCCCCAGTCGCTCTCTCTCTTCCCCCAGTCGCTCTCTCTCTTCCCCCCAGTCGCTCTCTCTCTTCCCCCCAGTCGCTCTCTCTCTTCCCCCCAGTCGCTCTCTCTCTTCCCCCCAGTCGCTCTCTCTCTTCCCCCCAGTCGCTCTCTCTCTTCCCCCCAGTCGCTCTCCCTCTTCCCCCCAGTCGCTCTCTCTCTTCCCCCCAGTCGCTCTCTCTCTTCCCCCCAGTCGCTCTCTCTCTTCCCCCCAGTCGCTCTCTCTCTTCCCCCCAGTCGCTCTCTCTCTTCCCCCCAGTCGCTCTCTCTCTTCCCCCCAGTCGCTCTCCCTCTTCCCCCCAGTCGCCCTCTCTCTTCCCCCCAGTCGCTCTCTCTCTTCCCCCCGTCGCTCTCCCTCTTCCCCCCGTCGCTCTCTCTCTTCCCCCCAGTCGCTCTCTCTCTTCCCCCCAGTCGCTCTCTCTCTTCCCCCCAGTCGCTCTCTCTCTTCCCCCCAGTCGCTCTCTCTCTTCCCCCCAGTCGCTCTCTCTCTTCCCCCAGTCGCTCTCCCTCTTCCCCCCAGTCGCTCTCTCTCTTCCCCCCCAGTCGCCCTCTCTCTTCCCCCCAGTCGCTCTCTCTCTTCCCCCCAGTCGCTCTCTCTCTCTCTTCCCCCCAGTCGCTCTCTCTCTCTCTTCCAACAACAACATGCCCTCAAAAGACCCTCGGCACCGCCGGGCACTTCAGCTAGTAAAAGTATAAAGGGGTGCTTATAGAAAATATAAAACATTACTGCACGCAGCTATTGAAGTTGAGTCAATTACAGCATTTAAGAAGGAATTAGTTAAACACTTGAAGAGAAAAATATGAAAGGGTATGAGGAGAGTGTAGAGAAATGGAATGGGAGCAAGTAGCTCCAATATCGAACTAGTACTATCACAATTCACCACTTGGTCGCTTTCTGTGCTGCAATTTGTACGATTCTATAATCTACATGTAGAAAAGCCTTGTGTATAACACCCGTCTGCCACACTGCAAAGTGTCACACTTTTGCACACATGCCAAGTATGTGTTGGGCCTGCACCTGATTGACTTAAATGGCATATTCATAAAATAACAACATAATATTCTTTAAAAATAGAAAGGAAACAGTCGTGTCCTGCTGGTTTCGATGATCTTGATAACCTGGCCAAGGGGAGGAGCCGGGTGTTTACAAATAGCTGCCAGTCTTGAGAAACTTCCCTCTGGGGAAGTAGCAATTAACATCTAATTGACTTCAAAGTGTGCCTATTTGGACAACTCATCCAATAGGAGTAGCTGAGCTGTGGTGTTAAAGGGACAGGCCAGAATCAACACCGCTCCAGCTTTACAGCGAAACATCACGAGTGTGCTCCAGGACCAGGACTATCACGTGCAATGCCATGGGAGATCAGCTAGTGCCTTCAACATTTATTTTGCTTGCAATAAAATGTATACTGATTTAAAACGCAAGATTGGTAGACAAAGAAAATCGGTATGTTTCCTGCCGATTATATGCATTTGAGTTAGATAAAAGTCTATGATAGTGCACATTATGCATGGTCTGTTCAGAGGAGTTGAGTGAATCATCAAACAATCTTTCATTTAAATACTTTCTTCTGAAGTATTAGCAAATTATACTCGGTACTGATGAAATCTAAATTATATATTCGGCTAACTTTTTTTAAAATGTAGCTAATATGCACTTGATTTTGTTTTTGCCTCAAACAGGATAAGGCACGTAAAGAAAATGAACTGCCTGAACTTTTCCAAGTTTTGGAAAGAAATAGGCTTGCTGTTCAGAAGCAGCAAAAAAATCTTAGAGAAATGACCAAGGTAATGTTTCTCAATATTGTTGCCTAGTCTAGGCTTGTATTTCCTTGAGTGTAGAAGATTAAGGAGTGTTGATAAGGTAATCTTGAATGCAGTGGTGTTACAAAATAGCTTTTTATATAAGATTGAGGTGTTTAAGATGATTAAAAAATTTGATAGGGAGAAACTATCTCCTCTGGTGGGGGGAGGCCAGAACAAGGGGGCAGAACCTTAAAATTAGAGCCAGGCTGTTCAGGGGTGATGTCAGGAAGCACTTCTTCACACAAAGGGTGGTGGAAATCTGGAACTCTCTCTCCCAAAGAGCTGTTGAGGCTTGGGGGAATCAATTAAAAATGTCAAAACTGAGATTGATAGATTTTTGTTAGGTAAGGGATATGGAACCAAGGCGGGTAGATGGAGTTAAGATACAGATCAGCCATGATCTAATTGAATGGCAGAACAGGCTCGAGGGGCTGAAAGGCCTACTCTTGTTCTTGTGTTCCTTTATCTTTAGATCATGGGATGGCATGGGATTCCCTAACCCTTTCCCTTGACAATAATGTTACTTTTTTTGGGGGTTCCCATTTAATTATTTTTGTTTTTCTCACTCTCTTTAGCTTACTCCTCTGGCAACGCGTCATTCCCAGCTGAAGTGATTGGCAGGTAGCCTGCTCCCAAAACCTCTGACCAGGAGGAGTTACACAGGAGCAGCCTGGCAATGACATCTCTGCTGATATTCCTCTATTCCTGTGGGCAAAAGTCTAGACTGAGATTTTACGAGTGGTCAGTGGGTGGGATTAGTGGCGGGTTGGGTAGGAAAGTGTTTTTTTTTTGACAGCGGGTCAGGAACCCGCCGCAACGCGACTTTCCCAATGTCGGGTCTGTCAACGCTGAGCAGACCCGACCGGCAATGGTGGGCGACCCAATTCAAATCATTAGCTAGTTGACAGATCATTAACAGGCTTTTTATCTTACCTTTTGACTTTAACTGCATGACCATGGGAACCACACTGTTCGGGGACCACGGCTGTCAACCTGAGGCATGAGTTTCGTGGCCATTGCTCCAGCTGATTCCTTGAAAGCTTCAACTGTACAGTAAAAGCTCCCACCTGACAGATCATCACTTTCCTCAGCCACAAGCTGTTTCTCAGTCCAGTTCCAGCACAGATTCTGCAGGCTTTCCACTTTCCACTTTCCACTCTCCATTCACTCTCACCTCATTGGAAGAATTCTCTCACCATTGACAGATCGCTTCTGTCATCTCTACTTCACCTGCCATCTATTCCATCAACATGGATGCCCTTTATACTGTCTCAACTTGGTCCTCAGTATCTGCCCACGATCAGCCCCATCACCAGCAGCACCAGGCACACCAGCAGCACCAACAACAACACCAATCTTCTGCGCAATCACTTGGTGCTGCACAGGACAGAGGGCATCAGCACATTGCTGCCCGGGAGGGCAGGGAAGGCCTCACCATGGCCAGATTTACTTCACTTGATGCTGTACACCCTGGCTGCCACATGATGTGTCAGGTGGGCACCACCCCACACCAACACCAGAAAGCATCCTTACAATGTCCAAGCCATTCCTTTCACACTCACCACCATTGTGGGGGTACCATTATGTCGCACCATTCACTGCAACTCACTAAGCCACTTCCAAAGGTGCACACAAATCTGTCTACTGAGATCATTGAAAGGTTTGCGGCACTGCACCCAGGTCCTCCTGACGACATCCCTGCTTGTGACCTCCTCTGCAATGTGCAACCAGGCTGTGTTGGTCTCCGGGGAGGTCTCTTCCGCCCATGGGACCCTGCATGCTGTGACTCCCTGCATAAGCATATGGAGGGAGTCATGGGAGAACCTGAGTGCAGCCCTGCACCTCTGTGCAGTGATTGTCAGTGTTTGTAGCACTTCAGTGTTGTAGAACACTGACAGCACAAACATCAAAAGGCCGCCATGATCCCTTTAAGGAAACCGGCTGATGATGTGTCATGAATGACGTCACCAGACCCACTTCCTCTATTTGGGCCGGGTAACGTGCTGGGCGGGCTTAACAAGCCCTATCGACGTAAATTCATTTTCCAGAGCGGGATGGAGCTAGCAGTGGGGCCCGGACCCATTGAGGTGAGTAAAATGCCGGCCCTTGTCTTTGACAAAAAGAAAAAAAAAAGACTTGCATTTAATAGCGCCTTTCATGACCTCAGGATGCCCCAAAGTGCTTTACAGCCAGTGAGGTACTTTTGAAGTGCAGTCACTGTTGTAATGTGGGAAACGCGGCAGCCAATTTTGTGCACAGCAAGCTCCCACAAACAGCAATGTGATAATGACCAGATAATCTGTGTTTTAGTGATGTTGGTTGAGGGATAAATATTGGCCAGACAACACGGAGAACTCCCTTGCTCCTCTTTGAAATAGTTCCATGAGATATTTTACGTCCACCTGAGAGGGCGGATGGGGCCTCGGTTTAACGTCTCATCTGAAGGATGGCACCTCCGCCAGTGCGGCACTCCCTCAGCACTGTACTAGAGTGTCAGCCTGGATATTATGCTCAAGTCTCTTGAGTGAAACTTGAACTCACGCCCTTCTGACAGTCAGGAACAAATCTGCATCAACCATACGAGAACTCTGGGCACAAACCCACATCCAACCCCCTGTAAAGCAGAGTACTGGCTCAAGAGGTTTACATTCATGGTAATTCACAAATCCTGCAGTCGTTTAGTTTCAAATGGTCTCTGAACTAGAATAACTTAAATACAGAAGTTGTGTTTGCAAGATTTTCTTTACGGGTTGTATGTACATCTATGCGCGGAAGGATCACATTGAAAAATGGGATGACATGAAGTTGGATGACTACATTTATTTGAACAAGAAATAATGATTGTTCAAGTAAAAGGTAGAAATCTGTATTGCTTGCAGTGGTGTCAGCCATGGCTCAGTTGGTAGCATCCTTGCCTCTGAGTCAGAAGGAGCACAATACAGTGCTGAGGGAGTGCTGCACTGTCGGAGGTGCCATCTTTCAGATGAGACGTTAAACCGAGGCCCCGTCTGCTCTCTCAGGTGGACGTAAAAGATCCCATGGCAATATTTCGAAGAAGAGCAAGGGAGTTCTCCCCGGTGTCCTGGCCAATATTTATCCCTCAATCAACATCACTAAAAACAGATTATCTGGTCATTATCACATTGCTGTTTGTGGGAGCTTGCTATGCACAAATTGGCTGCCGTGTTTCCTACATTACAACAGTGACTACACTTCAAAAGTACTTCATTGGCTGTAAAGCGCTTTGGGACGTCCGGTGGTCGTGAAAGGCGCTATAGAAATGCAAGCTCTTTCTTACAGCAAAAATGTATTAGCTATGGGAAATAAAAGGACCATCTGCAGACAAAGTGACTGGGTAGCATCATATATTTCATTGGAGCGATGCTTTTTATTTATTTTTTAAACTCAGATCAAATTAATATCTAATTTGAAGATAAATGCATTTCGCTTCTTTTAAATCTGCCGCATCGCGGATTAGGCTATATAGATATTTTATTTAAATGAACAAAGTTGCAATAAGTAGCTTACTGTTGTAAATAGTTGCTGTTTGGTTCTGTTCCCTCAGTGGCATCGTTACATGAAGTGCGATGGAACCCCCGATCCGACAATACCTCAGGAGATTAATACCTTCATAAACCTTTTCAAAGAGGATCCCAATGTAGCCATAAAGTCTTTGTTTGAAGGAGGTAGAACAATATTACAGGTAAGCACTTAGCTTAATAAACATTTTAATCCTTAGACTGTTGTCAGGTCCAAAGAAGTTTCTATCTCTCTGGGCTAACTGGTTTAGTTTGTTTTCATCTCATGCAATGTGACACTGGAACACACAATTATATTACAATAATGAACATAGGAATTGCTAGATGAAAAAAGACCACGGACCATCTAGTTCGCCTTCTGCCACCCTGGGAGTCACTCCATGACGATGGCGTTGTTGACTAATCATAGCAATCAATCTCTATCAATGAGTCTACAAGAGACCCAGACACGAGGCGAGGAAAACCCCAGTGGTGGAGAGCTTTGGGAACCAGAGGTCCAAAGTCACCTTTTTTCTCCCCAGCACACTACACTCACCGCACGTCATGCCTCAAATTGCTCGTATGTTGTATGAAGCTAATTGAATGTCGGGTTTAGCTTTATCACCATAATACTAATCCGGTGCAATAAAAAAATCCCTTAATTGCATTGTCACAAAAGCACATGTTTTTCAAATTATATATGTAGATCAGTTCCTAGAATGATAATTTGGATGTAATTGGTAAGAAAATACAGTTTTTAACTCCTCATGGAGACAACTCAATGCTACGATATCTACAAGGAATTCTGGTGTTTGATGGAAACTTGGTCATTGTGATCCCAACACAGTTAATCCCCCTTTGTGCTGCTGTTGTCCCTATCTGATTTTTAGAAGCTATTGCCATTCCCCCTCCTGTGGTTCCAACACTTCCCCCTTTCTTAATGCATGCTTCATCAACATCTCATTTCCCCCTCCAGACTCTTCCTTTAAATTAGCACTGCCCCTTTCTGTTGCTGGGTTCGAGGTTTCCCACCTGCCTTTGCACGAGTGAAACTGTCCTACAACTTACTTCTGGAACTACATTTTCACAATGTTGTGTTTCCCCAGATTATTCTCTTTCGTAATATTTTGAACCATTTTCTTTAGACGTTAAAAGCATTTAACTAAGACTTTTGAGTGCTGTATAATGGAAAAACTTTTAAAATCTGCCCTGTGACTTTCATGTAACGTGTTGCAGCTTTTAGATGAATTGGAAATGTTACTAAGCAACACTCCACCTGACGAGTTGCCTGAGGCGACTGCGGCCCAGTATCAACAGACCATCTGGGATCTTCAGGATCTCCTCTCCAACACAAATGATAAAGCAACTGATATCCTCCTACAGGTAGATGCATCAGAAAATTACTTTAGACTCATAAGTGCAACAAAAACACACGTGAAACATTGCCTGTCTGGGCTGACCAAAACCAGTTGCTGGCTAATCCATTGATGATGAGCTAGCTAAGGTATGTCGTGCTATCTGACATTTCTGGGTTAGAACAAGTGATGACTTCTGCGTTGCGCTGATCACAACCAAACAAAACTCACTGTGGCAAACGATGTTGAATATTACCTAATTAATGACCGCCTACTGCAGGGCTTACTGAGACTGGGCACCAATAATCTTTAGCGGCTTATATGAGATGTGAATAAGAGGAACAGTTAATACAAGTTTTGTTATGTTCAGAAATTATCTGTTTTTTGATACATATGGAAAGTAGGATGGTGGTGAATAAGAGATGAGAAAAAGCTTGAGGTACTGTCTTGTCCTGAAGTAAAATTAAGCTAATTTACAATCAGGACCATGGGAGGAAGCATGAAGAAAAGGGTAGCATCTGGTAAGGCATAGTGTATCACATAGGGGATGGTGGTTGACGTAAGAAAACTACTAGGCACTTGGTCTAAGCATTAAACAAAGCTTTAATCAACTGTTTTACAACATGGAGATCTAGTTGTGTCCTTCACTAGTTCCTGTTAAGAATGTCCTGCGCAAGCTGGGCCCGTGCCCGAGTATTTATACTCTCCCTGGACAGCTCCACCTGCAGGCTGCTCAGTATTATTTCATAAGTCTTTCTTTCATGAATGACTGATTCATGTCAGTGGTGTAGTGGTTATGTTCCTGGACTAATAATAGAAACATAGAAGATAGGAGCAGGAGTAGGCCATTCGGCCCTTCGAGCCTGCTCCGCCATTCAATGAGATCATGGCTGATCATCCAAATTCAGTACCCTGTCCCTGCCTTCTCCCCATATCCCTTGATCCCTTTAGCCTTAAGAAATATATCCAACTCTTTCTTGAATATATTTAATGAACTGGCCTCCACCACCATCTGTGGCAGAGAATTCCACAGGTTCACCACTCTCTGGGTGAAGAAATTCCTCCTCATTTCAGTCCTAAATGGCTTACCCCTTATCCTTAGACTATGACCCCTGGTTCTGGACTCCCCGGCCATCAGAAACATCATTCCTGCATCTAGTCTGTCCAGGCCTGACAGAACTTTATAGGTTTCGATGAAATCCCCTCTCAATCTTCTAAACTCCAGTGAGTATAAGCCCAATCGACACAATCTCTCCTCATATGTCATTCCTGCCATCCCAGGTATCAGCCTGGTGAACCTTTGTTGCACTCCTCCTTCCATGGCAAGAACGTCCTTCCTCAGGTAAGGCGACCAAAACAGCACATAATACTCAAGGTGCGGTCTCACCAAGGCCCTGTACAACTGTAGCAAGACATCCTTGTTCCTGTACTCGAACCCTCTTGCTACGAAGGCTAACATACCATTTGCCTTCTTAACTGCCTGCTGCACCTGCATGCTTACCTTCAGCGACTGGTGCACAAGAACACCCAGGTCTCTTTGCACTTCCCCTTCTCCCAATCTATTGCCATTCAAATAATAGTCTGCCTTCCTGTTTTTGCCACCAAAGTGGATAACCTCACATTTATCCACATTATAGTGCATTTGCCATGTTTCTGCCCAATCACCCAACCTGTCCAGATCGCACTGGAGTTTCACGACATCCTCCTCACAGCTTACCCTCCCACCCAGCTTTGTGTCGTCTGCAAATTTGGAGATATTACATCCAATTCCCTCGTCCAGATCATTAATATATATTGTGAACAGCTGGGGTCCTAGGACCGATCCTCGCGGTACCCCACTAGTCACTGCCTGCCACTCGGAAAACGACCCGTTTCTTCCAACTCTTTGCTTTCTGTCCGCCAACCAGTTCTCTATCCAAGTCAATACCTTGCCCCCAATCCCATGTGTCTTAATTTTGCACGCTAATCTCTTATGTGGGACCTTATCGAAAGCCTTCTGAAAGTCCAAATACACCACATCCACTGGTTCTCCCTTATCTATTTTACCAGTTACATCCTCAAAAAATTCCAGTAGATTAGTCAAGCATGATTTACCTTTTGTAAATTCATGTTGACTTTGTCCGATCCTGTCACTACTTTCCAAGTGCTCTGCTATTACATCTTTTATAATAGACTCTAGCATTTTCCCCACTACCGATGTCAGGCTTACCGGTCTATAATTCCCTGCTTTTTCTCTACCACCTTTTTTGAATAGTGGGGTAACATTAGCTACCCTCCAATCCATGGGTACTGTTCCAGAGTCTATCGAGTTCTGGAAGATGACCAGCAATGCATCTACTATTTCTAGGGCCACTTCCTTAAGTACCCTGGGATGTAGACCATCAGGCCCTGGGGATTTATCGGCCTTCAGTCCCATCAATTTTCCTAACACCATTTCCCTACAAATACTGATTTCTTTCAGTTCCACCCTTTCATCAGACCCTATGTTCCCCGGCATCTCTGGGAGGTTATTTGTGTCCTCCTTTGTGAAGACAGAACCAAAGTATGAATTTAGTTGGTCTGCCATTTCTTTGTTTCCCATTATAAATTCCCCTGATTCTGACTGCAAGGGACCTACGCTTGACTTCACCAATCTTTTTCTCTTCACATATCTATATAAGCTTTTACAGTCAGTTTTTATGTTCCCTGCGAGCTTACTCTCATATTCTATTTTCCCTTTCTTAATTAATCCCTTTGTCCTCCTTTGTTGAATCCTAAACTGCTCCCAATCCTCAGGATTATTGCTTTTTCTGGCCAATTTATGTGTCCTTTCCTTGGATCTTATGCTATCCCTAATATCCCTTGTTAGCCATGGTTGAGTCACCTTTTTTGTTTTATTTTTATGCCAAACTGGGATGAACAAATTCTGTAGCTCATCCATTCGGTCTTTGAATGTTTGCCATTGCCTATCCACTGTCAACCCTTTGAGTGCCATTCCCCAATCAATCCTACCCAACTCACTCCTCAGACCATCGTAGTTTCCTTTATTTAAATTGAGGACCCTAGTCTCTGAGTCAACTACTTCATTCTCCATCTTAATGAAGAATTCGATCATATTATGATCGCTCCGACCCAAGGGGCCTCGTACAACAAGATTGCTAATTAATCCTTTCTCATTACATAATACCCAGTCTAAGATGGCCTGATCTCTGGTTGGTTCCTCGACATATTGGTCCAGGAAACCATCCCGTAAACACTCCAGGAATTCCTCCTCCATAGTATTGTTACTAATTTGGTTAGCCAAATCTACATGTAGATTAAAGTCACCCATGATGACTGCTGTGCCCTTATTGCACGCTTCTTTAATTTCCCTTTTAATGCCATCCCCAACCTCCGCCTTACTATCTAGAGAATATGGGGTCGATTTTCCCGAAGCTGTCGGGAAGAAGGCAGGACTACAACTTTCGGGTTTTAGACCCGCCCACTGCGACGTCCGGCGAATCCGCGCGATTTTCCCTTGATTGACCTTGTTGAGCCCACCCAGTGGGCTCAGCAGACCAATTAAGGGCCACCCGGCAACAGGTGACGTCACAGACTGCAATTTCATCTCTCAAGAGTTCTTGACAGATGAAATATCAGTGTTTCACAGCTGTTTGAAGCTGTGAAACACTGACAGTCTGAGTTCGAAGCGGAGTCCTTCTGCACAGTCTCAGTTAGAACTCTCAGCAGCACTCAAAGCTGAAGGCTGTCACTTTTCACAGATCGCAGCCGTTCAGCTTTAAGTGCCAGCTGAGTGATGGGCTCCCGACGGCTATAGGAAGAAAGGTTGTTAAGGTAAGTACAGGTAAATAAAAGTTCTTTACACACTTTAGACCCACCAAACACACTTACCTTTGCACGCATGCACCCATCACTCACCTGAGCACCGACATCGCGACCCCTCCAACTCCTTCAACCCGACGGCCAGCCTGCTCTAACCTGGCGTGGTTTGGAGCCGTCGGGAATCCCACACGAAACCCCTCAAAATAGGGATTAGGCTAAAAACTGCCTGTTAACTACCTGTTAACAGGCAGTTAATTGGTACTAACCCCTTCCCGCCTGGTTTCGGCGGGTCACATTGCGGGGCGGGTACCCGCCGGCCCTGAAACTTACGTGGGGCGGGGTTTTGGGCGGGATGGTGTCGGGACCCCCAAATTCTGGATTTGCCCCCCCCCCCCCCACACGCCTGAAACCCTGCCTGACGGCTCCAGGAAAATCGACCCCTATGAGTTCAAATCCCATGATGGCAGTTTGAGAATTTGAATTCGGTTCTTCTTTAAACCTGGAATTAAAAAACTAGTGTCAGTAAAAGTGACCATGAAACTGCCATGAAGTTGTCGAAACTCAACTGGTTCACTAATGTCCTTTAGGAAAGGAAACCTGTCGTCCCTACCCGGAATGGCCTATATGTGACTCCAGACCACTGAGCTGTACAAGAGCAACCAGGGCTAGGCAATAAACGCAGGCCTGGCAAGCGAGGCCCACATCCCGAGAATGAATTAAAAATAATTATAATGCATTAGCAAGATCAGCGTCTATAATCTTGTTTTTAAAAGGAACTTGGCCTGGAGTTGCACTCTACGTAATTTGCCGGGTGAATTGCTCTGAAAAAAACCAGCACAATCGAGCGGAAACTCCAGCCCCAGGTCTTCATCAAAGTTTAAAACGACACAGAGCGCTTTGGGTTGTTTTTGTCATGTTACTGTCTTACTGGGGTTACGGGGATAGGGTGGGATATGTATAGGGGTTACGGGGATCGGGTGGGATATGTGTCGGTGCAGGCTCGATGGGCCGAAATGGCCTCGATCTGCACTGTGGGGTTTCTGTGATTCTGTGATTCTGTGAAGTGACATGATGCTGTACTTTGATGCTCGTCATTTTGTAATGTATTTGTATACCAACGAGAGGATTTGGCAGACACTTTTTCATGCACGCGCTGCTCCACTGCATATTTGTTTTAAAAATGAAATTTTTTTTCAGAAAGCTATTGACCTTGTTGACATTGAGACTGGAAACATGCAGGAAGTAGTTACTGATGAGAACATCACTCTCTGTTTGTGGGCAAATTTCAACAAAAATCCCAGGTAAACAGACTGTTACTGGCGAATGTAAAGGTCTTTCCCACTGAAGCCTGGGAGTGGGGGAGGAAATACTATTGTGGGGGGTGATGATTTTTACACTGACTTAACTGCCGTGCAGAAAATTGTAGCCTGTGCATTAACGCTAACTTGAGCAATATTAATGCTAGTTTACAAATTCCAGCATAGGTTTAATATGATACCAAAAACATGAACTGAGCCAATGATTGTGTGGGCCGATACATTTAACTTGCTAAAATGCAAATTTTGAATGGTTATATATCAGACTCAGACCAGGTCCTAATCTAAGGGTTCCTGACCAGAGAGAGTAAATGTGGCAGTTCCATCTTTAGCTGACTTGCCCAGTTTGTAGTATGTGATGGAAATTTTTTTTAAGTGCCCCGGATAAGTAGGCAGCCTTTAATGCTGAGTCTATATTTAAGTTATATTTAAAATAATAGCACAAGAATAAGGAATCAATAAACATCTGCAAAGCAGTTGAAAACATTTAGGGGGCTAAAGTTGGTTGATTTGCGCCTCCCATTAGCGCCCTAAGAGGGTGCTAACGGGGCGCAAATCAACTAGCGTCTGGGCACGGCTCCGCTAACGCCTCCCGCGAAATTTAGTGGGAGGTTAGCGGCAACCATTAGCGCTGACGTCAGCGCTGTGCGCAGCGCCCTGGCTGTAATATTGTTTGGCGCCCCCCGACTTACCGCCGGACGCTATGTCCGCCGGGGTCAGGGGGGCCTACCTGCGGCCGGGGTGGCGCTAGTTAAAGGGGAGGTGGCGGGCGGCCATTTTTGTTTGCCAGCACTCGCGATTCCTGGTAGCGCAGCTG
The DNA here is from genome assembly GCF_052327205.1 of Somniosus microcephalus. NCBI lineage: Eukaryota > Metazoa > Chordata > Chondrichthyes > Squaliformes > Somniosidae > Somniosus > Somniosus microcephalus. The sequence continues at coordinate 15,824,158 of NC_141003.1, forward strand.
GGCGCTAGGACGTGTTGCGCCAGGCCCCTCCCCTTTAATAAGGGGAGGAAGATCTGCAGTACCGCGGTACATAGTGCCGCGATATTGGCTCGCAGCGCCCTAAGAGGGACGCGGGGTGCTTCCAGTAGCGCCCCTCCTCCCTCTCGGGGTGTTACCTGGGAAAATCGGCCATGGGGGTGCTAACTTTTTCAGGGCACCAAAGGGGGCGCTACCCAATTTTTACCCCTTACTGTTTCTTAGAAGATCGTGCAGTGTGTCACATGGATGAACTGTTCAACAAAAAGTCGACTAGGTCGCATTCAAAGAAGAACTTCATAAAATGAAGTAGCAACAGAAAATGCTGGAAATACATAGGATTACATTGGACATACAGCACAGAAACAGACCATTCGGCCCAACCAGTCCATGCCGGCGTTTATGCTCCACTCGAGCCTCCTCCTGTCTTTCCTCATCTAACTCTATCAGCCTAACCCTCTATTCCCTTCTCCCTCATATGCTTGTTTAGCCTCCCCTTAAATGCATCGATACTATTCGCTTCAACCACTCCCTGTGGTAGCGAGTTCCACATTCTCACCACACTCTGGGTAAAGAAGTTTCTTCTGAATTCCCTATTGGATTTCTTGGTGACTATCTTATATTGATGGCCTCCAGTTTTGTTCTTCCCCACAAGTGGAAACATTCTGTATTCACTCTATCAAAAACTTTCATAATTTTAAACTCCTCTATTAGGTCACCCCTCTGCTTTCTTTTTTCAAGAGAAAAGAGACCCAGCCTGTTCATCCTTTCCTGATGGGTATAACCTCGCATTTCTGGTATCATCCTTGTAAATCTTTTTTGCAACCTCTGCAGTGCCTCTATATGCTTTTTATAATATGGCGACCAGAATTGTACGCAGTACTCCAATTGTCGTCTAACCAAGGTTCGATACAAGTTTTGCATAACTCCCCTACTTTTCAATTCAATCTCTCTAGAAATAAACCCTAGTGCTTGGTTTGCTTTTTTTATGGCCTTGTTAACCTGCGTCGCTACTTTTAGTGATTTGTGTATTTGTACTCCGAGATCCCATTGTTCCTCTACCCCACCTAGATTCATATTTTCCAAGTAATATGTGACCTCCCTATTTTTCTTACCAAATGTAATACCTCTACCAAAATGTGACAGGTTCATCTGAAAGGTTAACGTGTCAAGTAGAGCCCTGGTAAACCAGATTAATACAGGAGAATTTTTTAAAAATTCGTTCATGGGACGTGGCCGTCGCTGGTAAAGCCAGCATTTATTGCACATCCCTAAATGCCCTTGAGAAGGTGGTGGTGAACCGCTTTCTTGAACCACTGCAGTCCATGTCGATGCCGGGTGGTCTGTCCGGTTTTATTATTACTATATACTTATTTGCAGTGGTTTGGTACAACTGAGTAGCTTGCTAGGACATTTCAGAGGGCAGTTGAGAGTCAACCACATTGCTGTGGGTCTGGTGTCACATGTAGGCCAGACCAGGTAAGGACGGCAGATTTCCTTCCCTGAAGGACATTAGTGAACCAGATGGGTTTTTACGACAATCATTTCATGGTCACCGTTACTGATACTAGCTTTTTATTCCAGATTTATTGAATTATCTGAATTTAAATTCCCCAGCTGCCATGGTGGGATTTAAACTCATGTCTCTGGATTATTAGTCCAGGCCTCTGCATTACTAGTCCAGTAACATTACCACTGAGGACTGCAGGGCAAATCCAGAAACACAAACTTTCAATGTACTGGAAGGCGCTCCGAGTCATTTAAATTAGATGTGGAGGGGGAGGGGAAATGACTCTTTACAAATAAACAAAGCTTGGAAGTGAGTCGAGAGGAGGGAGAAAATAAATACAGGCAAAGTAAGTTAATGGAGTGCGACTAAACAAAGTACAAAAGGGTAGAGATTACTTGTAAACGCCGAAACCTGAATGCCACAAGCATTGGGAATAAGATGAAATAACAACAGAAAATGCTGGAAATACGCAACAGGTCAGGCAGCCGGATGTTGCCTGACCTGCTGAGTGTTTCCAGCATTTTCTATTGTTATTTCAGATTTTCAGCATCCGCAGTATTTTGCTATTGTATTGGGAATAAGATGCTTGAGTTCAGGGCAAATGTAGCAACAGTAAATTATGACCCGGTTAAGCAACGCCATGATTTCAAAATTCTCATCCTTATTTTCAAATCCCTCCATGGCCTCGCCCCTCCCTATCTCTGTAATCTCCTTCAGCCCGACAACCCCCCCGAGATGTCTGCGCTCCTCTAATTCTGTCCTCTTGAGCATCCTTGATTATAGTGGCCTTGTCTACTGTTACCTAGGCCCTAAGCTCTGGAATCCCCTGCCCAAACCTCTCTGCCTCGCTACCTCTCTTTCCTCCTTTAAGACGCTCCTTAAGACCTACCTCTTTGACCAAGCTTTTGGTCACCTGCCCTAATTTCTCTTTATGTGGCTCGGTGTCAAACTTTTTGTCTTTTAATACTCCTGTGAAGCACCTTGGGATGTTTTACTACGTTAAAGGCGCTATATAAATACAAGTTGTAGTTGTTGTTATAGAGATTATAAAAACTTGGCTCACCCCAACAGAGGTGGAGTGAATTTATTATTGCAGGGGTGTACAATGCCATGTGTAATGTAATTTGCATAACCCTGCTATATTGATTTCTAAAACATTAGTCACGGCATCTTTGCTAACATTTCTTTGGGGGAAATTGTAACCTAACCCACCTGTTGGGAAATTGATGGGATCGGATACAACGCTGGTTTTACACTCCAGTGGAGAGTAATATTGAGCAGGGTGTAAAACCGACGTTCCACCTGATCTCGTGGGTTTCCCACCCAGCGAGTTAGGTTAAAATGACCCCCTTTGTGTCAGTAGAGCAATTCTGTGCATACCCGTTTCTTTCATGTCCTGCACCGCCAGTGCTTTACAATAGTATTTATGCCTTGCCTTTTTCTTTAAGTCATGCAGATGTTCCTGGGCCTCTAGCTGGGTCCTTCTTGTAGTTGAAGTAATGTTGACTCTTTGAGTGACATGCTGCCATGCGTGGTGCCTCCTTTGCGTATTTGAGACCATCGCCCGCCAACAAAAATTTGCTCCAGTGTTCTCCTTAAGAGAGCTTACAAGCACATACAGGGTTTCATTGATAAATTGGGCTATTCCCAATTGTTGTTGAGCCATTTTACTGAAGAACTGCGCTCTCCATAGCTGGATGTACAAGCGTTGACATGTATGGTGGTTAAGCAACTCATTAGCTGTTTAAGAAGCACTAAAGGATCATTACTGAGATATTGCGATTGGCTGCTAACTTTTCATTATTGTAGAAGCGAGTTCTAGCCACTTGAGTTTATTTTTTTTTCGTAATTCAGGATCTTAGACAACTGAGAGGGTTCCCATGATTGATTCACAACAGCTAATCTTGCTCAGCAAATGAAGTGCATGTCTGCACCTGATCTTATTGGGCACTTTTGAGGATGACTATTTTTACTCAAGCTTAGTTAGCCAGCAAACTATTGCTGTTTTAATCTAGTACAGGATAGTTGCTAAGACATAATGCACTATTTAAAATAATTTCTGATGCTGGTTCTATCACAGGTTCAAAGGCTATGAATTTGTCAACTACCATATGGAATTTGAACTCCCTCGACCCCTGGCTATGAGTGACATTGCTGTGCGGATCTTACACACCCAATATGACCACATATCTTGCCGCATCCCTTCTTTTTATGCTCATCAGAGAGCTTTTAAAAATAAGCCTGTTATAGTTGAAATTAAGGAGTATACAAATGAGGACGAGAAGGTACAGGCAGAGGGTGAGGAACAGCAAGCTTTTGAGGAACAGCTATCTCTTGAAGAACAGCTATCTCTTGAAGAACAGCTAACGATTGATGAAGATGCAGTGTCTCTTCAACCAGTAAGAACACAGGTATGGAGATGTTGGATTGCAACTTAGAAACACATCTAGGTAGTTTAATCAATGGCTACATTACTTACAGTAAATCTGAAATGTAGTATATTTAGGATGGTTCAATGCTTTTATACTCTTACTTGCTTTCTGTCTAAACCAGATCTTAAACAGTAGTCCACAAGCTGTAAACTTTCTCCAGCTTATCTCTCCTGGATATACTGGCTCTACTTTAAAACATTTTACACCTGATGACAGTGAGATTCAAAACATGCTGGCTGCTCTCTCTAACTCAAGACTACCCGTGGGCTGCCAATATATATGAATCTATAAGAGGAAGTTTCTGACCACAAGCTGTCAGTAACAAAGGGCTCCAGCCAATCAAGAGCCTGTCCTTCTCACAGGTCTCAGAAACAGTTGTCAATCAAAGTCACTGTCACATGGGGCTTGGCAACACCACTCCCCCTCCCTCCCCCCCCCCCCCCCACAAACACTCTCGAACAAAGGAAACAGACCATACACCTCTCATGACTTAATTAAACCAAGTAGCCATTCATCAATATTGAATTAAGGCATTATCTGATAATGGTCTAAGATGCTTGTCATTGAATGTGACAGCCTTGGCCACCTGGAACAACTACTTTTTAAAAATTCATTCCTGGGATGTGGGCGTCGCTGGCAAGGCTGGCATTTATTGCCTATCCCTAGTTGCCTTTGAGAAGGTGGTGGTGGGCCACCTTCTTGAACCGCTGCAGTCCATGTGGTGAAGGTACTCCCACAGCGCTGTTAGGGAGGGAGTTCCAGGATTTTGACCCAGCGACAATGAAGGAACGGCGATATACTTCCAAGTCAGGATGGTGTGTGACTTGGAGAGGAACTTGGAGATGGTGGTGTTCCCATGCACCTGCTGCCCTTGCCCTTCTAGGTGGTAGAGGTCGTGGGTTTGGGAGGTGCTGCCGAAGAAGCCTTGGCGAGTTGCTGCAGTGTATCTTGTAGATGGTACACACTGCAGCCATGGTACGCCGGTGGTGGAGGGAGTGAATGTTTAAGGTGGTTGATGGGGTGCCAATCAAGTGGGCTGCTTTGTCCTCGATGGTGTCGAGCTTCTTGAATGTTGTTGGAACTGCACTCATCCAGGCAAGTGGAGAGTATTCCATCGCGCTCCTTACTTGTGCCTTGTAGATGGTGGAAAGGCTTTGGGGAGTCAGGAGGTGAGACACTCACCACAGAATACCCAGCCTCTGACCTGCCCTTGTTGCCACAGTATTTATGTGGCTGGTCAAGTTACGTTTCTGGTCAGTGGTGACCCCCAGGATGTTAATGGTGGGGGATTCGGCGATGGTAATGCCATTGAATGTCAAGGGGCGGTGGTTAGACTCTTGCTTGTTGGAGATAGTCATTGCCTGGCACTTGTGTGGCGCGAATGTTACCTGCCACTTATCAGCCCAAGCCTGAATGTCATCCAGGTCTTGTTGCATGTGGGCATAGACTGCTTCATTATCTGAGGAGTTGTGAATGGCACTGAACACTGTGCAGTCATCAGCGAACATCCCCATTTAACATAAAAACATAGGAAGTAGGAGCAGGAGTAGGCCATTTGGCCCTTCGAGTCTGCTCCGCCATTCAATAAGATCATGGCTGATCTTCTACCTCATCTTCACTTTCCTGAACTATCCCCATATCCCTTGATTCCCTTAATATTCAAAAATCTATCAATCTCTGTCTTGAATATACTTAACGACTGAGCCTCCACAGCCCTCTGGGGAAGAGAATTCCAGATTCACCACCCTCTGAGTGAAGAAATGTCTCCTTATCTCAGCCCTAAATGGCCGACCCCTTATTCTGAGACTGTGACCCCTGTTTCTAGACTCCCCAGCCAGGGGAAACATCCTCCCTGCATCTGAATTTTGTATGTTTCAATGAGATCACCTCTCATTCTTCTAAATTCTAGAGAATATAGGCCTAGTCTACTCAATCTGTCCTCATAGGACAATCCTCCCATCCCATTGTAGTAAGACGTCTTTACTCTTACACTCAAATCCTCTTGTAATAAGGGCCAACATACCATTTGCTTTCCTAATTGCTTGCTGTACCTGCATGTTAACTTTCAATGATTCGTGTACAAGGACACCCAGGTCCCTCTGAACACCAACATTTCCCAATCTCTCACCATTTAAAAAAAACTCTGCTTTTCTATTTTTCCTACCAAAGTGGATAACTTCATATTTCTCCACGTTATATTCCATTTGCCATGTTCTTGCCCACCCACTTAGCCTGTCTATATCCTCTTGAAGCCTCTTTGCATCCTCCTCACCGCTTACATTACATTTGGTCGCCTCATCCAAATCATTGATGCAGATTGTGAATAGCTGAGGCCCAAGCACTGATCCTTGTGGTACCCCACTAGTTACAGCTTGTCAACCCAAAAATGACCCGTTTATTCCTACTCTCTGTTTTCTGTCCGTTAACCAGTCCTCAATCCATGCCAGTATATTACCTCCAATCCCATGAGCCCTAATTTTGTTTAATAACTTCTTGTGTGGCACCTTATTGAATGCCTTCTGACAATCCAAATACACCACATCCACTGGTTCCCCCTTATCTATTCTGCTAGTTAGAACCTCAAAGAATTCTAACAGATTTGTCAAACATGATTTCCCTTTCATAAATCCATGTTGACTCTGCCCAATCCTATTATTATTTTCTAAGTGCCCTGTTACCATGTCCTTAATAATAGATCCTAGCATTTTCCCTACTACTGATGTCAGGCTAACTGGTCCGTAGTTCCCTGTTTTCTCTCTCCCTCCTTTCTTAAATAGAGTCATAGAGTCATAGAGTCATAGAGTTTTACAGCACAGAAAGAGGCCCTTCGGCCCATCGTGTCTGCGCCGCCCATCCATCCCTGTCCAGTCTAATCCCATTTTCCAGCATTTGGTCCATAGCCTTGTATGCAATGGCATTTCAAGTGCTCATCCAAATGCTTCTTGAATGTTGTGAGGGTTCCTGCCTCCACCACCCTTTCAGGCATTGAGTTCCACATTCCAACCACCCTCTGGGTGAAAAAGTTCCTCCTCAAATCCCCTCTAAATCTCCTGCCCCTTACCCTGAATCTATGCCCCCTTGTTATTGACCCCCCCACTAAGGGGAAAAGTTCCTCTTTATCTACCCTATCTATGCCCCTCATTATTTTGTACACCTCAATCAGGTCCCCCCTCAGCCTTCTCTGCTCCAAGGAAAACAACTCCAGCCTGTCCAGCCTCTCTTCATAGCTGAGGCGCTCCATCCCAGGTAACATCCTGGTGAATCTTCTCTGCACCCTCTCCAAAGCAATCACATCCTTCCTATAGTGAGGCGACCAGAACTGCACACAGTACTCCAGCTGTGGCCTCACCAGCGTTTTGTACAGCTCCATCATAACCTCCCTGCTCTTATATTCTATGCCTCGGCTAATGAAGGCAAGTATCCCATATGCCTTTTTAACCACCTTATCTACCTGCTCCGCTGCCTTCAGGGATCTATGTACATGTACACCAAGGTCCCTCTGACCCTCTGTACTTCCTAGGGTCCTACCACTCATTGTGTATTCCCTTGCCTTATTTGTCCGTCCAAAATGCATCACCTCGCACTTTTCAGGGTTAAATTCCATTTGCCACTTTTCCGCCCATCTGACCAACCCGTTTATATCGTCCTGTAGCCGGAGGCTTTCCTCCTCGCAATTTACCACCCCACCAATTTTCGTGTCATCTGCGAACTTACTGATCATACCTTTTACATTTTCATCCAAATCATTTATGTAGATCACAAACAATAAGGGACCCAGCACCGATCCCTGAGGTACCCCACTGGACACAGGCTTCCAGTCACAAAAGCAACCTTCGACCATCACCCTCTGCCTCCTGCCACTCAGCCAGTTTAGGATCCAACGCGCCAAGGCACCCTGGATCCCATGGGCTCTTACCTTCTTGACCAGTCTCCTATGCGGGACTTTGTCAAAAGCTTTACTGAAGTCCATGTACACCACATCCACAGCATTTCCCTCATCCACCCCACTAGTCACCCCCTCGAAAAATAGTGGGGTTACATTTGCTACCTTCCAATCCGTGGGAACCGTTCTAGAATCTATGGAATTTTGGAAAATGCCAATCAATGCATCCACTATCTCTATAGCCAATTCTTTCAAAACCCTAGGATGTAGGCCATCAGGCCCTGGGGATTTATCAGCTTTCAGTCCCATTAATTTCTCCAGTATTACTTTTTTACTAATACAAATATCTTTCAGTTCCTCATTCTCGCTAGACACTTGGTTGTCCACTATTTCCAGGAAGTTTTTTGCGTCTTCTTCCATGAAGACAGACACAAAGGGCTCGAATTTATCAATGGGGATGTGATGGAGGCAGGACGCCCACTTTTTGGGTTGTAGTCCCGCCTCCATCGACTTATGGCCAACCCATGCTATTTTCCCTTGATTGACCTTGTTAAGCCCGCCCAGCGGGCTCAGCAGGCCAATTAAGGGATATCTGGTTACTGGTGATGTCAGTGGTTGACATTTCATCTGTCAAGAGCTTTTGACAGATGAAAAATCAGCATTTGACAGCTCTGTGAAGCTGTCAAACACTGACAATCTCTCTTCTAACTTGAGTCCTTCTACTCAGACTCAGTTAGACAGCTCTCCAGACCAGAAAGCAGAATGCTGCAGCTTTTGACAGTTCAGCGGCCATTCTGCTTTCTGTGCCGGTGAACTGAGGGACTCCCGAGAACTGAAGGAAGGAAGCCTGCAGGAGAAAGTAAAGGTAAGTAAAACTCATTAAAACACTTTACACTTACCTCACACACTTACCTCTGCACACATGCACCCATCACTCACCTGCACAACAGACATCTCGACCCCTCCAACCCCTTCAGACCGACGGTCCGTCTCGCTAACTTGGCGTGGTTCAGAGCTGTCGGGAAGCCCACACTTCAGGGCTAAAAATAGGGATTAGGCAAAAAACTGCCTGTTAACTACCTGTTCACAGGCAGTTAATTGGCACTAATCCCCTTCCCGCCTCGGGGAGGCGGCTCCCAGCACAGGTCGGATACCCGCCTCCTGGGACATTGGCACGGAGGCGGGTTGGGGGCGGGATGGGTTCCTGCCCCCGATTCTGCAATTTTCCCACCACTCCCGCCTCCAAACCCGCCTCCACGGGGCTTGGAAATTCGAGCCCAAAGTATTTGTTTAATTTCTCTGCCATTTCCTTATTCCCCATTATAATTTCTCCTGTCTTGGCCTGTAAGGGACCCACATTTACTTTTGCTAATATTTGCCTTTTTACATACCTATAGAAGCTTTTACAATCTGTTTTTATGTCTCTCGCTAGTTTACTCTCATTCTATTTTCCCTTTCTTTATCAATTTCTTGGTCCTCCTTTGCCAAATTCTAACATCTTCCCAATCCTCAGGCTTACTCCTCTTTTTGGCAGCATTATAAGCCTCTTCCTTTGATCTAATATTATCTTTAACTTCTCTTGTTAGCCATGGTTGGACCACTTTTCCTGTGGGGTTATTGTGCCTTAAAGGAATGTATATTTGTTGTAAATTATGTATTAATTCTTTAAATGCTAGCCATTGTTCATCCACTGTCATACCTTTTAATGTAGTTTCCCAACCTACCTTAGCCAATTTGCCTCTCATACCTACGTAGTTTGCTTTGTTAAGATTTAAGACCCTAGTTTCAGATTTAACTAAGTCACTTTCAAACTCAATATGAAATTCTATTATATTATGATCACTCTTTCCTAAAGGCCCCTTTACTACAAGGTTATTAATTAACTCTTTCTCATTGCACAATACTAGATCTAAAATAGCCTGTTCCCTAGTTGGTTCCTCAACATACTGATTTAGAAAACTATCTTGCATACATTCCATGAATTCGTCCTCCACACTATTACTGCAAATTTGGTTTGCCCAGTCTATATGTAGATTAAAGTCCCCCATGATTACTGTATTACCTTTGTTACATGCGCCTCTAATTTCCTGATTTATACTCTGCCCTACATTACAACTACTGTTTGGGGTCCTATAAACAACTCCCACCAATGTTTTCTGTCCCTTGCTGTTTCTTAGCTCCCCCCAAACTGATTCTACTTCTTGATTTTCGGAGCTAAGATCCTTTCTCTCTACTGTCTTTATCCCATTCTTTATTATCAGGGCTACCCCTCCTCCTTTCCCATTTTGCCTATCCCTTCTAAAAGTTATGCATCCTGGAATATTTAGTTCCCAACCATAGCCAATTTGCAACCACGTCACCATTATGGCTATTAGATCAAACCTATTAATTTCTATCTGTGCTATTAATTCATCTATTTTGTTGCGAATGCTTCGCGCATTCAGATATAGGGCCTTTAGCTTTGACTTATTTCTTTTTCCCTGATGTCACCTTAGTCACTGATGCCTTATTACCTTTGTTACTCTCTCTGTCCCTTCCTGACCCACTCTCTTATTTTTACTCAAAACTCTAAGTCTACTCTAGAGCCTTGATATTTCTCTCACTGCTTTTAAATTTACTCTTTCCTGAATCCTCCCACCCCCCCTTCATTAGTTTAAAGCCCTGTCTACTGCCCTAGTTATTCAGTTCGCCAGGACACTGGTCCCAGCCCGGTTTAAGTGGAGCCCATCCCAACGGAACAGCTCCCTCTTTCCCCAGTACTGGTGCCAATGCCCCATGAACTGAAACCCCTTCCTCCCACACCACTCTTTGAGCCATGCAGTTAAACCTCTAATCTGCGCTTGGCTCAGGTAACAATCCAGAGATTATTACCTTTGAGGTTCTGCTTTTTAATTTGGATCCTAGCTCCTCAAACTCCCTCAGCAGAACCTCATTCCTAGTTCTACCTATGTCATTGGTTCCTACGTGGACCACGACAACTGGATCCTCTCCCTTCCACTCCAAGGTCTCCTCCAGACGCGAGGAGATGTCTTTAACCCTGGCACCGGGCAGGCAACACAACCTTTGGAACTCTCGGTCGCGGCTGCAGAGAACAGTATCTTTCCCCCTGTCTATACTGTCCCCTACCACAACTACATTCCCTTTCAGTAAACCCACTTGAATGACCTCCTGCACCATGGTGCCATGGTCAACCTGCTCATCCATCCTATAGGCTTTTCCCTCATCCACACAGGCAGCAAGAACCTCATACCTGTTGGACAAGGGCAAAGGCTGAGGCTCCTCCAGCACTGCACCTGGGGTCCCCTTACCTGCCTGAGTTGCAGTCACACCCTCCTGTCACTGACTACTAACCAGACCTGTACCTCTACCTAACCTAAGGGGTGTGACTGTCTCCTGGATCAAAGTGTCCAGGTAACTCTCCCCATTCCTGATGCCCTGCAACGTCTGCACCTCAGACTCCAGCTCAAAAACTCTGAGCTGAAGTTCCTCAAGATGCAGGCACTTACTGCAAACATGGTTGTCCGGGATCACAATGCTCTCCACAAACTCCCACTTGCTGCAGTTGCGGCACACCACCTGCACTGCCATGTCTATATGACCTTGATTTATTTAATTACATTTAATTTAATTTGTAATTAGGTAACTTAGTTTACAGTCTAGTTTCCTGACTACTTCCTTGATCTAGATTAAGTTAAGGGTACTGAAATTAAATATCTACCTGTAACACAAAGCACTACAAGTAGTGTAGACAAAAAGCAACAACTTCTTCCCTCTCTTCTCCAAATTCCCACTCTTTCCAAATTTCCAACCAAAGTACTTTGTTCAAGTCTACTCTGTTTAATCTCGCTCTGTGCAGACCGCTCTGTGCTCTGACATTATGTTGGAGGGAAAGTCATTGATGAAGCAGCTGAAGATGGTTGGGCCTAGGACACTGCCCTCAGGAACTCCTGCAGCAATGTCCTGGGGCTGAGATGATTGACCTCCAACCACCACAACTATCTTGATTTGTGCTAGGTGTGACTCCAGCCAGTGGAGAGTTTCCCCCCCCCCCGATTCCCATTGACTTCAGTTTTACTAGGACTCCTTGATGCCACACTCGGTCAAATGCTGCCTTGATGTCAAGGGCAGTCACTTTCACCTCACCTCTGGAATTCAGCTCCTTTGTCCATGTTTGGACCAAGGCTGTAATGAGGCCTGGAGCCGAGTGGTCCTGGCAGAACCCAAACTGAGCATCAGTGAGCAGGGTATTGGTGAGTAAGTGCCGCTTGATAGCACTGTCGATGACACCTTCCATCACTTTGCTGATGATTGCGAGTAGACTGATGTGGCGGTAATTGGCCGGATTGGATTTGTCCTGCTTTTTGTGGACAGGACATACCTGGGCAGTTTTCCACATTGTCGGATAGATGCCAGTGTTGTAGCTGTACTGGAACAGCTTGGCTAGAGGCGCAACTAGTTCTGGAGCACAAGTCTTCAGCACGATAGCCGGGATGTTGTCGGGGCCCACAGCCTTTGCTGTATCCAGTGCGCTCAGCCGTTTCTTGATATCACGTGGAGTGAATCGAATTGGCTGAAGACTGGCTTCTGTGATGGTGGGGACCTCAGGAGGAGGTCGATATGGATCATCCACTCGGCACTTCTGGCTGAAGATGGTTGCAAATGCTTCAGCCTTGTCTTTTGCACTCACGTGCTGGGCTCCACCATCATTGCAGATGGGGATATTCATGGAACCTCCTCCTCCCGTTAGTTGTTTAATGGTCCACCACCATTCACGACTGAATGTGGCAGGACTGCAGAGCTTTGATCTGATCTGTTGATTGTGGGATCGCTTAGCCCTGTCTATAGCATGTTGTTTCTGCTTTTTAACATGCATATAGTCCTGTGTTGCAGCTTCCCCAGGTTGGCACCTCATTCTTAGGTACAGCTGGTGCTGCTCCTGGCATGCTCTTCTACACTCCTTATTAAACCAGGGTTGGTTCCCTGGCTTGATTGTAATGATAGAGTGAGGGATATGCCGGGCCATGAGGTTACAGATTGTGGTGGACTACAATTCTGCTGCTGCTGGTGGCCCACAGCACCTCATGGATGCCCAGTTTTGAGCTGCTAGATCTGTTCTGATTTTTTCCTATTTAGCATGATGGCAGTGCCACACAACACGATGGAGGGTGTCCTCAGTGTGAAGATGGGACTTTGTCTCCACAAGGACTGTGCGATGGTCACTGCTACCAATGCTGTCAAGGACAGATGCATCTGTGACAGGTAGATTGGTGAGGACGAGGTCAAGTAGGTTTTTCCCTCGTGTTGGTTCTCTCACCACCTGCCACAGGCCTAGTCTGGCAGCTATGTCCTTGGACTCGGCCAGCTCCGTCAGTAGTAGCTACCAAGCCACTCTTGGTGGTGCACATTGAAATTCCCCACCCAGAGTACATTCTGTGCCTTTGCTACTCTCAGTGCTTCTTCCAAGTGGTGTTCAACATGGAGGAATACTGATTCATCAGCTGAGGGAGGGCGGTAGGTGGTAATCAGCAGGATGTTTCCTTGCTCATGCTTGACCTGAAGCCATGAGACTTTATGGGGTCCGGAGTCAATGTTGAGGACTCCCAGGGCCACTCCTTCCCGAATGTATACCACTGTGCCGCCACCCCTGGTGGGTCTGTCCTGCTGGTGGGACAGGACATACCCAGGGATAGTGATGGAGGAGTTTGGGACATTGACTGAAAGGTATGATTCTGTGAGTATGACTATGTCAGGCTGCTGCTTGACTAGTCTGTGGGACAGCTCTCCCAATTTTGGCACAAGTCCCCAGATGTTGGTGAGGAGGACTTTGCAGGGTCGACTGGGCTGGGTGTGCCGTTGTCGTATCCGTAGCCGGTGCCAATGTCGATGCCGGGTGGTCCATCCGGTTTTATTCTTATTATTGTTTCTTGTAGCGGTTTGTTACAACTGAGTGGCTTGCTAGGCCATTTCAGAGGGCAGTTAAGAGTCAACCACATTGCTGTGGGTCTGGAGTCACATATAGGCCAGACTGGGTAAGGGCGGCAGATTTCCTTCCCTAAAGGACATTAGTGTACCAGATACTGACCTCAGTTTATCAATTTGCACTTATGAAGAATACCACAGCCAGTTTGTCTTTGAGAAATACCCTTGTGATACTGTTACCTGCTGATTTTAGCAGTACGAAAATACAAGTTTAAAAAATGCCACACTCTCATGCAGGTATTAGAGACTTATCTTTCTCCCTCTTCTGTATCTTGGAGACTCCTGTTTCTCTGCAGTGCCTCATCTTGATTCTTTTTTGCAATACAGTCTAACTTGTGTTGTTGGCTCCATCATTTTGCAGTTGTTCAGGCTCTTCATAGTTTTCTACAATCAACCTTGAAATACAAGAGACTTTGCATTGGTAGTATGAAATAGAAAGATAGCTTACTCTATTTGAATTTCAAAGCAAGCACGATTGACATTTGACACTCACACAGTGATGCGTCCCAATTCCCTTCAGGTTTCCTTACTTATGTCCTTCAGCTTCTGATCATTGCTTGAAGGGTAGATTTACAAGCCCTTGACTGTGAGGTATCTGGCTCACCAAGAGTGCCAATTGGAAGATTGCAGGTGTGCTGCCCACAACTTTCCAACCAGCGCTGGCAGCAGCCTGTTACCTTATTGCAGAAAATCTACCCTAGGATGTAAACCCACATCTTGCCCAAGAACCTGCTGCAGCAAGTTAATATATTGGTCAGGATACCGGGGACAACTCCCCTGCTCTGATTCAAAGCAGTGCCATGGGATCTTTTTACATCCCTCTGAGAGGGCAGACGGGGCCTCCATTTAATGTCTCATCCAAAAGGTAGCTCCTCCGACAGTGCAGCACTCCCCCTGTACTACACTGGGAGTGTCAGCCCAGATTTTACGCTCAAGACTCGAGTGGGACCTGAACCCACAACCTTCTGACTCCGAGGCAATAGTGCTACCACTGAGCCACAGCTGACAAGTCAATGGAAAAGAATATCGGGTGGGGTGTAAAACAACAACTTGTATTTATATAGCGCCTTTAACATAGTAAAATGTCCCAAGGCGCTTCACAAGAGCGATTATCAAACAAAATCTGGCACTGAGCCGCATAAGGAGATATTAGGGCCGATGACCAAGAGCTTGGTCAAAGAGGTAGGTTTTAAGGAGCGCCTTAAAGAAAGAGAGGTGGAGAGGCGAAGAGGTTTAGGGAGGGAATTCCAGATCTTAGGGCCTTGGCAGCTGAAGTCATGGCCACCAATGGTGGAGCGATTAAAATCAGGGATGCTCAAGATGCCAGAATTGGAGGAGTGCAGATCTGTAGGGCTGGAGGAGGTTACAGAGATAGGGAGGGGCGAGGCCAAGGAGGGATTTGAACATGAAGAGGTGATTCATTGTCGACTGTGCTGAGCTACCGCCGAAGACGACTTTCACCCCAGTAGCACAGGGGGGTACTCTTCACTTTCAGTGGCAGCGGAAAATAGGCGGTAGCGATTGCCCGCCCATTATATGGGAAAATCAAGCAAGAATGTATAACAGGGCGACCTCACCATTTCTACAGTAAGTCTGGTCTGGCAGCAGTAGCACGAATGAATCCAGAGCATAATTAATTTTTGCTGTAAGTGTACATACTGCCAGCCCAGCCCCAAAGCAAATTCTAGAGATGTTGGTCTCTAGACCAACGCTGGATTGATAACACTGAAATTAGAACCATGCGTAGCGTGTGTCTCTGAAATGTAGTGGAGGTTCACAAACTTCACATAGACAATGTCTATCCCTCTCCTATACACCAGGAAATGCTCAGTTCCGAGGCGCAAAGGAGAGGAAAAGGGGGCGCAGATACGTCACATTGTGTCTCTGTTCACTTTTTGATGATCCAGGATTCCTGGGCCATCCTGGGGTGGTGGGGGATCGGGGGGACAGAGATCCTACGTCCACAACAGGTGCATGCATTGTAATAGTATGGAATTCAGGGGAGAGGGGCCTAAGAGCACCTCCTTCTTTCTCTTCAATTGCTGTTTGGAAGGCAATCAAAGAAGCTGACTGTAACACCTGAGATGGATTGGCTGCCATCTGTTAGAACCCACCAGAATGTAAGTCCCTTCTGTTGCAAGGTCATGAAGAAGATCTCTAAAGCTGCTGGCCTAATTTGGATAGCAGCAGCAAGGTCCCGCTGCTAGGGTTGGCAACTCTGGTTCGACATATTCCTGGAGAATTCATCAGATGAACCCCCGCCTCCAATCGCCCCGCTCCACACGTCCCCGCCATTGGTCGCTCAACATGTCCATCATCATCATTGCCATGCACCATCTTCCCACGTCCACTGGAAAGCGAACAGACTCTTCATTACCCGATTGGAAGATTCTGTGACTGTCAGTCAAACAGTCTTTCCTCCCATTTCCAATATTTTCATAGTTAGTAAATGAAAGTGTTCAAAGAAAATGGGAAAAAAAAACCACGACTGTTTTTGTTTTGAAATGCTTCTATGATTTTTCACCCTGGTTTTGTTCGCAACAGTATGTGTCCTGGAGACTCCAGGACAATTCTGGAGGGTTGGCAACCCTAACTGCAGCCGCTGGTCATTGATGCTGTTGGCATTTAATTTAATTGTCTGTCTGCCAGGGTATAACTTATTATACTATTAAAACTATTGAAGCTCACAGAATGGCAATGTCCTGCTCCATTCCCATGTATTGGTTTTAGTCCAACTATACCCTGGCAGACAGACAATTGAATTAACAGCTATAGAGAGAAATGATATCATGAGAGGCGGGAATTGGAAGTGTCAAAAAACCTGGTCACAATCCAAATAAACTGGGAGTTTTCTGAGGGACATATATAAGAAACACTTGGAAGCGAGAGGAGTATTTGTTTTAAGCACACATGGGGAGAAATGAACTCGCACCCAAAGGGAGCGGCATGTTGGGGCCGCTCGGCGGAGCGATTGAATGGATTTCCATCTCCGATCCTGGGTGCAGGTCCCTGCCTCGGGGGTATGCCTGCATTGGGGGCACACCAGGATCATGCTAATGAGCTGAATCCACAACTACAGGTCAGAAGGAGCACACTTCATGTGAGGGGGGTGGGATGAAAATTGCAGCCATGTTTTATTCAATAAGTTTATTACGTTTTATTAAGTTTATTACATACCAATTATTTTGCTTTACTCTTTTGCTTTAGTGTTTGTAAGTAAAATTCTATGTTTCATAATTAAATACATTAAGTTCATCATGAGGATGTTAAATTGGAATCTTTTTCATTAAAATAATATTGGGGAAATATTTTACGGAAGGAATAAAGAATTTTAGGCCATGTAGTGCCATATTTTACAATAATGAAAAGATACGGAGTCAATAGCTGTATAAATAACAAAATGTCTGGAGGAAATTGGACTAACGCTTGAATATTCAACTATTTTTCCTTTAATGTGATTGCAATCATTAACATGATTGGGCCATTTGCTCCATCAAAGCTACCCTGTCACCATAGCAGCTCTTTAATTTATTAATTGCAATCCCCACCCTTAATACTCTTAATTCTCAAGTAAGGGTAAATCTCCCTTTTAAACATCTCAACTAATTTCTGGGGTAATGCATTTCTAATAATTATAATAATCCTTTGTATGAAGATTTATTTTCCCCCGGGGTTCATTTATAACCGGTTTAGTACCTATTTTAAGATTATGTTGTAAGCATTCCAACGTACATAGTCCTATCACGATACTACTGTAATAAATATATTCAATTGTGATTTCTTTATTGCCAATAATATTTATAAAATGTAACCATTTCACTACTATTTTGTAGAGTGCATTCAGCACCATTTCCAGAGATGAAGTATCGAAAAGCAAAATGTCAATCATGGAAGATGCAGATATAAAGCTACCAAATATAGAGCCCATTCCAGGTAGGAAATAAGTGCTGTGCAATTTTTTTTCGTTTCGAGAAGTTATTGAATGCAATTTCTATAGAAGGTTTGGAAAACCAAAGTTGAATGAGATCCCCCAAAAGGCTGTGGATCCTGGGGATCAACTGAAGTAGTCAAGATTGAAATTGATAGATTTTTGTTTGGTAAGGGTATCAAGAAATATGGAGCAAAGGCGGGTAAATGGAGTTGAGGTACAGATCAGCCATGATATTTTATGGTGGAACAGGCTTGAGTGGCTCAATGGCCTACTCCTGTTCCTATGTTGGGGAGCGAGGAAGAAATTCCTTGGCCGATAGGTCACTTGGAAATGACAAGAAGTAACAAGTCACTCCAAGTGCGAAAGACTGCCCAGGTACATGCAGTGAGTCCAACCAACATGCCTGAAAATAAAACAAAATAAAACTATTTAAGCTCACAAAATGGCAATGTCCTGCTCCATTCCCATGTACTGGTTTTACTCCAGTGCCAACTATACCCTGGCAGACAGACAATTAAATTAACAGCTATAGAGAGAAATGATATCCTGAGAGGCGGGAATTGGAAGTGTCAAAAAACCTGGTCACAATCCAAATAAACTGGGAGTTTTCTGAGGGATATATATAAGAAACACTTGGAAGCGAGAGGAATATTTGTTTTAAGCACACATGGGGAGTGTAGTGTCCGTGTGTAGATAAAGACACTGAAGACAGGAGTTGGTTCATAGGTATTTACTAAGCAAGTCTGGGGGGGGGTTCTAAAGGATATATACAATACACAGGCTTATATAGCCCAAGTGGCAATTACCGGCATTACGCACACCTGGGGCTCTTAAAGGCACATACACCACAATTGCTCTTAAAGGCACATACACCACAATTCCTCCCCTTCTAGCTAACTAGTACATCATATTTTAAGTAATTATTAATTACATGTTATATGCAACTAATATACATTGCAGTGGCGACGAAGTGGAAACGGACTTACCTGCAATTCGGCAGCACCTCAAGGACATCGATTCCTCCAGCGTCCAGAAGACTCAAGGAAGTAAGAGAAACTGTGGTTTCACCAGCTGGCCAAGCTGGTGGCAGGTACTGCGCTAATCCTTCCTGGGCGTCAGGCTGGAGCTCCAGCGGCGGGCTCTACAGCTGAGACAGACAGCGAAATCGGAGGCAAGCAATAACGGACTGGGAGGGTACACTCGGGAGACGGCCGGCGCGGCAAGCAGGTCAGCGTTTAGACCTCCGTCGGGAACGAGTCTCCAACAGTGAATAAACGGAAACCACAGTAAAACAGCGTTGTTATCGGTAGCAGCGGCAGGAAAGCACGGGAAGCGCCATATCTTTGCTACAGAGAAGAAAAAAAAAGTGCGGGAAGCGCCATATCTTTTCTGAAATGCCTAAATCTGGTAATATTGAGGCTTTTGATGGCGAAATAGAAGATTGGACCACATACGTGGAAAGAGTAGAGGTTTATTGCACTGCAAATGGAATAGCAGATGAAAAAAAAGCTTCAGTACTTCTGAACTTAATGGGCGCGAAAACATACGGGCTGTTACGAAACTTAATCACTCCAGCCAAACCAAAGGACAAGAATTTTAAAGAAATTGTTGATACCCTGCAGGAGCATTTAAACCCAACACCGCTGCTGATAGCGGAACGATTCAAGCTCTTCAAGAGAAATCAACACAAGAATGAAAGTAACGCTGATTACCTAACCGAATTAAGAAAGCTATCAAAGTACTGCCAATTCGGAGCAGGACTATCGGATTATCTTCGAGACAAATTTGTTTGCGGTCTCTTAAGTGAAGGAACACAAAAAAGACTGCTTTCTGAAAAAGATTTAACATTGGACAAAGCTTTCAGTATGGCTGTATCATACGAAGCAGCAGCAAAAGGAGCTGCAGAGATACAACAAGAGACACAGGACTTCGGCACCCATGAAATGACACAGGAGTTCGGAAGATGTTATCGCTGCGGCAGATCCACCCATAACCAGAGGGACTGCTGGTTCAAGGGCAAAGCATGCAGGCAATGCGGTAAGATTGGACACATTGCACGGGTATGCCAATCTGGACAAAATAAATCCACTGACAGAAAAAAAAAATCAATAAAGAAAAGTACAGAAAGGTACAAATGATGACGGACAATAGCTCCGAAGACCAGAATAGTGATAGCGACTCCGGAAACAAGAGACTAAGCTGTCTCAAATTACATAATGTACTTGCCAAAGAGGATTACCAAACCATTTGGGTTACCCTCATAATAGCAGGGTCCCCAGTTAAAATGGAGCTAGATACAGGATCCGCTCTAACCGTAATAAATCGACGAGATTACGAGAGGCTATTTTCGCATATACCTCTAAAAGACACATCCATTATCTTGAAAACATATACGGGGCAGAAAGTCTACCCCAAAGGAAAAATAAGGGTGCCTGTGGTATACAACGGCAAAGAAATACAAAAGTTGTATTTATACATTCTACAAGATGGTGGTCCACCGTTGTTGGGACGTGAATGGATAAGGAAGATACGTTTAGACTGGCACTCCATTCAGGCACTGACGGTGACCAGTAAGGAAAAAAACAATGATGACATCATACCTGAACGATTAAAAGACATCTTGGCCAACGCCAAAGAAGTGTTTCAAGAGAAACTAGGAACTTTGAAAGGCATCACCGCCTCAATAAAAGTGGGAGATGCAGCAATTCCCAAATTTTTTAAGGCAAGACCGGTGCCATACGCAATACGTCCGGCAGTCGAGGCAGAGCTGGAGAATTTGGAAAAGGCAGGCGTATTATCCAAAATAGATTGGAGCGAATGGGCAACACCCATCGTTCCAGTCATGAAAAAAGCATTGAAAAATAACTCTGAGGAACAGAGAAAAATTCGCATCTGTGGGGACTTTAAGGTGACTGTAAACCCGGTCCTTCACACGGTACAGTATCCTCTTCTGAGGATAGAAGATATTTTCGCCTCACTATCCGGAGGGAAACGTTTCACAAAAATTGACTTGGCACAGGCATATCTACAGATGGAGGTTGAGGAGACCTCTAAAAAGTATCTCACAATAAACACACACAAAGGCCTGTACCAGTACAATCGACTGGTTTTTGGAGTAGCATCAGCTCCAGCTATCTGGCAAAGAGCTATGGAGCAAGTCCTGCAAGGGATTCCGGGGACTCAATGCTACCTAGACGACATCCTTATAACAGGAGAAAACGACAACGAGCACCTTGCCAATTTGGAGCAGGTGCTCACTAGGCTGAAAGAACGGGGCCTACGAGCAAATCGCCCCAAGTGCGAATTTTTCCAAAATCAGATATCATATTGTGGCCACATAATTAATAAGGAAGGGTTGCATAAGTCACCTGAAAAAATTGAAGCAGTTATAAAAGCCCCAGCACCTGAAAATGTTTCACAATTAAGGTCATTCCTGGGATTAATAAATTACTATCATAAATTTTTACCGAACTTATCAACTATTCTACACCCTCTTAATGATCTTCTACAGACAGGAGTGATTTGGAAATGGAACGAAGACTGTAAACATGCCTTCCATAAATGTAAAGACTTAATCACATCCGAGAAAGTTTTGGCTCATTACAACCCGTCACTACCAATCAGACTGGCGTGCGATGCATCCCCTTACGGCATAGGAGCAGTATTATCCCATCCTCGTCGCCACTGTAGTGTCCGTGTGTAGATAAAGACACTGAAGACAGGCGTTGGTTCATAGGTATTTACTAAGCAAGTCTTGGGGGGGGGGGGGAGGAGGAAGAAGCGAAGCCGAGGGGGGAAACCCTTAGTATTTTTGTGGAGTCTGTAGGAGCATTCCTCTTCTGCTCCTCCTGGCTCCACAAAAATATAACTTTGAAAAGGTTCTGTGGCCGTTCCTTTTGAGCAGCTTCCACCGGTCCCTTTAAGGACCGCTGGTTAGGTTGCTCAAGATCTTGTAGAACTCGGCAGAGCTTGTGCGGTTGAAAACTCTGCCCATTTGTACCTCAATTTCACATTGAGGTCTTACAACCGGCGTAGGACTCCGATTTACTTAGTAAAGCAGCCCGACGCCTGTTCCAGGTTGGCCGGCTGCACGCCCATTTTGGAGCCTGAATATGGAATCAGGTGGACCTTGGGCATCAATGGGACAGCCGAGGTGACCCCCGATTTTCAACTCCTGGCCGCCTGTTTTTCAGGCACAAAACAGACCGCCATGAGTTAAATTTCTCCTCCACTGACAAGGATAAAAGTACTAGAGACCTGAATGGTTTATAGGATGGGATGCTGGATGGCGTTGTATAGGAGTTACAGATTCTGAGCAACCTGCATTCCTAAATACTTAAAGCCACAGTTGGCCCCTTGAAAAGGAATGATATTTTCCGTGACATGAATCAGTCATTCATGAAAGAAAGACTTATGAAATAATACTGAGCGGCCTGCGGGTGGCGCTGTCCAGGGAGAGTATAAATACTCGGGCACGGGCCCAGCTTGCGCAGGACATTCTTAACAGGAACTAGTGAAGGACACAATTAGACCTCCATGTTGTAAAACAGTTCATTAAAGCTTTGTTTAACGTTTAGACCAAGTGCCTAGTAGTTTTCTTACGTCATTCAGTATCTCAATTTGAGCACAAGACTTGAGCCTAAGGTTTTTGTCTTGATTTTATACTTAACCAGACGTTGACCTAGGAATTGGGCCACGTAGCACCCATTTTTCAGGCCCCAAAGCGGCGGGCAGGAAGCACGCGTGCACTTCCGGCCAGAAGTGCACCAGCCGCCATGTTGGGTAAGGAAACACAAGAGGCATCCTTTACCTACGCCTGAAGCATATGCAGATAGGGTGCCTAATGACAGCGTGTGGTCCCAGCTCCAACATTGGATTGCCCTGAGGCAGCCTGCTAAGCCACTTAACCTGACTGTGGAGCCGGAGGACCAGGAGTACTCATTCAATCCCCACATTAAAGGACTCAATCATCACTCCTGACCCCCCAATCGCTGTCGCTCCCAACCCCCAATCGGTGTCGCTCCTGACCCCCCAATCGCCATCACCCCTGACCCCCCCAATCACCGTCACGCCTGAACCCCCCATCACTGTCACTCCTGACCCCCCAATCGCTGTCACTCCTGACCCCCCAATCACCGTCACTCCTGACCCCCCAATCACCGTCACTCCTGACCCCCCCATCACCGTCACTCCTAACCCCCCAATCGCCGTCAACCCTGACGCCCCAATCACCGTGACTCCTGACCCCCCCATCAATGTCACTCCCGACTCCCCCAATCACCATCACTCCCAACCCCCCCAATCACCATCACTCCCGACTCCCCCAATCACCACCACTCCCAACCCCCCCAATAACCATCACTCCTGACCCCCCAATCACCGTCACTCCTGACCCCCCATCAGCGTCACTCCTGACCCCCCAATCACCGTCACTCCTGACCCCCCAATCACCGTCACTCCTGACCCCCCAATCACTGTCACTCCTGACCCCCCAATCACCGTCACTCCAGACCCCCCAATCACTGTCACTCCTGACCCCCCTAATCACCGTCACTCCTGACCCCCCCATCACTGTCACTCCTGACCCCCCTAATCACCGTCACTCCAGACTCCCCAATCACTGTCACTCCTGAACCCCCAATCACCATCACTCCTGACCCCCCCAATCACCGTCACTCATGACTCCCCAATCACCGTCACTCCTGACCCCCCAATCACCGTCACTCCTGACCCCCCAATCACCGTCACTCCTGACCCCCCAATCACTGTCACTCCTGACCCCCCCAATCATTGTCACTCCTGACTCCCCAATCACCGTCACTCCTGACCCCCCAATCACCGTCACTCCTGACCCCCCCAATCATTGTCACTCCTGACTCCCCCAATCACTGTCACTCCTGACTCCCCCAATCACTGTCACTCCTGACTCCCCAATCACCGTCACTCCTGACCCCCCCAATCACTGTCACTCCTGACCCCCCAATCACCGTCACTCCTGATCCCCCAATCACTGTCACTCCTGAGCCCCCAAACGCCATTGATCCCGATCCCCGCAATCGCTGTTGCTCCTGACCCTCTGAATCGCCATTGAACCCGATCCCCCCAATCGCTGTCGCTCCCGACCCCCCCAATCACCATTGATCCCAATCCCTCCAATCGCTGTCGATCCCGACCCCCCAATCACCATTGATCCCAATCCCCCCAATCGCTGTCGCTCCCAACCCCCCCAATCACCATTGATCCCAATCCCCCCAATCGCTGTCGCTCCCGATTCCCCCAATCACCATTGACCCGGATCCCTCCAATCGCTGTCGCTCCCAACCCCCCCAATCACCATTGACCCGGATCCTTCCAATCGCTGTCGCTCCTGACCCCACTTCAAAAGTGGCTGTAAAGCGCTTTGAGATGTCCCGTTTTATGTCCCTCCATAATAAAGATAGACTTGTATTTATAGTGTCTTTCACAACTTCAGGATGTCCCAAAGCACTTCACAGCCAATGAAGTACTTTTTGAAGTATAGTCAATGTTGTAATGTAGAAAACGCGGCAGCCAATTTGCGCACAGCAAGGTCCCACAAACAGCAATGTGATCGTGACCAGATAATCTGTTTTAGTGATGTTGATTGAGGGATAAACATTGGCCAGGACACCGGGGATAATTCCCCATGAAAAGAATCGGCGGAATGTAAAACAGGCTGCCCATTCGCTATCACCCGATTTGTGCTACCTCCAAAGACCAATTTCATCCCCAATGACCTTTTCAAACAATGTCGTTAGCTGCTTGTCGTTAGCTGCTTGGATATAGAGCAGTTGCACTGTGAGGAGAGCAAGGGAGCGAGTTTCAAAACTGTAGTGTATGTACCTTTAAGAGGAACTATGTTTTTGAAGCCCCTGTATACTGTAGTACCAGTAGTGACCACTCGGGTATATAAGCCTGTGTAGCGTCTTGTGTAGTTAGTTCACCTCCAGACTTTGTTCAGTAAACACTTGTTAAATCAACTCCTGCATTCCGTGTCTCCATTAACACACGGATCTAACAGTGGCGACGAGTTAGAAACGAACTTACCTGCAATTCGGCAGCACCTCAAGGGGATCGATTCCTCAGACGAAGGTCGAAGCCAGAAGCAAGAGAAAAATAAATAAATAAATAAATAACTCGAAGAAACTCGAAAACGAGGGCCAGGCTTGGTCTCCAGTCTGTGGTTTCCCCAGCTAAACGGGCTGGTGGCAGGCAGTGCACTGATCCTTCCTGGGCTGCGGCGGGCTAGAGCTCGATCGGATGGCTCTGCAACGGGGCCGGGCAGCGAGTCGGGAAGCAGAAGCAAAGAGAGAGAGAGGGTGGAGCACTCAGGGCACGTCCGGTGCTGCAAAGCAGGTCAGCGTTCGGACCGAGCAGAGGGAGGGGAAAGTCCCAGAGGGTCCGCTCCACGACGGGAATGGTTCTCCAAGTAACGGAGAAACTATTGAAGCGATATATAAAAAAAAATAGAAATACCGCGAAAAACTGCAGGTCGCAACGGGAACCGCGGAGAACAGCGGCGGCAGCGGCGGGAAAGCGCGGGAGGCGCCATCTCAACTCGGCGGGGAAGAAAAGTGCGGGAGGCGCCATTTTGATCCATCGGGGACGGAGGAAAAGCGCGGGAAGCGCCATTTTAGATTTTCAAGATGCCGAAGACTGGCAATATTACTGCTTTCGATAGTGATATAGAAGATTGGACCACATATGTGGAAAGAGTGGAGGTATATTGCAAGGCGAATGAAGTAGCGGATGATAAAAAGGCATCGGTACTTCTAAATCTGATGGGCGCAAGGACATATGGGCTGTTACGAAACTTGATCACTCCAGCCAAACCGATGGACAAGAATTTTAAGGAGATTGTTGATACCTTACAAGAGCACTTAAACCCAACACCGCTGCTGATAGCGGAACGATTCAAATTCTTCAGGAGGAATCAGCACAAGAATGAAAGTAACGCTGATTACCTCACCGAATTACGAAAGCTGTCAAAGTACTGCCAATTCGGGGCAGGACTGGCAGATTCTCTACGAGACAAATTCGTCTGCGGTTTCCTAAGCAAAGGAACACAGAAAAGACTACTTTCTGAGAAAGATTTGACACTGGTCAAGGCTTTCAGTGTGGCTGTATCATACGAAGCAGCAGCAAGAGGAGCTGCAGAGATACAGCAAAAGCCACAGGACTTCGGCACCCATGAAATGACACGGGGTTTCGAGAGATGTTATCGCTGCGGCAGATCCACCCATGACCAGTGGGACTGCTGGTTCAAGGACAAAGCATGCAGGCAATGCGGAAAGATGGGACACATTGCACGTGTATGCAGATCTGGAAAGAAATCTGCTGACAGTAAAAAGGTCAATAAGGAAAAGTACAGAAAGGTACAAATGATGACGGACAGTAGCTCCGAAGACCAGAAGAGCGATAGCGACTCCGGAAACAAGAGGCTAAGCTGTTTCAAATTACATAATGTAATTGCCAAAGAAGATTACCAGACCATTTGGGTTACCCTCACGATAGCGGGGTCCCCAGTCAAAATGGAGCTAGATACAGGATCAGCTCTGACCGTCATGAGTCGACGGGATTACGAGCGGCTATTTCCGCTTATACCTTTGAAAGACACATCCATTATCTTGAAGACATATACGGGGCAGAAAGTATACCCCAGAGGGAAAATAAGGGTGCCTGTTGTATACAACGGCAAGGAAATACAGAAGTTGTATTTATACGTTCTGCAAGATGGTGGTCCACCGTTGTTGGGACGTGAATGGATCAGAAAGATACGTTTAGACTGGCACTCCATTCAGGCACTGACGATGACCAGTAAGAAAAAAAACGATGATGATGTCATACCTGGACGATTAAAAGAAATCTTGGCTAATGCCAAAGAAGTGTTTCAACAGGAACTAGGAACCCTGAAAGGCGCCACCGCCTCAATAAAAGTGGAAGATGCGGCAATTCCCAAGTTTTTTAAGGCAAGGCTGGTGCCATACGCAATTCGTCCAGCCGTCGAGGCAGAGCTGGAGAATTTCGAAAAAGCAGGCGTGTTATCCAAGGTAGATTGGAGCGAGTGGGCAACACCCATCGCCCTGGTCATGAAGAAAACGTTGAATAATGATAAATCTGAAGAACAGAGAAAAGTTCGCATCTGTGGGGACTTCAAGGTGACTGTAAACCCGGTTCTTCACACGGTACAGTATCCTCTTCCGAGGATAGAAGATATTTTCGCCTCACTATCTGGAGGGAAACGTTTCACCAAAATTGACTTAGCACAGGCATATCTACAGATGGAGGTTGAGGAGGCCTCTAAAAAGCATCTCACGATAAACACACACAAAGGCCTGTACCAGTACAATCGACTGGTTTTCGGAGTGGCATCAGCTCCGGCTATCTGGCAAAGAGCTATGGAGCAAGTCCTGCAAGGGATTCTGGGGACTCAATGCTACCTAGACGACATCCTTGTAACAGGAGAAAACGACAACGAGCACCTGGCCAACTTGGAGCAGGTGCTCACGAGGCTGAGAGAACGGGGCCTACGAGCAAATCGCCCCAAGTGCGAATTTTTCCAGAAACAAATATCATATTGTGCCCATGTCATTAACGAAGAAGGGTTGCATAAGTCACCTGGAAAAATTGAAGCGGTCGTAAAGGCCCCAGCGCCTGAAAATGTCTCACAATTAAGGTCGTTCCTAGGATTAGTAAATTACTATCATAAATTTTTACCAAACTTGTCGACGGTTCTGCACCCGCTTAACGCACTGCTACAAACGGGAGTAGTTTGGAAATGGAGCGAAGACTGTAAACGTGCCTTCCATAAATGCAAAGGCTTGATCACGTCCAGGGAAGTGTTGGCTCATTACAACCCATCACTGCCAATCAGACTGGCGTGCGATGCATCCCCTTACGGCGTGGGAGCGGTATTATTGCATAGATTCCCTGATGGCTCGGAGCAGCCGATAGCTTTTGCGTCACGCTCATTGAACTCAGCTGAGCGTAACTATGCCCAGATTGACAGGGAGGCACTCAGCCTGGTGTGGGGGGTGAAGAAATTCAACCATTACCTACACGGACAAAAATTTACCTTGTTGACTGACCATCAACCCCTCGTCTCCATATTTAACCCTAAAAAGGGCGTTCCCATTATGACAGCGCAAAGGCTACAGAGGTGGTCCCTTTTCCTAGGGGCACACCAATATGACATAGAATACAAAGGAACAAAACAGCATGGGAGTGCTGACGGGTTATCGCGCCTACCGTTGCCAACGGTGGAAGAGGTGCCTACAGTGGACCCAGTGGAGATGTTCCACTCGACCATAGTGGAATGTCTACCAGTGACAAATTCTACCATTGAAAAGGAAACGCGAAATGACCCGACTCTCTCACGAGTCTACGATTTAACGGTGAAGGGATGGCCAGCACATGGCGAACCACTGTTGCCAGCATTCTCGCAAAGAAGAGAACAGCTGTCAGTGTGCCGAGGAACCTTGATGTGTGGATCCAGAGTGGTGATTCCACCCAAACTCAAGGATAGAGTGCTAAAGGAGCTTCACGAGGGGCATCTGGGTGGAGTGAAAATGAAGAGCTTAGCCAGAGCGTTTGTGTGGTGGCCAGGTATCGATGGAGACATCGAAGAAATGACCAAGAGCTGTCTAGGATGCCAGAAGGTCCAAAACGCCCCACCACAAGCCCCTCTACATCCATGGGAGTGGCCCTCATCTCCATGGCAAAGGGTACATATCAACTTTGCTGGTCCATTTATGGACTCAATGTTCTTAATTGCGGTGGATGCACACTCCAAGTGGCCGGAGGTAATAAAGATGTCCTCCACTACCACGGAAAAAACCATCACAGTATTAAGGACCATATTCACCAGGAATAGGCTGCCTGAACAGATCTGTTCTGATAATGGACCGCAATTTGTATCCGAAGAATTCAGGAAGTTCTTAAAAAACAATGGGGTTAAGCACTACACGTTCGCCCCATACCATCCCGCCACCAATGGATTGGCTGAAAGGTTTGTCCAGACCTTGAAGAAGGCCATAAAGGCCATGGGTAATGAAGACATAAATCTACAACATAAGGTAGATAACTTCTTGTTTGCATGCAGGAATGCAACACGTGGTTACAAACCAAACCCCCGCCATGATGTTTTTCAATAGAAGACTAAGATGTCGGCTGGATTTGGTCAAGCCAAACGTCAGAAGGGACGTAGAGAACCGGCAATTTCAAAGCATGAATGAAAGGCCAACTAGAACCTTCCAGATAGGTCAGCCAGTTTTGGCCCGGGACTACCGTACCGAGAAATGGCAGCCTGGAACTATTTGCACATGACTAGGACTGCTGATGTATACCGTGGACATTGGAGAAAGCATAATAAGGCGTCATGCTGACCAGATCATAGAGTCATCTGAAAAAGGACAACCTACACCACAACTCTATATGCCTAGTGATGAAGCAGAGATACCCATAGTATCTACCTCCGATCCGGTGATACTGGAACCAGATGAACCCGACACTGGCATTGAAGCCGAATCGACCTTGCCAAAAGAACCTACTACACCACCGAAACCTACTACACCACCGAGGTGTTATCCGGACCGAGTCAGGAAGCCTCCAGAGAGACTGAATTTGTAATTGATTAACTTCAGCAAATGTGTATATTATTGTTCTTGTAAAAATGTTATTTAATGATTACTTAAAATGTTATGTACTATTTATCTAAAAGGGGAAGAATTGTAGTGTATGTACCTTTAAGAGGAACTATGTTTTTGAAGCCCCTGTATACTGTAGTACCAGTAGTGACCACTCGGGTATATAAGCCTGTGTAGCGTCTTGTGTAGTTAGTTCACCTCCAGACTTTGTTCAGTAAACACTTGTTAAATCAACTCCTGCATTCTGTGTCTCCATTAACACACGGATCTAACAAAAACAAAATCTTTCAATCAACATCATTCATTACAACACCAGAAAAGGAATTTGTGAGCAAAATTCCACATAGGACTGACAGCTCTGAGCTGTGAGAACTTTTATTAACAGGGGACAAATAAATCTTCTGTTCGAGTGAAGGAGTCGAATAAATCAACATCAAAACTGTATCACTTGTGAAGACCTGTGAGGAAAAGCTGAGAGCTGTGTGTCCTAGTAGGCAGTATGTTTAATACTAGAGGGTATTGTCTGAAATATTTGTGCAAAGCTGAATATATAAAGAATTTAAGAACATTCCACCTGCCGCTAATGCACCAGTGAAAGGAATCCATGCTTGCTGTCAACAGCAGCTTGCAGTCTCTGATTGCAGTCATCTCTAGGAGGGTTACCAACATAGACTTGGGCATTCATCGCCCCACTGATGTGCAGCAAGCTGCTCTCCAGCTCCATGCTAGCAGGGAAGTGCGGGTGGCACATGAGAGGGATGATGGTGAGAGGGGAGAGGGAAGTGGGGACTCGTTCAAAGCGCTCCCACTTCTCCCCCGTTGCCTCCCCCTCAGTCAGAGCCCCGATGGCCGAGTTTGCCCCTGCACAGTTGCAGGAGGAGCAGTCTTTGGCGGGGTCCTCATGGGCTCCAAAACCCAGAGGACGTCCGCCAAAAGTGTCTAAGCATTCAGAGCAGGGAAGTGAGCAGCCTCCCACTACCTCTGCTGAAGCCAGAGGGGATGCACCTTGTAGAAGCACACACAAAAGAAAAATGACACAATCGTAGATGCACAAGGGTATGCACGTGGGTGTTTGCCAAAATGTTAGTGTTAAGTTTCAGTTCTATTTATGACCCACGTAAATTTATTTCTTTGCACCACTTTCCCGTCTTGTCCATTTTTGCCGGCTGCCTGCTGCCTGGGAAGTGGCCTTGTCAGTTGGAGTGAATTACTTAACCTCGAGCAATGGGGGTGTGTGTGTGACAGGAATGGTTTGGTCATTTTAGGACTGCTTTGTGGTGTTGGTGGTGGGGGTGGGGAAGTTGGTACAGCATCTGGGAGCCAGATGGGTGCACTGGTGCAACTTAACTAAATTGTGGCATTATGAGGCCATCCCAGGCAGCAATGTGCGCTGCTGCTGGTGCTATGTCCACCTCAGGTTCCTCCTCCTCTTCCTCCTCCTCGTGTTCCACCTGTTCCTCCTCCTCTTCCTCCTCCGAAGAGGCTCTGCACCATGCTTCTCCTGCAGCTCCAATCCTCGCTGCTGCACTATGTTGTGCATGGCACAGCATACGACGATCATTCTGGAGACCCTGGCTGGTGCATACTGAAGGGCTCCTCCAGCTCTGTCAAGGAATCTGAAGCGTATCTTCAGCATGCCAATTGCTGGCTCTATTACACATCTGGTCGTCAAATGGCTTTCATTATATCGCTACTCGGCCTCATTGCTTGGCCTCCTCAAGGGTGCCATCAGCCACGTCTTCAGTGGATAGCTGTTGTCTCCAAGCAGCCAGTCTGTTCGGAAGTGCAAAGAGCTGAGGGAGGGTGGACTGGCGCAGGATGAAAGAGTCATGGCAGCTCCCTGGGAATCTGGCACACACATGCATGATGATCTTTTTGCAGTTGCAGACGAGCAGCACATTGAGGGAGTGGAAGCCCTTGCAGTTCACAAACACTCCTGGGTGATGTGGGGGTGCCTTGATGGCCACACGTGTGCAGTCGATGACATCCTGCACCTGTGGGAAGCCAGCCAGACCGCGAAGCCGAGCGCCCGCTCAGCCACACTGGCTTCATCAGTGGCAAAGTTTACATAAGTCGCTGATTTGTGAAACATGGCATTGGTCATCTGGGTGATGCCTTTTGCAGGGCCGACTGCAAGATCCTGCAAATGTCTGCTGCAGATCCCTGGAAGGAACCTGAGGCAAAGAGGTTGAGGGTGGTGGTGAGTTTGACAGCCACTGGTAAGGCGAGTCCACCAGGACCTCTGGGCAGCAGGTCTTCTTCCAGCAAGCTACAAATGTCTGCCACGACCTGGCGCGATAGCCTGAGCCTCCTGAAGCACTGCTGTTCAGTCATGTCCAGGAAGCTCATCCTCTGCCTGTGTACGCTGTGCTGGGGGTATCTCCTCTGGTGAGGTGCACCCCTGTGCTGATCCCCTCTCTCCTGTGGAGCATCAGGTCAGTGAGAAAAAGGCTGCTGGTATTGTTGCTGCTGCTGTTGTTGGTGCTAGGGTTCACCTTGGTCCAAATCTGAGGTCCAAGGTGAGACAGCATAAGCAGCACCCATGCTGATCTGATAGATGGCAGGTAAAGTGGAGATCAGAGGCGCAATCCTCCAATGTAGCGAGAGTGGCTTACAAGGTTGCAGAAATCACCTGCAAACTCCTGAAAGCAAAATCTTTGCACAAAATAGTGTCAGCAAGAGCCTTTCCCTTCGGCAATGAAGCAGGTGCAAAGTGTAAGAATTTATATGCTTTTCCCAGCTGTCAATTAATGAACTCACACAATGGCCGCCGAGCTCTCGCCTTGCCTTCACAGGCGAAGAACAGGAAGTCCATGAATCCCGTGCACAAGCAGTAAAAGCTGAAACCTCAGGTTAAAAAGCCTCTTGAGGGTCTGTCAGCGAGCTGTTAAATGCTTCAATGAGGTTGCCCGCCTCTCCCGAGCGGCTCTGTGGCGCACTGGGAAACGTGCCCGAGTTAAAGGCAGAAGTCAGCAATTTCAGCGCTTTTAACTGCTGACCCGCTTGGGAACCTGCACTCCCTTCAATGTAAAAATTCCGGCCCTAGTGTGCTTTGAGGTGGCATATCAAGCCACTGAGTTGTCAGGGCAAATATGGATGGGCAATAAATGTGGCATTGCTAACATCACCCACACCCCAAGGACAAATATTAAAAGAATGACTTACACTTATATCACATGGGTGCCTCAGCCAGGATTTGAGTGTCAAATATAAAATCACTCTGCTAAGGAAGGACAAAATGAAAGAGTTTGAGATATATTTTTGCAATACCTGAAAAGGGAATTCTGTTATCTGTCACGGCGTGCTTTAATTTGTGCTTTATGTACATCCAGAAATTCCGTCAGCAGAGGCATTAGATGAATATATTGTTGACTTTAATCAGTCCACACCACTGGGCGGAGTCTATTATTTTGATGTGCTGAAGTTACCACCTCAGCCCAAGTTCATTAAAGGATGGAGAATTGTCCAGGTAGACTTCTACATTTTCATACCGCAACACCCGAATATCGTTTAAACAATGTTATCATTGTAAGAGTATCAGTAAGTGTACTCGATCATGATATCTACCTTTGTGATATCTGACAGAAATGTTTACATTTATAGAATTAGTCTGGGGGGGAACATGTTCTTGATGTGTCACGTGTAGTGAAATTGTAAACACGTTAATAAAGAATGTGTTTCTGATTTTGCTACACGTAACGGTAAACTCAGCCATTCCCAGCATCCAGCTGTGCTCACAAAGAGGGCAGATCAGAGAATTAGAGCGGCGAGGGTTTCAAGCCCCCACTTCAGAACTTGAGCACGTCGTCTAAGCTGACACTTTTAATGCTGCACCAAGGGAGTGCTGCATTGTCGGAGGGAATGTCTTTCAGTTGAGATGTTAAACCGAGGCCTCGTGGTTGTAAAAAAGATCCTATGGCACTATTCGAAGAGGAGCAGTGAGTGCTGGTCAACATATACTCTCTCAAGCAACAGCAATCAAAAACAGGTTATCTCAATTTATGTGATGGTGCACAGAAGACATCCTCCTTGCCAGTGGTCAACTGGACAGGCCAAGGCAAGAAATGGCAAGGGAAAAGGCCAATTAAAGCTTCCTTTGCCTTAATTTATAACTGTTTTATGAACATACAGATGCAACTAGAAATATCATGTCCTGCAGGTGACTTCCTTAATGATAAACACGAGAACTTTCTGAGCAAAGGCACATCTGACAACGAATGGGTCCCCTCCTCCACAGATGGTTTGTTAATTTATTAGGTTTTAGTAACATGAATGAAAACTTACAGAATTAAAGTTTGGCCAACTGAAGGATGGGTCTGGACAGTTGGCACCAGGAAGCCGTTACAATAAACACATCAACGGCTGAAAGTGTTTCAATAAGATGGGTTAAAAAGGAAATATTTCAATCTCAGTGAAAGAATCGTTTCACGTTAAGGTCACCTAAGATTCTTTGATGGGGTATGAAAAGTTTTGACTTAGTCAATCAGATAGCATTGGGAAGGAAGAGTGGGCATTTGGAAGAGAAGGGCAAGGGCAGGAGAGAGAAGGAAAAAGAGTGAGATTGTTAGATTGTTCTCAGAAGGGGGAAAGTTAAACAGTTATTACAATGTTTACAAAGTTAACTCAGTAGCATGGGTTTCAAAGTATGGAATGCAGTACAGCAACTGAATATGTGCAAGGTGCTGACCAGAAGAAACAGAGGAGGTGCTGGACAAACCAGAAAGGAAGGAGGTTGTAGATGACATATTTAAGACATAATCTAGCAGTTGGAAGAAGTGCATTGCAGAGAATGATGGGGTCAGCACACCGTGAAGCAAGTCTGAATGGCTTTGAGACCAAGTTTGCTGGTATCCAAGACAGAAATCATAGGGCAGGACATGTGATTGGGGAATGCGCTGGAAAATCAGGCACGGAGACCTGAGGTCTGCAATGCACCCGAGTTGCTCAACACGCACTGGTGCGGGCAGCGAATGCAAAGAGGCCTGGGGCAATGTTCCCTTTAAGCAGCACAGCCGCACAGCGCTCTGGAGGTCCCGCACAGCCGGCTCTTATATGGAAAAACCGCGCATGCCTGGAATATTGAATAGGCCGTGCAGCCCGTTGAAGGAGCCGCACGGCTCAAAAAAAAAATGAGAGGGAACCTTGGTCTGGGGGCCTTTGCACAAGTTGTGCACTATGCTCATTAGGCCCACCCCCCAACTTCCATGCAAATGATGCAGATATCCCATTAAACGCTGGAATGCCTGAGCAGTGCTGCAGCTGCATAGTGGCCATTTGGACTGAACACTGAAGAGATGCCGCCATTGAAATATTTTTTTTATAATGGGCACCTCTGTCCTTTGCTCTCCCCTTACCCAGGGTGGCCTCCTGGCCCTTTGCACCCTCCCCTGGGCACAGTGGCTCCCCAACATGCCGGGAATGGGCCCTGTACAACCCTTCATTGGCTGTCTTGCGGCCCTGGAGCTCCCAGTGTATCATGAGACATGTACTCAAAGCACCTAAAAATTATGCACAGTGCAACATTTGCATATTGAATTATCATTGGCCCGCAGGCATCTGTAAGGAATACCTATTATATTCACATGTGATCACATGCTGAGTTGTCATTGGCCTGCAGGCATCTGTAAGGGGTCCTAACTCCATCTTGTCTCCACTGTGCTGGATGATTGAGATCACAGACCTGATGCTTCATAAAAGAGTTTAAACTGTAATACTCCGTTGTCCTGCAATTTATTATTTTTGTACAAAGTGTGCAAAACAAGACATGGTGTCAGAACAGGGATTAGAAATGGACATCGTTGGAGCTCCCTTACCTCGAATGAATTGGGAATCTTTGAACTTACATAGAGAATGGTGCAAGTTCAAGCAACACGTGGAGTTAATGTTCTCGGGTCCGTTGAAAAGCAAAGGGGAGGAAGAAAGATGCAGCTACCTACTCCTGTGGATCGGAGAAAAAGGGAGAGACGTTTTTAACACATGGTCTCTCACCGCGGATGAAGCAAAGGTACTGAAAAGTTATTTTGACCATTTTGAATCATATGTGATGCCCAAGACAAATACGATATTCGCTAGGTACAAGTTTCAGGAGAAAGTACAAGGAGCTAGTGAGTCATTTGAACAGTTCGTGACTGAGTTAAAACTGCTGGTAAAAGACTGTGAATATGCTGATAAAGATGAGATGGTCAGAGACCGCATCGTGTTTGGAATACATTCAGCTAAAGTGAGAGAGAAACTTTTGAATGTTGGGTCCGGGCTAACGCTGGACAAAGCTATGGACATAGCTAGATCGCACGAGATAGCCCAAGCACAGTTGAAAACCATAACCGGCGCCACGAACAGCTCACGTGAACAGACAGTGCACGCAGTTAATAGACACACACCAAAGAACACTGCCAAGAGAGCGTGTTTCAGAGTTCTAAAAATGAGCGACACAGACATAAAACGCTTCAAAAACTGTGGATACTGTGGAAACAAGATGCATGGAGAAAAGGAGCATTGCCCTGCCAAAGGAAGACAATGTGCTAAATGTGGTAAACGAAACCACTTTGCTAAAGTCTGCAGGACTGTTTTCAGGAAAACAGTACACACAGTGAGGGATAGCCAAATGCCAGATAGAGAGCCAAATGCAGAGGAACTGTTTATTGATTCTGTGTCACAGAAAAAACAGATTTCAGAGAATGAGCAAGCCTTTGCCGATATTGAGATAGGAAAACAGGGCAAAGAGCTTAAGTTTAAACTAGACACTGGATCTCAGGTTAATGTAATTCCTCTGAGTGAGTATCACAGCTTGAAGGATGAGTGTGAGCTACAGCCCACCTCACGCAGACTGACCAGCTATGGGGGTGAGTAGCTCATTGTAACAGGCACATGCGTGATGAAATGCAAGTACAAAGAAAGCAAAATGATGTTGGACTTTTACATTGTTGACACTCGAGCACCTCCAGTGCTAGGTCTAAAGGCATGTTTAGACATGGACCTCGTCAAGCTAGTGCTATCATTGACAGCACCAGTTGAGAAGCAGACAGTCATGGAGGAGTTTGCTGACGTTTTCAAAGGAATCGGACTGTTCCCAGGTGAATGCACTATTCACCTTGACCCAGCAGCAACCCCTGTGGTTTGCCCACCGAGAAGGATACCCCTTGCTCTACGTAGTTGCCTGAAGGAGGAGCTGCAGAGCATGGAGAATACAGAAATCACCGTCCGGGAAACAGAACCGACAGAGTGGGTCAACACGTTAGTAGTGGTTGAGAAACCACATACAGGCAAGCTCAGAGTCTGTCTGGACCCCAGAGATTTGAACAAGGCTATCAAACACCCTCACTACCCTCTACCAACGCTAGATGACATCACACCCAAGCTAGTGGGAGCACGTTACTTCAGTGTAATTGACGCACGATCAGGATACTGGACTATCAAGCTCACGGAAGAGTCATCTAAGCTAACAATGTTCAACACACCATTTGGACGCTACTGATTTCTGCGTTTACCATTTGGTCTTATCTCAGCTCAGGATGAATTCCAGCGGAAGATCGACGAAACCTATGAAGGCCTCGATGGAGTAGTCGCAATCGTAGACGACATCCTCATTTATGGCAGGAATAGAGAGGAACATGACAGGAACCTCCGTGCGATGCTACAAAGAACACGGGAGAAAGGTATCCGGCTCAACCCCGAGAAAAGCATAATCGGATCCACCGAGATCAGTTATTTTGGGCATCGCCTCTCAACTGATGGCATTAAGCCAGATCCAGAGAAAATCTCCGCCATCAAGAAGATGGAGCCGCCGAAGAACCGCGCAGAGCTAGAGACAGTACTAGGCTGTCAGGGCGAGGCTGGTCCTGGACCCAAGTGCAGACAGACGAGCCGAGAAGCAGGTATGCAGTCTTAAATAAAAGTACTTTACCAGAATCACACAGGTAAACAGTTACAAACATAGGAGCTCAAGACAAGCTACCACTAGGCAAACGGTTTGTCAAGACTGAGCACAGAGGGAAGAAACCACAGAACTTAAGTACAAGCAAAAACAGGTGAAACCAATAAACCTGAAAAGGCAGTTAAGTAATAAACACAGGAGAAACTAGTAACAATTAGCAAAGGGAAAAAAACAAGCGAAGGTGCCATCTAGGGGTTACTGAGGGAACTAACCGACACCCTCACAGGACCCCCTCCCCTAGGAACGGCTCTTGACGTTCCTCCTGGACGATCAGGGTGGCGACGGCGAAAATCCCTGATGAGTTCAGGATCCAAAATGTCCCGGGCCCGAACCCAGGAACGCTCTTCAGGACCATAACCCTCCCAGTCGACCAGGTATTGAATGCTCCTCCTAACCTGGCGACTATCAAGGAGGCGACGGACAGTGTAGGCTTGCTGACCGTCAATCATGCGGGGTGGGGGGGCAGGTCTGGAAGCAGGAACCAAGGGACTGGTAAGTACCGGCTTGAGGTGAGAGACGTGGAACGTGGGATGTATCTTCATCGACCGACGAAGGAGGAGCCGGTAGGCCACAGGGTTTACTTTTTCCAAAATCCTAAAA
The DNA here is from genome assembly GCF_052327205.1 of Somniosus microcephalus. Lineage (NCBI taxonomy): Eukaryota > Metazoa > Chordata > Chondrichthyes > Squaliformes > Somniosidae > Somniosus > Somniosus microcephalus. The sequence goes on from NC_141003.1 coordinate 15,862,104, forward strand.
GGTCCGATGAACCGGGGAGCCAACTTGCGGGACTCCACATGGAGCGGAAGATTCCGGGTGGACAGCCAGACCTTGTGTCCGGTCCGGAACCGAGGAGCTGGGCGGCGGTGTCGGTCAGCCTGCACTTTCTGCCGAGAAGAAGCGAGCTGTAAGGCGGATCGGACCCTCCTCCAGGTGCGGCGGCAGCGTTGGACGAACCCCTGGGCAGCCGGGACTCCTACCTCCCTCTCCTGTTCAGGGATGAGTGGCGGTTGGAAGCCATATTGACATTCGAAAGGTGAGAGGCCAGTGGAGGAGCTCTGAAGGGTATTGTGCGCGTACTGCACCCAGACCAGATACTTGCTCCAGGTGGAAGGATTGGAGGACACAAAGCTTCTTAGCACCCTCTCCAGATCTTGGTTGGTTCTCTCAGTCTGGCCGTTAGACTGTGGGTGGAACCCAGAGGAGAGACTGACGGAAGCGCCCAGGAGGGAACAAAAAGCCTTCCAGAACCTGGATGAGAACTGGGGACCACGGTCAGAGACGACATCCAGGGGCAAGCCATGGAGGCGGAAGACATGCTGGACAATCAGCTGGGCAGTCTCTCTGGCAGAGGGAAGCTTGACAAGAGGGACGAAGTGAGCAGCCTTGGAAAAGCGATCGACCACAACTAGGATGGTAGTGAATCCCTCAGATGGAGGTAGCCCGGTGATGAAATCCAGGGCGATATGAGACCAGGGACGGCTGGGGATGAGCAAGGGATGCAGGAGACCAAGCAAAGGTTGTTGGGATGTCTTGTTCTGGGCACAGACGGGACAAGCGGAGACAAAGGCCCGGGTGTCGGCTTCAATAGAGGGCCACCAGAACCTCCTCTTAAGGAACTCGAGAGTCCGACGGATCCCAGGATGACCAGTCAATTGAGAAGAGTGCCCCCATTGAAGGACCTGGGCGCGCACCTGACTGGGAACATAAAGGCTATGAGGAGGGCCTCCTCCAGGGTCAGCCTCCTGACGTTGGGCCCCTCGTGGCACAGTCTCAATCTCCCTGCGACGGGAGCAACGATGCAGGAATTGGGGATGATAGGTTCCGAGGTCCGGTCCTTTTCCGAGGGGTCAAACTGGCGAGAAAGGGCATCCGGTTTGAGGTTCTTAGACCCTGGGCGGTAAGACAGGAGAAAGTTGAACCGGTTAAAGAAGAGAGCCCACCTGGCCTGCCGAGGGTCGAGGCGCTTGGCATCCTGGATATATGTCAGATTTTTATGGTCGGTCCAGATGACAAAAGGATGCTCTGCTCCCTCCAACCAGTGTCTCCACTCCTCCAAGGCCAACTTAACTGCCAAGAGCTCCCTGTTGCCGACATCGTATTTACTCTCTGCTGGCTTCAGGCGACGGGAAAAGAAGGCACAGGGATATAGCTTTTGGTCCTTAGGGGAGCGCTGGGACAGGACAGCCCCGACTCCAATATCCGAGGCATCCACCTCTACGATAAAGGGCAGGGTGGGGTCAGGGTGTACCAGAATGGGAGCAGAGGTGAAGCGTTGTTTGAGCTCCTGGAAGGCCCGTTCCGCTTCAGAAGACCAACTGAACCGTAAAGACGAGCCCTTGGTCAATGCGGAGAGGGAGGCGGCAAGGGAGCTGAAGTTGCGGATGAAGCGTCTGTAAAAGTTGGCGAATCCCAGGAACCGCTGAACCTGCTTAACTGACGTGGATGCGGCCAGTTCAAGACGGCTTGAACCTTGCTAGGATCCATCTGGATGCTTCAACAGGAGATGACGTAGCCCAGGAAGGTGACCTTAGAGACGTGGAATTCACATTTCTCGGATTTGACAAAGAGACGGTTCTCCAAGAGCCTCTGCAGCACCCGTCTGACGTGTTGGACATGCTGCTGGGGGGACGTTGAGAAGATGAGAATGTTATCCAAATAAACAAACACGAACTGGTTCAGCAGGTCCCGGAGCACGTCATTGACCAGAGCTTGGAAGACAGCAGGAGCGTTAGCGAGACCAAAGGGCATGACGAGGTATTCCCAGTGACCGCTAGGGGTGATAAAGGCAGTCTTCCATTCATCCCCCTCCCTAATGCGGACCAGGTTGTACGCGTTGCGGAGGTCAAGTTTGGAGAAGATGGTAGCTCCCTGCAGCTGCTCAAACGCTGAAGACATCAAAGGGAGAGGATAGCGGTTCTTAATGGTAATTTTGTTAAGCCCCCGATAGTCTATGCAAGGCCTGAGACCACCATCCTTCTTCTTTACAAAAAAGAAGCCAGCACCCGCTGGGGAGGTGGAAGGGCGAATGAAACCTGTAGCGAGGGCTTCCTTGATGTATTCTTCCATGGAAACATTCTCAGGGCCAGAGAGAGAGTAGAGCCGACCCCGAGGGGGGCTAGTGCCAGGCAGGAGATCAATGGCACAGTCGTAGGACCGGTGTGGGGGGAGTGTAGTGGACCGCCTCTTACTAAACACAGCATGGAGGTCCGAATATTCAGGGGGCACATGAGCAAGGTCCAGCTGATCAGCTGGCTCGGAAGAGGAAGGACGGGGCCGACTAGGGAAGACCTTAAGACAGTTGGCTAGACATGAAGGGCCACACTCCAGCACAGTCCCGGTAGTCCAGTCAATGTGAGGGTTGTGAAGAGAGAGCCACGGATGTCCAAGAACGAGAGGGAGCTCAGGTGAATCGATAAGGTGAAACTGCAGCAACTCTTGATGTCTCTCCCCTACTTGGACATGTAATACTCCGGTGATATGATGAATGCACCCAGAACCAAGGGGCCTGCCGTCGAGGGCGGTGACTTGTAAAGGCTTGTCAAGGCGGGAGAAAGGAATTTTCAGGCTGCGCACAAGGGTGGCACCGATAAAACAGCCAGCGGCCCGGAGTCAACAAATGCCTGGAAGTTGTACTGTTGTCCCTCCCAAGAGAGATGAGCGGGAAGCAGGGTTTGGAAGACAGAAGGGGTAGGAGAAGGGATTTGATCCGTCAGTATTTTCCCAATCCTCCTGGCTTTTTCCTGAAGCTCAGGGCATGTGGCTCTGAGATGGCCAGACAGGCCACAGTAAAGACAACGCCCCTCTCTCAATCTCCTCTGTCTCTCAAACTGGGAGAGCCGAGTTCTGCTGAGTTGCATATGTTCCTCTTCGGTGCTAACAGGTGGACTCGGAGGTACTTGGAAACTCTTGGTCAGATTCGAAACAGCGGAAGATCTCACCTCTGTGGAAGTAGTGAATCTCCTCTCTCTACCATGCTCCCGGAGGCGGTTATCCACTCTGATGACAAGGGAGATGAGCGTGTCAAGGTCCTCCAGAACCTCTCTGGACGCCAGTTCATCTTTGATAGATTCGGAAAGGCCATGAAGAAACGTGGAGAGAAGGGCCTCGGTGTTCCAGCGGCTTTCCGCAGCGAGTGTGCGGAACTCAATGGCGATGTCGGCTACGCTGCAGTTGCCCTGGCGGAGATTCAAACGTCTCTTAGCTGCCTCCGTCCACTCACAGGATGGTCAAAGACTTTGCTCATCTCTTCGGCGAAAAGGAGAATGTCCGAGCAGATGAATGATTGCTGCTCCCAGATAGCGGTAGCCCAGGCGAGAGCTTTTCCCGAGAGTAGTGATATGATGAACGCTACCTTAGAGCGGGGTGATAGGAACATGGAGGGTTGGAGTTCAAAAACTAGGAAGCACTGGGTCAAGAAGCCGCGACACTTGCCTGGATGACCGCACTCTGGCGCGGGTAGGCGAGGCTCTCGGTGAGTCTGGAGGTCGGCGACCGGTGGGGTAGTACCCAAAGGAACTGACTGAGGAGGAACATCCTGAGCAGAAGCCACAGCAGCTGGGTGTTGAATGGTCTGAGTCCACGTATTTACCTTGTCCGAAATGCTTTGGAGAAGTTGCTCAAGGCGGCCGAGGAAAGCACCTTGCTGGGAGAGAATAGAACAAAATTCCTCCATCACTGCTGGGTCCATACTGGCTCAGTCTTGCTGTCAGGGCAAGGCTGGTTCTGGACCCAAGTGCAGACAGACGAGGCGAGAAGCAGGTATGCAGTCTTAAATAAAAGTACTTTACTAGAATCACACAGATAAACAGTTACAAACATAGGAGCTCAAGACACGCTACCACTAGGCAAACGGCTTGTCAAGACTGAGCACAGAGGGAAGAAACCACAGAACTTAAATACAAGCAAAAACAGGTGAAACCAATAAACCTGATAAAAGGCAGTTAAGTAATAAACACAGGAGAAACTAGTAACAATTAGCAAAGGGAAAAAAAAAAGTGAAGCTGCCATCTAGGGGTTACTGAGGGAACTAACCAGCACCCTCACACTAGGCATGGTTAACTACTTAGCCAAGTTTGCCCCGAGCCTCTCCGAAATCAACGCACCCATGCGTCAGTTGCTCAAACAATCCAATGAGTTCCTGTGGGACAAACAACATGACACAGCATTTCAGAAAATGAAAGACCTAATCACCAGAGAACCAGGACCAGTTCTTGCCTACTTTGACCCCAACAAAGAGCTCAGACTACAAGTGGATGCGTCAAAGTATGGACTAGGCGCAGTATTACTGCAAGAAGGAAAGCCCATCAGCTACGCTTCCAGATCTCACAGATAGTGAAATCAACTATGCTCAAATCGAGAAAGAGCTATATGCAATTCTGTTTGGATGTAAGCATTTCCACCAGTACGTCTATGGCCGACAAGTCATTGTGGAATCCGACCATAAGCCCCTCGAGTCAATCATGAGGAAACCACTAGCCGCAGCCCCACCAAGGCTACAGAGAATGATCCTTCAGCTATAGAAGTACAACTTCACAATCATTCACCATCCATGCAAAGACATTCCTGTCGCAGACACGCGCTCCAGAAAGTCTCTTAGCTACCAGGACAGCAGCCTCAGTGAAGGCATGGATGTGCAGGTGCACATGGTGTACAACAGCTCACCTGTGAGTGACTCAAAACTGAAGGAGATCCGAGCAGAAACAGAAAGATGCACAACTTGCACTGCTGAGGAAAGTCATACATGAAGGATGGCCTGAGGAAAGGAGGAAATGCCCTCAGAGCATATCTGAATTGGGATCCGACCACAAGCCCCTTGAGTCAATCATGAGGAAACCACTAGCCGCAGCCCCACCAAGGCTACAGAGAATGATCCTTCAGCTACAGAAGTACGACTTCACAATCGTTCACCGTCCAGGCAAAGACGTTCCTGTCGCAGACACGCTATCCAGAAAGTCTCTTAGCTACCAGGACAGCAGCCTCAGTGAAGGCATGGATGTGCAGGTGCACATGGTGTACAACAGCTCACCTGTGAGTGACTCAAAACCGAAGGAGATCCGAGCAGGAACAGAGAAAAATGCACAACTCGCACTGCTGAGGAAAGTCATACATGAAGGATGGCCTGAGGAAAGGAGGAAATGCCCTCAGAGCATATCTGAATTCTGGAACCACAGAGACGAACTGTCACAAACATAGAAACATAGAAGATCGGAGCAGGAGTAGGCCATTCGGCCCTTCGAGCCTGCTCCGCCATTCAATGAGATCATGGCTGATCATCCAAATTCAGTACCCTGTCCCTGCCTTCTCCCCATATCCCTTGATCCCTTTAGCCTCAAGAAATATATCCAATTCTTTCTTGAATATATTTAATGAACTGGCCTCCACCGCCCTCTGTGGCAGAGAATTCCACAGGTTCACCACTCTCTGGGTGAAGAAATTCCTCCTCATTTCAGTCCTAAATGGCTTACCCCTTATCCTTAGACTATGACCCCTGGTTCTGGACTCCCCGGCCATCAGAAACATCCTTCCTGCATCTAGTCTGTCCAGACCTGAGAGAATTTTATAGGTTTCGATGAGATCCCCTCTCAATCTTCTAAACTCCAGTGAGTATAAGCCCAATCGACACGATCTCTCCTCATACGTCATTCCTGCCATCCCAGGTATCAGCCTGGTGAATCTTCGCTGCACTCCCTCCATGGCAAGAACGTCCTTCCTCAGGTAAGGTGACCAAAACTGCACACAATACTCAAGGTGCGGTCTCACCAAGGCCCTGTACAACTGTAGCAAGACATCCTTGTTCCTGTACTCGAACCCGCTTGCTACGAAGGCCAACATACCATTTGCCTTCTTAACCGCCTGCTGCACCTGCATGCTTACCTTCAGCGACTGGTGCACAATAACACCCAGGTCTCTTTGCACTTCCCCTTCTCCCAATCTATTGCCATTCAAATAATAATCTGCCTTCCTGTTTTTGCCACCAAAGTGAATAACCTCACATTTATCCACATTATAGTGCATTTGCCATGTTTCTGCCCAATCACCCAACATGTACAAATCGTAGTGGAGTTTCACGACATCCTCCTCACAGCTTACCCTCCCACCCAGCTTTGTGTCCTCTGCAAATTTGGAGATATTACATCCAATTCCCTCGTCCAGATCATTAATATATATTGTGAACAGCTGGGGTCCTAGGACCGATCCTTGCGGTACCCCACTAGTCACTGCCTGCCACTCGGAAAACGACCCGTTTATTCCAACTCTTTGCTTTCTGTCCGCCAACCAGTTCTCTATCCAAGTCAATACCTTGCCCCCAATCCCATGTGCCTTAATTTTGCACGCTAATCTCTTATGTGGGACCTTATCGAAAGCCTTCTGAAAGTCCAAATACACCACATCCACTGGTTCTCCTTTATCTATTTTACCAGTTACATCCTCAAAAAATTCCAGTAGATTAGTCAAGCATGATTTACCTTTTGTAAATCCATGTTGACTTTGTCCGATCCTGTCACTGCTTTCCAAGTGCTCTGCTATTACATCTTTTAGAATAGACTCTAGCATTTCCCCCCCTACTGATGCCAGGCTTACCGGTCTATAATTCCCTGCTTTTTCTCTACCACCTTTTTTGAATAGTGCGGTAACATTAGCTACCCTCCAATCCATGGGTACTGTTCCAGAGTCTATCGAGTTCTGGAAGATGACCAGCAATGCATCTACTATCTCTAGGGCCACCTCCTTAAGTACCCTGGGATGTAGACCATCAGGCCCTGGGGATTTATCGGCCTTCAGTCCCATCAATTTTCCTAACACCATTTCCCGACAAATACTGATTTCTTTCAGTTGCTCCCTTTCATCAGACCCTATGTTCCCCGGCATCCCTGGGAGGTTATTTGTGTCCTCCTTTGTGAAGACAGAACCAAAGTATGTATTTCGTTGGTCTGCCATTTCCTTGTTTCCCATTATAAATTCCCCTGATTCTGACTGTAAGGGACCTACGCTTGACTTCACCAATCTTTTCTCTTCACATATCTATAAAAGCTTTTACAGTCAGTTTTTATGTTCCTTGCTAGCTTACTCTCATATTCTATTTTCCCTTTCTTAATTAATCCCTTTGTCCTCCTTTGTTGACTCCTAAACTGCTCCCAATCCTCAGGATTATTGCTTTTTCTAGCCAATTTATATGTCCTCTCCCTGGATCTTATGCTATCCCTAATTTCCCTTGTTAGCCACGGTTGTTTTATTTTTATGCCAAACTGGGATGAACAAATTCTGTAGCTCATCCATTCGGTCTTTGAATGTTTGCCATTGCCTATCCACCGTCAACCCTTTGAGTGCCATTCCCCAATCAATCCTACCCAACTCGCTCCTCAGACCATCGTAGTTTCCTTTATTTAAATTGAGGACCCTTGTCTCTGAGTCAACGACTTCATTCTCCATCTTAATGAAGAATTCGATCATATTATGATCGCTCCGACCCAAGGGGCCTCGTACAACAAGATTGCTAATTAATCCTTTCTCATTACATAATACCCAGTCTAAGATGGCCTGATCTCTGGTTGGTTCCTCGACATATTGGTCCAGGAAACCATCCCATAAACACTCCAGGAATTCCTCCTCCACAGTATTGTTATTAATTTGGTTGGCCCAATCTATATGTAGATTAAAGTCACCCATGATGACTGCTGTGCCCTTATTGCACACTTCTTTAATTTCCCTTTTAATGCCATCCCCAACCTCCGCCTTAATGTTTGGAGGTCTATATACCTCTCCCACTGATGTTTTTTTCCCCTTAGTATTTCTCAATTCTACCCATACAGATTCCACATCATCAGAGCTAATATCCTTCATTACAATTGTATTAATCCCTTCTTTAACCAGTAATGCTACCCCCCTCCTTTCCTTTTTGCCTATCTTTCCTGAATATCGAATGTTGAGTTCCCAGTCTTGGCCATCCTTGAGCCACGTTTCCGTAATCCCAACCAAATCATATTCGTTTACCTCTATTTGTGCAGCCAATTCATCCACCTTATTACAAATGCTCCTCGCATTAAGACACAAAGCCTTCAGGCTTGTTTTTTTAACGCTCTTAGACCTATTAGAATTATTATTTACTGTGGCCACGTTTGATTTAAACCGTTGATTTCTCTGACTGCCACTTTTGTTTTTCTCCTTCCTATCTTTTGCTTTTATCCCTGTTTTCCTTTCCTCTGTCTCCCTGCTCAGGTTCCCAACCCCCTGCCATTTTAGTTTAAACCCCCCCGAACAGTGCTAGCAAACCTCCCCGCAAGGATATTTGTCCCGTTCTTGTTCAGGTGCAACCCGTCCGACTTGTACAAGTCCCACCTTCCCCAGAAGCAGGCCCAGTGATCCAGGAAACTAAAGCCCTCCCTCCTGCACCAACTCTTTAGCCACGCATTCATCTGCTCTATCCTCCTATTCCTATACTCACTAGCATGTGGCACTGGGAGTAATCCAGAGATTACAACCTTTGAGGTCCTACTCTTTAATCTGCTACCTAGCTCCCTAGATTCTTGCTGCAGGACCTCATCCCTCTTCCTACCTATGTCGTTGGTCCCAATGTGAACCACGACCTCTGCCTGTTCACCCTCCCCCTTCAGAATGCCCTGCATCCGTTCAGTGACATCCTTGACCCTGGCACCAGGGAGGCAACAAACCATCCTGGAGTCACGTCTATGGCCACAGAAACGCCTATCTGTTCCCCTTACGATAGAATCCCCTACCACTATTGCTCTCCCACTCTTTTTCCTCCCTTCCTGAGCAGCAGAAGCACCCCTGGTGCCAGGAAGTTGGCTGCTGCTGCCTTCCCCTGGTGAGTCATCCCCCTCGATAGTATCCAAATTGGTATACCTGTTTGAAAGGGGTATGGCCACAGGGGTCCCCTGCACTACCTGCCTGCTTCTATTGCTCAGCCTGGTGGTCACCCATTTCCCTTCTTCCTGTGCAGCCCTACCCTGCGGCGTGACCAACTCATCAAACGTGTAATCCACGACCCTCTCACCATCATGAATGCTCCACAACCCATCCATCCGCAACTCCAGCGCCTCAATACGGCCTGTTAGTAGCTGCAGCTGGATGCATTTCTGGCACACGTGGTCGTCAGGGACACTGGCAGCGTCCCTGAATTCCCACATAGAGCAAGAGGAGCATAACATGGGGCTGGGCTCTCCTGGCATGACTTTCCCCTTTAATTAATTCAATACCAGCAGTTAAAGATATACTCTAGGGCACTTATTTACCAACTGTCCCCACTACACCACAGAGACCCAAGAAAATATAAACTGCAGAATTTAAGCTTGTAATGAAAAGGAATCGTCTTCAAAGGGGAGAAAATCACCATTCCTACCAGTCTCAGAGAAGCGATGTTGACAAAAATTCATGCTGGACATATGGGCATGGAAAAATGCAAACAAAGAGCACGTGACATTATGTTTTGGCCTGGAATGTGCAAACACATTGAGGACATTGTCCGAAAATGTTCTATTTGTCTAGAACGCTGCCCATCAAATGTCAAAGAGCCTATGATACCTCACCGTATCCCAGACAGGCCCTGGCAGGTCGCGGCAACAGATCTGTTCACATGGAACAACGAGGACTACATAGTGACTGTTGATTACTACAGCAGATTTTTTGAATTGGACAAGCTTCCAAGCACCAACCAGCAGCTGCAGCCACAGGTCGTCAGCTGCAAGCAAGTGCATGCAAAACGTGTACAGAGACAGCAACACCAAAAGAGATACTATGACAGGTCAGCTAGACTACTGCTGCCGCTGCACAATGGAGAATCCGTCAGAATCCAGGAGCAAGACTACTGGAAGCCAGCAGTCGTCATCCAACCAGCTGACACTGAGCAATCGTATCACGTCCGCACCCCAGAAGGACAGGTGTACCGCTGCAATCGCAGGCACCCCCTGAACACCAAGGAACAACACCGTCATTCCGACAAGAGGATCAGTTCAACAGAGTGTGATGAACAGAGCAATACACAAAACACATCATACTTACCTGAACCTAAACCTGAACCTGATTTGTTTACTGATTCAGGAGCATGTTCAGTTCCATACCACACAAGGTCGGGACGAGAGGTCAAGCCTAGAGTTATCCTTGACTTGTGAACTGTCAAAGGGTGTAGGCGGATCGCTGCCCTAAAAAAAACCTGTACATCGTTGTTGAAATGTTGAGATGTTTTCAGCGCTAGTTAAATGCTGAGTTTTCTTATATGTTTATGCTACCGAGAACATTAGGTAGAAGAAAGGTTTAAAAGCAATGCATAACATTTTTCTTTTAAAAGAAAGGGGATGTAACATTTGCATATTGAATTATCATTGGCCTGCAGGCATCTGTAAGGACTACCTATTATAGTCACATGTGATCATATGCTGAGTTGTCATTGGCCTGCAGGCATCTGTAAGGGGTCCTAACTCCATCTTGTCTCCACTGTGCTGGATGATTGAGATCACAGACCTGATGCTTCATAAAAGAGTTTAAACTGTAATACTCCATTGTCCTGCAATTTATTATTTTTGTACAAAGTGTGCAAAACAAGACACACAGTAGGCCGCCTTTCTTATCTGGTGAATGCTGGCAATTGCTTCCCCTAAGCCTAACAATATCAGAAACTGAAACCCATTTGCTTATGCTCACTGTGTAGATTTGCAGCCAGTGAAGGTTGTCGTGTCAGTACTGTACTGTTTGCCGTTCCTATTGAGCCCTTGATACTTCTGGTGAGCTGGGTCAGATAGCACTTTAACCAGTAATGTATTGCTTTCCTGCTGTTAATAGACAATGGCTCAATTAATGCCAAAGATGTGCGGGTTAGGTTGATTGGCCATGATAAAAAAAAATTGACCCTTAGTGTTAGGGGGGATTAAATACATGGGGTTACGGGGTTACAGGGATAGGGCTTGGGTGGGATGGCTGTCGGTGTAGGGACCGGGTGCTAGGGTTTGGATGATCAGCCATGATCTCGTTGAATGGCGGAGCAGGCTCGAAGGGCCGAATGGCCTACTCCTGCTCCTATCTTCTATGTTTCTATGTTATGAATCAGTAGCTGCAGGTTGATTCATGAGCCACATTAGGCATCATACTGTCCCCGGACACACAAATAAGTCCTGATGCACTTTCCTGCACATTGGTGGGGGGATTCGAAGGCTCTCTGAGACTCTCAATTCAATGTGTGGTATATATACAATATTGACATACTCCATTTCCTACAGTATGTTTCTGGGATAGGAAACATTGTTGAGGGTATGAGAAACAGACCTGAGTAAGGCTTCTATTGACTGCTGGTCACTGCAGCTACAGGTCATTAACGATGGATTCATGTGGCCACGGGTGCCTGTGTGCCCAAAATTCTGGGCGCAGTGTGATGCAGCCCCCGCCCCCCCCCCCCAATGGAGGCAGTTGGTGGAAGCTCATCGTGCCAACCTGGGGGGCAGGGCCAGTTTTGTGGACGGGGATTGCTTCAGGCGAATGTACTTTCGAACCAGCGTACAAGACCACCGAAACTCCAGCACAGTGTTTATGGGCATACCTCACTTAGGTTTTAAATTCCACCATCTTTTGCACTATTTCAGTCGATACCTCCCAGATTGCGCTGATACCTGGGCAGAAAACATGCGGGAACTCCAGGCCTCTGTGGTGATACTTGTACAAAAGATCCAGATAATAAAGAAAAATGTATCAAGAGACCTTTTCATCCACTTTAACCACACTCACTTCTAGTATTTTAATGTTTCATGGCAAATAGTGTAAAAGTAATGACTAATAAATAAGCCTGTTGTGGTATCTTTGTTTTTAGTTATCAGAGACAGGATTGGAACCCTATCCCTATCCACCAGAGTCAGCAAAGGAAGGCAGTCCCACACTGGGAAGTTCGGATGAAAAGGAAGGTGAAAACCCTCCTGAATCGCCTGCAGGAATCACCATTAAACTCCCTCCAAAAGCACTGTTCTTTGAACAGCCCAAGCCTGCTAGATGGAATCCAGCAGGTATTGTATTCACTCAGTGAGCAGGTTTCTCAGCCTTCAATAACAGGCGAAATACTGGATAGGCACAGCAGGCCGATCAATGCCTTAAGGATAATGTTTTTTGAGGCCTTATCAGTACAGAAATCTTAATCTTGTTAGTTTGGGCTGGGTTAGAATGCAAGGTTCAAAGGTGAAAGGAGAGAATGTTAACACATTTCCCCACTCATTTCTAACCTGATTAATGAGTTTAGTATATTTACCTCTCTCCTGAAGTCGATGTCTTAGAGCCCTCTATTGACCAGTGTTATGCAAAAAGCAACTTGCTGCTTATTTCCTCTGGTGGGAGAGTCAAGAACAAGGGGCATAACGTTAAAATTAGAGCTGGTCTCCCCCCCCCCCCCCCCCCCCCCAAAATGCTGTTGAGGCTGGGGGGTCAATTGAAAATTTCAAAACTGATTTTTGTTAGGCAAGGGTATTAAGGGTGATGAAACCAAGGTGCGTAGAGGGAGTTAAGATACAGATCAGCCAGGATCTAATTGAATGGCAGAACGGGCTCGAGGGGTTGATTGGTCTACTCCTGTTCATGCTCCCAGCCCTCCTGATTCACGACCTCCATCCCTCCTCCTGAATGCCGACCGGAGCTTCTTCCACCCACCCCCCTCCCCCTTCATGATTGCAGACCTCTCCATTCCTGATTGCCCATCTTCTCCCCTCCCCTCCAGATTCCCAGGGACTGTCCCGTAGGGTACCTGGCATGCGGCCTCCACCCGCGAGTGTTCCCTCCCGCTTGCCGGTCAACCTGCCCATTCGGCCGGCTGGCGGGGTGGCAGGTGGAGCTACAATATGCAAATGAGGCAGGTCCTTCACGTCCCCGGCCTTGCTGAGCTCTTTGGCTGTTTTCTGCCTCACCTGCACCCTCCCGTAAATATCGGGCCAAAGTGTTTGTTCCGGCATTTGTAAAAGTATTGCAGTACTCTTTTTTTGCAAATGGTTTCTTGTCGAATCCACCTGGGAATCTAGTGCACTCTAACCCATCATATTGGACAATGGACTAATCTGTGGGATCCGGTGGCAGGTGCCCCCATATCGGGGATACGGTTTTACCTATAACATGACATTTCTAACATAACAAACCCATGAAAAATTGATCAATTATGAAACAAATCCTTATTACTCATAGGGGGAATTTACGCTACAAGCAGCCTAACTCCAGAGTCTGGAGGAGGTCATCTCATTCTGCTTTGCCCCTGGTCAGATTTAATCCCAGACACACACTACACAGTGTAATGAAGCTCTGCACCCAACGCTAAACTTGTATTGTAACTGTACTCATAGGCTTAACCTGCACAGAGTACAACATTTCCAGAATTGTTTCCATTAGCCCTACTCATAGTTTGGGGAGCTTGTCTTACTTTATCGGCATTATGATTCTTTCTCTATCACTCGGAGTCCTTCATTATGCCACCCAGCTCCTTCCCCCTACCATGCCTGTCCTCAGACATTCACCCACAATCTGTCTTTGCCTCCCACAATGCTTGACTGCCACCCTGGTGCATTCCACAAACAACCTGATTCCTTCGCCACCCTTCTTTATGAACACCAGATTTAACTGTTTATTTTTCTTTAAAGGTAAACAGTGGAGGACAGATGGTATTCACAGTATCACGTTTGATCCAGAGGCACAGCTGCTGTCCTTTAAGATGGACACGTTCAACATTTTCACCCTGATTCAGAGAAACCACGTCAATATGCCTTTCCGGTCCTGGGAAATCAGACCAGTGGCTGAAAATGAGGCTATTTTAACTGTTGTTGCTGCTTTAACCAAAGTGGAAATTCGAATCAAGGTACGTTTTCCAATTACGCTGTAACTCAATATGGGGTATGGTACAGTATGGCACTAAACAAGCAACCCCAGAGGTCAGAAGTTGTGAAATTGAATTCAGTATATCTGGAAAACCTGCCGGCTGCTACCAGAAAAATGACCACGAAAGCCACTGGATTGTTGTTAAAAACCCAACTGGTTGAGTAATGTCCGTCATCAGGGAAGGGAACCTACCACCCCTACTTGGTCTGACCTACACACAGCTCCAGTCTGAAGGCCCTCTGACAACACAGAGAAACCATCACAAAAGGATTTGTGAGGGTAGATCGAGAGAAACTATTTCCTCTGGTGGGGGAGTCCAGAACAATTGGGCATAACCTTAAAATTAGAGCTAGGCCGTTCAGGGGTGATGTCAGGAAGCACTTCTTCACACAAAGGTTGGTGGAAATTATTATGTCCGTGTATAATTGAGACACGGATGGCAGGAGTTGATTATAACAAGTCTTTACTGAATGGAGACAACCTGGAACTGAAACTACAGAAGGCTGCTAGTGCCTTTTATACAGGGGTGGTCACTGCCGGCACTGCAGTCTGAGACCAGTTATTCCCTTGAAGGTACATACACAACAATTCCTCCCCTTTTAGATAAACAGTACATAACATTCATTTAACAACTAAATGATAACTAATTACAATTACAATTACGGTTGCTAGATACATTGGTTGAGGTTAAGCAATTATAAGTTCAGTCTTTGAGGAGGCTTCCTGATTCTGTCTGGATAACGCCTCTTTGGGGTATCAGGTTCTGGTAAGGTTGAGTCGGGATCAATGTCGTTGTTTGGTTCGTCTGCTTCCAATATCACCGATTCTGCGGTAGATGCAATTGGTACTTCGGTTTCATCGCCAGGTGTATCAGATCGTGGTGTGGAGTTGACGTTTTCCAGTGACTCTAGAAGCTGGTCAGCATGGCGTCTTACCAATGCTCTCTCCAATGTCCACGGTATACATTAGAGGTCCTTGCCGTGTACAGATCGTTCCTGGCTGCCATTTCTCTGTGCGGTAGTCCCGGGCCAAAACTGGTTGACCTATCTTAAAACTCCTGGTTGGCCTTTCATTCATATTCTGAAACTGCCTGTTCTCCACATCTCTTCGGACGTTTGGCTTAACCAAATCCAAGTGGCATCGTAGTCTTCGATTGAAGAACATCATGGCTGGAGCTTGGTTGGTAACCGCATGTGTCGCATTCCGGTAGGCAAACAAGAAGTTATCCACCTTGTGTTGTAGGGGTATATCTTCATTACACATTGCCTTGATAGCCTTCTTGAATGTTTGAACAAACCTCTCGGCCAATCCATTAGTGGCTGGATGATATGGGGCGGATGTGTAATGCTTAACACCATTGTTCTTTAAGAACCTCCGGAACTCTTCAGACACAAACTGTGATCCATTGTCAGAGCAAATCTGTTTAGGCAGCCCATTCCTGGCGAATATGGTTCGTAAGACTGTGATCGTTTTTTCTGTGGTGGTTGAGGACATTTTTATTACCTCTGGCCACTTTGAATGTGCATCCACCGCAATTAAAAACATCGAGTCCATAAAGGGACCAGCAAAATCAATGTGCACCCTTTGCCATGGAGATGAGGGCCACTCCCATGGATGTAGAGGAGCTTGTGGTGGGGCGTTTTGGACCTTCTGGCATCCTGTACAGCTCTTGGTCATCTCTTCGATTTCTCTATCGATTCCCGGCCACCACACAAACGCTCTGGCTAAGTTCTTCATTTTTACCCCACCCAGATGACCCTCATGAAGCTCATTGAGCACTCTATCCATCAATTTGGGTGGAATTACTACACTGGATCCACACATCAAGGTCCCTCTGCACACTGACAGCTGTTCTCTTCTCGGCGAGAATGCTGGCAGCAGTGGTTCACCATGTGCTGGCCATCCCTTCACCGTTAAATCATAGACCCAGGAGAGTGTCGGGTCATTTTGTGTTTCCTTTTCTATGTTTGCATTCGTCACAGGGAGACATTCGACTATAGTCGAGTGGAATAACTCCCCTGGATCCACTGCCAGTTCTTCTTCCACCGTCGGCAACGGTAGGCGCGACAATCCATCAGCATTCCCATGCTGTTTAGTTCCCTTGTACTCGATGTCATATTGGTGTGCCCCTAGGAAAAGGGACCACCTCTGCAGCCGTTGTGCCGTCATTATCGGTACGCCCTTCTGAGGGTTGAAAATGGAGACGAGAGTTTGATGATCAGTTAGTAGAGTAAATTTCTGACCGTGCAGGTAGTGATTGAACTTCTTCACCCCCCACACCAGGCTGAGGGCCTCTCTGTCAATCTGGGCGTAGTTACGCTCGGCTGAAGTTAACGAGCGTGACGCAAAAGCTATCGGCCTCTCTGAACCATCAAGGAATTTATGTGACAGTACCGCCCCAATGCCGTAGGGAGACGCATCAGACGCCAGTCTTATCGGTAGTGATGGGTTGTAGTGAGCCAATACTTCTCTTGAAGTGATTAGGTCCTTACTCTTCTGAAAGGCCCGCTTACATTCATCGCTCCATTTCCATGCTACTCCCGTTCGTAGTAGGGCGTTCAGTGGATGCAGAATTGTGGACAAATTCGGCAAAAACTTATGGTAGTAATTCACCAATCCAAGGAATGACCTCAGTTGCGACACATTTTCAGGCGCCGGAGCCATAACTACCGCTTCAATTTTGTCAGGGGACTTATGCAACCCCTCTTCATCAATCACGTGGCCACAATACGATATCTGTTTCTTAAAAAACTCGCACTTGGGGCGATTGGCTCGTAGCCCATGTTCACGTAGTCTAGTGAGCACCTGCTCTAGGTTGGCAAGGTGTTCACTGTCATCTTCACCTGTCACTAGGATGTCGTCCAAGTAACACTGAGTCCCCGGAATCCCTTGCAGGACTTGTTCCATCGCTCTTTGCCATATCGCCGGAGCTGATGCTACTCCGAATACCAGTCGATTTTACTGGTAAAGACCTTTGTGAGTGTTTATCGTGAGATACTTCCTAGAGGATTCTTCAACCTCCATCTGTAAATATGCTTGTGCTAGGTCAATTTTTGTAAAACGCTTCCCTCCAGATAGTGAGGCGAAGATATCTTCTATCCTTGGAAGAGGATATTGTACTGTGTGACGGACTGGGTTCACCATCACCTTGAAGTCCCCACAGATGCGAACCTTCCTTGGCTCCTCAGACTTATTGTTTAACGTTTTCTTCATGACAGGAACGATGGGTGTCGCCCACTCGCTCCAGTCTACCTTAGATAACACGCCTGCATTCTCCAGATTCTCCAGCTCTGCCTCGACGGCGGGGCGAATTGCATATGGTACCGGTCTTGCTTTGAAAAACTTGGGAATTGCATTCTCCTCTATTTTTATCGAGGCGGTTACGCCTTTAAGAGTGCCCAGTTCTTGTTGAAATACCTCTTTGGCGTCAGCTAAGATTGTTGACAATCGTCCAGGAGTGACGTCGTCATCCTTTTTACCAGCCACCGTCAGTGCCTGAATGGAGTGCCAGTCTAAACTTATCTTTCTGATCCATTCACGTCCCAATAACGGTGGTCCACCATCTTGCAGAATGTAGAGATACAATTTCCGTATTTTCTTGCCGTTGTATTCGACAGGCACCCTTATTTTTCCTCTGGGGTATACCTTTTGCCCCGTATACGTCCTCAAGACAATGGATGTCTCTCTCAAGGGTATGTGTGAGAATAGCCGCTCATAGTCTCGTCGATTCATGATGGTTAGAGCTGATCCTGTATCCAATTCCATTTTGACTTGGGACCCTGCTATCGTGAGGGTGACCCAAATGGTTCGGTGATCCTCTTTTGCGATTACGTTGTGAAGTTTGAGTCAGCTTAGTCTCTTGTTCCCGGATTCACTATCGCTCATCTGGTCTTCGGAACTACTGTCCGTCATCTTTTGTACTTTCCTGTACGGTTCCTTAGTAGCCTTTTTGTTGTCGTTGGTCTTCTTCCCAGACCTGCAAACTCGTGCAATGTGTCCCATCTTTCCGCATTGCCTGCATATTTTGTCCTTGGACCAGCAGTCCTTCTGGTCATGGTTTGTTCTGCCGCAGCGATAACATTTTGCAAATCCCCGTGTCATTTCTTGCCGTATTCCTGTGGCTTTTGTTGTATTTCCGCAGCTCCCCTGGCTGCTGCTTCGTACGATACTGCCATCAGCAGCGGTGCAGGGTTTAGGTGTTCCTGTAGGATAGCAACAATTTCGTTAAAACTCTTTGCCTTCGGTTTGGCTGGAGTAATCAGGTCCCGCAATAGGCTGTACGTTCTTGCGCCCATTAAGTTTAGCAGTACCGATGCCTTTTTCTCATCAGCTATTTCGTTTGCCTCGCAATATACCTCGACTATTTCCACATACGTGGTCCAGTCTTCTATTGCATTATCAAAGGCAGTGATACAGCCAGTCTTCGGCATCTTGGAAATCTAAAATGGCGCCTCACGCGCTTTGCCTTCTTCCCCGCTGGATTAAGATGGCGCCTCCTGCGCTTTGCCTTCTTCCCCGCTGTTGCTAGTGTTGCTTTCCATGGTTACCGTTGTAACTGCAGCTTCTCGCGGCTTTCTGCGCGTTTAATTTTTTTATTTTATTATTTTCCCGTCGTCGGAACAACCCTGCGGGACTCTTGCCTCCCTCTTCTCGGGTCTGTACGCTGCCCGGCTTCGTAGCACCGGCCACGCCCTGTGTGCTCCACCCTCTCTCTCTCTCCTCTTCCCGACAAAGCTGCTTGGCCCCGTTGCAAGCCACCCGCTCGAGTTCTAGACTGCCGCAGCCCAGGAAGGATCAGTGTACTACCTGCCACCAGCCCGATTAGCTGAAGCACCGTCGACAGGAACCAAGCCCCACTCTCGACAGCCTCTCCTGCAAATCTTCAACTCCGCTGACTCAGAGGCGGATGCCCACGGTCGACGCCCATTTCTACTGTTTCTTTCTTCTTTCTGGCCTCGACCTCTGCTCACTTCGCTTCAGGGATGGATCCCATGAAGTGGTGCAGACTGTAGGTAAGTTCGTATCTGCTTGTCGCCAATATTATGTCCGTGTATAATTGAGACACGGACGGCAGGAGTTGATTATAACAAGTCTTTACTGAATGGAGACAACCTGGAACTGAAACTACAGAAGGCTGCTAGTGCCTTTTATACAGGGGTGGTCACTGCCGGTACTGCAGTCTGAGACCAGTTATTCCCTTAAAGGTACATACACAACAGAAATCTAGAACCCTCTGCCCAAAAAGCTGTGGAGGCCAGGTCAATTAAAAATATCAAACTTGAGATGAATAGTTTTTCGTTAGGCAAGGGTATTAAGTGTTATGGAATCAAGGCGGGTAGATGGAAAAATACGGATCAGCCATGATCTAATTGAATGGCGGAAAAGGCGGCCTCCTCCTATGAAATAACTTTAATTAGCATGTCTCTTGCCTTGTCTCAAGCTTGATATATTTGAAGTTGATAGAATGTTTATAAAAGCTATAGCAGGTATTTAATGAGTACATTCTGTCATTTTTTTCTCTTTCACTCACAAACACCCCCCACCCATCCACACTCTCTGTTTTAAGAAACACAATCAACATAAACCTTACCTGAATGAAGCTTTTGAAATTTACCCTTTCTTCAAATAATTTTGCTAAACAACTAGAATGATATTGTTAGAGTCTGAAGAGAAGCATTGTATCATTTGGGATAACTAAATGGCACCGATGCATCCTGGGAAATCTTCACACTGCACATGCTCAGACAGCAGGCTCTGCCTTCAGCGAAGAGTCAAGTCCAAGCCCAGGCTTATGGGAGAGGCTGAGGTCTTCAAATAATAACTATAAAGAAGGTATTAAACGACACAAAAGACTAATCATTGGGCAAACATAACCATATTATTGTAGGAATGTCTAGTTCCTATCAAGAGACTGAGGTCGACTCAGGCGATCAAACAAACGATGTTTAATGTGAAACTAATTGGCCTAGAAATTCAGTGGGCCTTGCGCCCACTTAGCGCCTAAAGAGGTCTTTTGCGCCGGTGGGGTGGTAGCGCTGAAATTGACTGCAGCGGTATTGGCGGCGGTAGCCGTTAGCGCTGCGCCGGGACCGATGACGTCATCGGTGTGCGCGGTGGCCCGTAACGCCCCGAAACTGCGCCGATCCCCATATTTATTTGCGCCCGCCTCCTCCGAAGCGGGCGCAAACAGCGAACAGAAAACGGGGCCGTCCTGCTGCCATAGTGGGGCGCTTTAAAGCTGAAGGTGCGGCCGGCCGCTTTTTCGGCGGCCGCCTGCCCGCACCTCCTTCCCCGGCCTCCTCCACCCTCCCCCCGCGGCATTGCCGGCTGGTTTCCGTGGAGCCCGGCACTTCTCCGTTGTGCCGGGCTCTTTTGCCGGCACTCGCGATCGGGGCTCCGGCCGTTGCAGGCACCTCCCCCTTAAGAGAAGGGGGAGGCCTGCAGTACCGCAGCCTGCCGCACCGCATCGGGTGGCGCTGCGGCAACTAGCGCGCCGATATTCAGTTGCAGCGCCCAAAACGGAGGCGGGCACACCCTGGTATAGCGCCCGCTTCCGAATTGGGGTGCAGAAGACGAATATACGGCGTGCGCTAATGCCTCTCCGCCCAGCGCTAACTTTTGGGCACGAGCGAGCTGCCCGCGCCCAAGTGAATTTCTAGGCCATTGAGTTTAACAAACAGATGCAGGAAAACTACGAATACAGGTCTAGTCAGTTCGGAAGCTCCATGAGGACTGCTTGGACGGTCCCGTGGCTGGCGTCATGACGTCATCACGTTTTTCCCGCCGATGGGGGATCACGTGATGAACGGCGTGAAGTCATCGTGTTTGCCCACGCTCTGTACATGCAAACAGTACATACAAAGATACAGACTCAGGCTGTAGTTAACATATTGTTAAAGGGAATTATATACATTTGATCGGAGTCCCTTAGTGGCTCTGCCACATACGCCCCCCCAGAATTGTCTTTAACAGAAAAAGTGAAATGGCGAGGAGGCCTGACAAGCCTGACAGAGCGACTTCTGTACAGTTTGAGTGGAAGCTGCTGGACGGCGGGCGGGCTGGCGGGCGGTTGCGCTTGATCTGGCACGGCGACTGTGGGCGGTCGGCCACGTTTTGGCGGCTGTGTGGTCTCGACCGGGCGGTCAAGGTCCAAGTGTGCCGGCTTCAACCAGTCAACTGAAATGTGGTCTGGTTTACCTCCGATATCCACCGAGAAAGTTTTGTCACCCGGCTCTAGCACGCGGAAAGGACCAGTGTAAGGGGCCTTGAGCAGATCCCGATGAGCGTCGTGGCGGATGAACACATATTTGGCGTTCTTCAGCTCTGCAGGGACGTGGGAGCTCTGAAAACCATGATGCGACGTCGGTACTGGTGCAAAACACCTGGCTGCCTCCTGGTGGCTGATGAGTTGATTGGATGCGGACCATGGCTCTGTTGAAGTCAGAAGGAAATCCCCTGGTACGCGTAGCGGCTGGCCATAGACGAGCTCTGCCGAGGACGAGCGAAGATCTTCCTTGGGTGCCGTGCGAAGACCCAATAGGACCCATGGTAGCCTGTCCACCCACCCAGCGCCTTGGAGGCTGGCCCTCAGTGCGGCTTTGAGTGACCTGTGAAACCGTTCGCACAGGCCGTTCGCCTGTGGATGGTAGGCTGTGGTGCGATGTAGCTTGATGCCGAGCCCCTGAGCCACTGCGTTCCAGAGCTCAGAGGAAAATTGCGGTCCACGATCAGAAGAGATGTCCGCCGGTACCCTGAAACGGGCGACCCAAGAGGAGATGAATGCCCTGGCTACGTCTGCCGAAGTGGTGGATGACAAGGGAACTGCCTCTGGCCATCTAGTGGTGCGGTCTACCATCGTAAGGATATGTGTAAACCCATGAGAAAGTGGAAGTGGCCCCACCAGGTTCATATTCACGTGATCGAATCGTCGCTCCGGAACAGCGAAGGTGGCCAATGGAGCTTTGACGTGACGCTGCACCTTGGCCTTTTGGCAGACCATGCAGGTGTTGGCCCAGTCACGGACATCCATATGCATGCCCCGCCAAATGAACTTGGACGACATCAGCCTTTGCGAGGCCTTCATGCCAGGGTGTGACAACCCGTGTATGGCGTCAAACACTTTTCGGTGCCAGGCGACCAGCACGATAGGGCGAGGATCTCCTACGGAGACGTCACAAAGTAGCGTGGTGCCTGCGGCGTGGAATTTGACGTCAGCCGCTTGGAAGCTAGAGGTGCTGGTTCAGTAAGCTTGCACCTCTGGATCCGAGGCTTGATCCGCAGCCATGAGGGCATCGTCGATGCCGAGCTGGCCTGCCTGAACGGTCGTGTGGGAGAGGCAATCCACCACCAGGTTGTCTTTACCGGCCACGTGCTGAATATCAGTAGTGAATTCGGAGATAAACGTTAACTGACGCTGTTGTCGGGCTGACCACGGTTCGGCAGTCTTGGCCATAGCGAACGTTAGTGGCTTATGGTCTACAAAAGCAGTGAAAGGACGTCCTTCCAGCAAGAACCGGAAATGGCGGACGGCCAGAAAAAGAGCCAGCAACTCCCGGTCGAAGGTACTGTACTTCCGCTTGTTTCGCTGTAGTTGACGGCTGAAGAACGCCAGTGGTTGCCACGTTCCATTTACCCACTGTTCCTGCACTGCGCCGATGGCGTAGTCTGACGCGTCGGTGGTGAGGGCGATGGTGGCACTTGGCAGCGTGTGCGCCAGCATGGTTGCGTTGGCGAGGGCGCTTTTTGTGTCAACAAACGCCCGGTCCATGTCGACTGTCCAGCTTACCGGGTCCTTGCCAGACTTGCCCTTGAGGGCCTCGTACAGGGGCTGCATGAGCAGAGCTGCCTTAGGCACAAAGTGGTGGTAAAAATTTACCATCCCGAGGAACTCCTGCAGGGCCTTGATGGTCTGCGGGCGCGGAAAGGATGTCACCGCCTCTACCTTTGCTTGCAAAGGCACCGCTCCCTCCGATGTAATGCGATGTCCCAGGAAATCAATGTGGGGCAGACCAAACTTGGCCGGGTTGAGAATCAGGCAGTGTTGGCTGAGGCGATGAAAGAGGGTGCATAGGTGCGCGATGTGTTCCTCCTTATTTCGACTGGCCATGAGGATGTCATCTAAATAGACAAAAAGGAACTTGAGGTCCCGCAGCACGGAGTCCATGAGGCGCTGGAAGGCCTGGGCAGCATTCTACAACCCAAAAGGCATCCTCAGAAATTCAAAAAGGCCGAATGGGGTGATGACTGCGGTCTTCTGCACGTCCTGCGGGTGTACCGGGACCTGGTGGTAGCCTCAGACCAGATCCACCTTGGAAAACACGGTGTTCCCAGCCAAATGGGCAGAGAAATCCTGAATGTGGGGGATCGGGTATCGATCAGGAGTGGTAGCGTCGTTAAGTCGCCAATAGTCGCCGCATGGCCGCCATCCGCCGCCAGGTTTCGGTACTATGTGGAGAGGCGAAGACCAGGGACTATTGGACCGGCAAATAATCCCCAGGCGTTCCATTGTAGCGAACTCCGCCTTCGCGACCGCCAGCTTGCTGGGTTCGAGGCGCCGGGCCCGCGCGTGGACCGGGGGCCAGTGGTAGTGATGTGGTGTTCCACACCATGCTTCGTGGCCGTAGAGGAGAACGTAGGTCTGATCAGGTCCGGAAATTCACCGAGCAGGCGAGCGAACTCGTCCGGAGTTGCGAAAGCGCAGGAGATGGTGCGCGACATGGTAGTACCACGGTGGCAAGGAATGGAGTGAAACGTGGCCGCATTGATCAGCCGCCGGTTCCTCACATCGACCAGAGGGCCGTTGGCGCACAGGAAATCCACGCTGAGGATGGCTTGTGAAACCCTGGCCGTAACAAATTCCCAAACAAATCGCTGGCCGCCGAAGCACACCTGGACCCGCCGTTTGCCGAAGGTCCGGATAGCTCCGCCATTAGTCGCTTCGAGTGAGAGGCCATGCCTCCCAGCTTGAACATCAATAGCGGACACGGGTACCATGCTGCACTGTGCGCCAGTGTCGCATAGGAATCGCCGACCAGAGATGGAATTGATGAACAACAGCTTGCCAGAATTTCCGATTGCCATCGCAGTCGCGGGGCACCCGTCAGACCCGTTCTTTTTTTGCCAGGGTTGCATTTGTTTTTTTTGGGAGAGAAGCTGCAGGGAGGGCGGCAACATCTGGCTTTCACGCCAAACCGCGCGTGGTAGGAGCACAGCCCCGAAGGTTGAGGAGCTGGGGTGGCGTCTGTGGGGGATGGGCGCCTTGTGGTAGCGCAGTACTGCTGCGTCACCGCGAAAATCTTGTCCGCTTCGGCAGCAAGCGCTGCGCAGTCTGTGACTTCGTACCTGGCCAGGGCAGCTTGTACCTGCTCCGGTAACTGACTGAGGAAGAGCGCCCTAAAGAGGAAGCATTCTGGTTCGGAGCCAAGGAGCATGAGCATTTGGCTCATGAGCTCAGACGGCTAGGAGTCCCTGAGGCCGGGCATAGCGAGCAGTCGGCGGGCGCGCTCCGACTTCGTGAGCCCGAAGACCTGTAACAACCGCGCCTTGATTGTTTCATACTTGCGGTCGTCCGGGGGGTTCTCAAGCAGGCTGACGATCCGCAACGTGGTGAAGCTGTCGAGTGCGGAGACCACGTGAAAATATCGGGTCTGATCCGCAATGATGTTCCGTAATGCAAACTGGGCTTCGACCTGGATGAACCAGGCAGTCGCTTGTTGCTCCCAGAATTGCGGTAGCTTCAATGCAACGGCGTTCGTTTCCATGCTTCGTTCCTTCTGCGAAAACCATTCGCAAAAGTCGGGGTCACCAATGTAGGAATGTCTAGTTCCTATCAAGAGACTGAGGTCGACTCAGGCGATCAAACAAACAATGTTTAATGTGAAACTAATTGAGTTTAACAAACAGATGCAAGAAAACTACGAATACAGGTCTAGTCAGTTCAGAAGTTCCACGAGGACTGCTTGGACGGTCCCGTGGCTGGCGTCATGACGTCATCACGTTTTTCCCGCCGAAGGGGGATCATGCGATGAACGGCGTGACGTCATCGCGTTTGCCCGCGCTCTGTACATGCAAACAGTATATACAAAGATACAGACTCAGGCTGTAGTTAACATATTGTTAAAGGGAATTATATACATTTGATCGGAGTCCCTTAGTGGCTCCGCCACATTATTGTGAATCATTACTTTAAAAAAATTATTTGGTTTGAAATCATATTTTGGATATTAGAAATTTTAGCTACTAAGAATAAAATGGCAGATATTTTTTTTCAAAAAGCCTCGAATGTTTCAGTTGATTTTTAAAATAATAAAAATAGCTTCTCCTACCTACTCATTCAGGA
This sequence comes from Somniosus microcephalus, assembly GCF_052327205.1. Taxonomy (NCBI): domain Eukaryota; kingdom Metazoa; phylum Chordata; class Chondrichthyes; order Squaliformes; family Somniosidae; genus Somniosus; species Somniosus microcephalus. The sequence continues at coordinate 15,887,530 of NC_141003.1, forward strand.
TTGATTGTTTTTGTAAGTCTTTAGTTTATAGAATTTACAGCACAGAATTGTACAGCAACTCCTCAGATAACAAAGCAGTCTGTGCCCACATGCAGCAAGACCTGGACGACATTCATGCTTGGGCTGATAAGTGGCAAGTAACATTCGCGCCACACAAGTGCCAGGCAATGACTATCTCCAACAAGCGAGAGTCTAACCATCGCCTCTTGACATTCAACAGGATTACCATTGGCAAATCCCCCACATCAACATCCTGGGGGTCACCATTGACCAGAAACTTAACTGGACCAGCCACATAAATACTGTGGCAACAAGAGCAGGTCAGAGGCTGGGAATTCTGTGGCGAGTGACTCACCTCCTGACTCCGCAAAGCCTTTCTACAAGGCAGAAGTCAGGAGTGTGATGGAATACTCTCCACTTGCCTGGATGAGTGCAGCTCCAACAACACTCAAGAAGCTCGGGACCATACAGGATAAAGCAGCCCGCTTGATTGGCACCCCATCCACCACCTTAAACATTTACTCTCTCCACCACTGGCGTACTGTGGCTGCAGTGTGTACCATCCACAAGATGCACTGCAGCAACTCACCAAGGCTTCTTCGACAACACCTCCCAAACCCGCGACCTCTACCACCTAGAAGGAGAAGGGCAGCAGGCGCACGGGAACACCACCACATAGAAACATACAAACATAGAAGATAGGAGCAGGAGTAGGCCATTCGGCCCCTCTAGCCTGCTCCGCCATTCAATGCGGTCATGGCTGATCATCCAAGTTCAGTACCCGGTCCCTGCTTTCTCCCCATACCCCTTGATCCATTTAGCCTTAAGAAATATATCCAACTCCTTCTTGAATATATTTAATGAATTGGCCTCTACTGCCTTCTGTGGTAGAGAATTCTACAGGTTCACCACTCTCTGGGTGAAGAAATTCCTCCTCATTTCTGTCCTAAAATGCCTACCCCTTATCCTTAGGCTGTGACCCCTGGTTCTGGATTCCCCGACCATCAGGAACATCCTCCCTGCATCTAGTCTGTCCAGTCCTGCCAGGATTTTATAAGTTTCAATGAGATCCCCTCTCATTCTTCTAAATTCCAGCGAGTACAAGCCCAATCGACCCAATCTCTCCTCATACGTCATTCCTGCCATCTCAGGTATCAGCCTGGTGAATCTTCGCTGAACTCCTTCCATGACAAGAATATACTTCCTCAGATAAGGCGACCAAAACTGCACACAATACTCAAGATGTGGTCTCACCAAGGCCCTGTAGAACTGCAGCAAGATATCCTTATTCTTGTACTCAAACCCTCTCGCTATGAAGGCCAACATACCATTTGCCTTCTTAACCGCCTGCTGCACCTGCATGCTTACCTTCAGCGACTGGTGCACAAGGACACCCAGATCTCGTTGCACTTCCCCTTCTCCCAATCTATTGTCATTCAGATAATAATCTGCCTTCCTGTTTTTCACACCAAAGTGGATAACTTCACATTTATCCACGTTATATTGCATCTGCCATGCTTCTGCCCAATCACCCAACCTGCCCAAATCATCCTGTCGTTTCTCGGCATCCTCCTCACAGCACACACGCCCACCCAGCTTAGTGTCGTGTGCAAATTTGGAGATATTACATCTAGTTCCCTTGTCCTGATCATTAATATATATTGTGAATAGCTGAGGTCCAAGGACCGATCCCTGCGGTACCCCACTAGTCACTGCCTGCCACTCGGAAAAAGACCCGTTTATTCCAACTCTTTGCTTTCTATCTGCCAACCAGTTCTCTATCCAAGTCAATACCTTGCCCCCAATCCCATGTGCCTTAACTTTACACGCTAATCTCTTATGTGGGACATTATCGAAAGCCTTCTGAAAGTCCAAATACACCAAATCCACTGGTTCTCCCTTATCTATTTTACTAGTTACATCCTCAAAAAATTCCAGTAGATTAGTCAAGCACGATTTACCTTTTGTAAATCCATGTTGACTTTATCCGATCCTGTCACTGTTTTCCAAGTGCTCAGCTATTACATCTTTTATAATGGGCTCTAGCATTTTCCCCACTACCGATGTCAGGCTTACCGGTCTGTAATTCCCCGTTTTCTATCTACCACCTTTTTTGAATAATGGGGTAACATTAGCTACCCTCCAATCCATGGGTACAGTTCCAGATTCCATCAAATGTTGGAAGATGATCAGCAATGCATCTTCTATTGCTAGGGCCACTTCCTTAAGTACCCTAGGATGTAGATTATCAGGCCCTGGGGATTTATCGGCCTTCAATCCCATCAATTTCCCTAACACCATTTCCCTACAAATACTGATTTCTTTCAGTTCCTCCCTTTCATCAGACCCTATGTTCCCCGACATTTCCGAGAGGTTATTTGTGTCCTCCTTTGTGAAGACAGAACCAAAATATGTATTTAATTGGTCTACCATTTCTTTTTTTCCCATTATAAATTCCCCTGATTCTGACTGCAAGGGACCTATGCTTGACTTCACCAATCATTTTCTCTTCACATATCTATAAAAGCTTTTACAGTCAGTTTTTATGTTCCCTGCAAGCTTACTCTCATATTCTATTTTTCCTTTTGTAATTAATCCCTTTGTCCTCCTTTGTTGAATCCTAAACTGCTCCCAATCCTCTGGATTACTGCTTTTTTTGGCCAATTTATATGTCCTCTCCTTGGATCTTATGCTGTCCCTAATTTCCCTTGTTAGCCACGGTTGAGTCACCTTTTTTGTTTTTTTATGCCAAACTGGGATGAACAAATTCTGTAGTTCATCCATGCGGTCTTTGAATGTTTGCCATTGCCTATCCACCGTTAACCCTTTGAGTGACATTCCCCAATCAATCCTACCCAATTCGCGCCTCAGACCATCGTAGTTTCCTTTATTTAAATTCAGGACCCTAGTCTCTGAGTGAACTACTTCATTCTCCATCTTAATGAAGAATTCGATCATATTATGATCACTCCGACCCAAGGGGCCTCGTACAACAAGATTGCTAATTAATCCTTTCTCGTTACATAGTACCCAGTCTAAGATGGCCTGATCTCTGGTTGGTTCCTCGACATATTGGTCCAGGAAACCATCCCGTAAACACTCCAGGAATTCCTCCTCCACAGTATTGTTACTAATTTGGTTAGCTCAATCTATATCTTGATTAAAGTCACCCATGATGACCTCCAAGTAAATGTATTGCTGGTCATCTTCCAAAATTCTATAGACTCTGGAACATTTCCCATGGATTGGAGGATAGCTAATGGAACCCCAATATTTAAAAAAGGTGGTAGAGAGAAAACAGGGAATTATAGACCAGTAAGCCTGACATTGGTAGTGGGGAAAATGTTAGAGTCCATTATAAAAGAAGTATTAGCAGAGCACATGGAAAACAGGTGAATCTTCGTTGCACTCCCTCCATGCCATGGAGGGAGTGCAACGAAGATTTACCAGACTGATACCTGGGATGGCAGGAATGACGTATGAGGAGAGAGTGAGTTGATTGGGCTTGTATTTGCTAGAGTTTAGAAGAATGAGAGGGGAACTCATTGAAACTTAAAATTCATTAAAATTCTAACAGGACTAGACAGACTAGATGCAGGAAGGATGTTCCCGATGGCGGGGGAGTCCAGAACCAGGGGTCACAGTCTAAGGGTAAGCCATTTAGGACTGAGATGAGGAGGAATTTCTTCACCCAGAGAGTGGTGAACCTGTGGAATTCTCTGCCACAGAAGGCAGTTGAGGCCAATTCATCTATCTATATATATAAAGCGGTACTTCTGTCATTCTGTCTGTCATTCTATCTGTCATTCTGTCTGTCATCGCCTGTGCGTCTGTCGGGCTATGCGCTCGAAAGTTACAGGGCGTACCTACGCGCGCGTTACCTCCAAAGAAAGCTTACGCTTCCAGTACGGTTTTAAGCGTATTTACTTTTCGGTCGGACAAAAATTGTTCGCACCTTATGCAAAAAACCTTCAAAATTAAACTCATTATCTGCTAGCATTGATTGACTGACGTCAAGGTTCCACCAATCCTGTTCCGTCACGATTGACCAATCCTACAGTACGGTCCCCTGATGGTTGGCCAATCGGTATGTGTGTGGGCGGGACTATTCGTTTTCATCTCGGGGATGTGGCAGCCATTGTTTCACTACCAGCTCTGACTTCAGCTTCCAGCTAAAACTACTTTGAAAGTTAGTATCTCTTTTAAAAAATAACATAAGATTTACCAAAAACGTTTTATAAGTACTTTCACTTTCATTTTTCAAGCTTTTAAAAGGTAGACAGACAGGGACACAGACAGGGCCCTAAAGCCTGCCACTCGATTTAAAATGTTGCCCAGCACCAGATTCACAAAGGGACACAGACAGGGCCCCAAAGCCTGGCACTCGATTTAAACCGCCTGCCCCAAAACAGCCCTGGCAACGCCGGGCTCTCCAGCTAGTTAAATATATTCAAGAAGGAGTTAGATATATTCCTTAAGGGATGTGGGGAGAAAGCAGGGACAGGGTACTGAATTTGGATGATCAGCCATGATCTCATTAAATGGCGGAACAGGCTCGAGGGGCCGAATGGCCTACTCCTGCTCCTATCTTTTATGTTTCTATGTCACACACCATCCTGACTTGGAAGTATATCGCCGATCCTTCATTGTCGCTGGGTCAAAATCCTGGAACTCACTCCCTAACAGCACTGTGGTTCCTCACGGACACCAGAACTGTGCACGTTACTCCTAGTGTGGTCTAACCAAAGGTGTTATACAAGTTTAACATAACTTCCCTGCTTTTCAATTCTATCCCTCTTTAAATGAACCCCAGTACTTGTTTTTTTATGGCCTTAGTAACCTGCATCTCTATTTTTAGTGATTTGTGCATCTGTAGTAATTTCTCAGACAGTTTTCTAGCTGCATTCCTCTTTTGATTTGTATAGTCTACTTCCTACTCCCTGATTTGCTGCAGTTTTACTTTAAGCTAATCAACAAAGTGTGACAGGAAAATGATGGCAGCAAAATTACTGATGGTGGGAATGTGACCGAAAAGTCGAAACAAGAACCAAGGTGAATGAAGTGCCTGCTGTATGCAAGACTTCTAATAATTATTTTTAGGTAGTTGAGATCTATTTTGTAGTGTAGTGAGATGTGATTTCATGGGACTTTATCAAGCTGAGAGTAGTACTTCAGAATGGAACACTTCCCATTTCATAATGGCGGTTGAGTTGTCAGTGAGGAGGAGGTTGTTTTTTGACGGGGTGCAAAACAATTTCATTTCTTGAGCAGATGGTGGAGTGCACCGATTGTAGCTGTATTAACTGTATGAGGGCGTTATTTATTCCTGATTACTTTGTAAGAGGCTGTATGTCTGACCCCCATTAATATTACCATTCACACTTTGTACTTCATTATACGTATATAACATGAGCGACCTGCTTCCAGAACCAACCGCACTTTACCCGTTAATATTTTTGAAACTTTTCTATCGCGTAAGGTATTTTTGCCCATGAGTTTGATGCAACACAAATCCTTCCATTAGGTTTACATTACTAAAAGTCACCATATTACAGAAATGCGATGTTATGCGAGTAAATTGTAGTGGTTTACTTCACCCTGGAAGTATGATTGTATTTACATAACGCTGCTTCCTATGAAAACAAATTCAGTAATTTAAATGATACTCAGCTGGAGATTTTACATTCTGTGGTATGGTGTCTTCTCTAGTTTTAAGAAATGTACATTCTTTTTTTTAAAAATAGGTACAAATCCTTCACAAAATGGTCAGGCCCACCCCCGCTGTTCTCGTATAACCTACTTTTAACTGGGATGATTTATCCTTCACTTTTTCTCCAGTTCCCCTGTGGGGAAATGTCTAATCTCTTCTCAGAACTTTCACATTCCTCCCCCTCACCTCCCCGCCCTCCCCCCCGACACCCCGTCAATTCTCCACTCCAGATAACAATCTTGGTACGCTGAGGAAGGCAGTGACCGACTAATTTTGATAGGAAGAATCGGGAGGTCACTTACTACTGGTTAGCACCGTTGCCTCACAGCGCCAGGGACCCGGGTTCGAATCTGGTCTCGGGCGACTGTCTGTGTGGAGTTTGCACATTTTCCCCGTGTTTGCGTGGGTTTCCTCCGGGTGCTCCGGTTTCCTCCCACAGTCCAAAGATGTGCTGGTTAGGTTGATTGGCTATGATAAATTGACCCTTAGTGTTAGGGGGATTAAATACGTGGGGTTACGGGGATAGGGTGGGATATGTGTTGGTGTAGGGGTTACGGGGATCGGGTGGTATATGTGTCGGTGCAGGCTCGATGGGCCGAAATGGCCTCTATCTGCACTGTGGGGTTTCTGTGATTTCTGTGAAATACACAAATCACTAAAAGTAGCGACACAGGTTAACAAGGCCATAAAAAAGTAAACCAAGCACTAGGGTTTATTTCTAGATGGATAGAATTGAAAAGTACTGAAGTTATGCTGAACTTGTATCGAACCTTAGTTAGACCACACTTGGGAGTACTGTGTACAGTTCTGGTTGCCATATTATAAAAAGGAAAAAAGAGGCACTGGAGAGGGTGCAGAGAAGATTTACAAGGATGATACCAGAAATGCGAGGGTATACCTATCAGGAAAGCATGAACAGGCTGGGTCTCTTTTCTCTTGAAAAGAGAAGGCTGAGAGGTGACCTAATAGAGGTCTTTAAAATTATGAAAGGTTTTGATAGAGTGGATACAGAGAGAATGTTTCCACTTGTGGGGAAGAGCATAACTAGAGGCCATCAATATAAGATAGTCACCAAAAAATCCAATAGGGAGTGGTGAGAATGTGGAGCTCGTTACCACAGGGAGTGGTTGAAGCGAATGGTATAGATGCATTTAAGGGGAGGTTAGATAAGCATGTGAAGGAGAAGGGAATCGAGGGTTATGCTGATAGATTTAGATGAGGAAAGACAGGAGGAGGCTCGTGTGGAGCATAAACGCCGGCATGGACTGATTGGGCCGAATGGCCTGTTTCTGTGCTGTATATCCTATGTAAATTTAAGGCAATTTCGCTTTGTTCAAATGAAGTACATAATAAAATGGAATTCAAAAAATATATTTTAACAGAATCCTGTACACGAAAACACAGCTCAGGCCTGTGACATAGGAGCAGCTTATCGTACACCATCTAATGTCTGTAACTCAATTGTAATGGTAAATATTTGGATTCATGAACCAGCTAATAGTGCATGTTTAACAATGGGCATTCCGTACCTTGCACTGTAACATGTCAAATATCACACTATAAATGGCAGCTCACTGACATTACATTTTCCATCCAGACAGAGTGGAGTCTCGTTGGATCCATTATTTATCTTTTATTGAAAACACTGGCAGGAGGTTTCTGTATATTAAAAATAGCAGTCAAAGCACCCACACACACACCATACATTGTTAACAGATGCAAATCTCACTGGACACTGGTAACAGAGTTGCCAACCGTTTGCTTTCTCTGCCCACTTAACACTTCAAGTTGCAAACGGTTAAACTTCCAACTCAAACCAACACATGCCAATGTGAATGCCTCAGTTAACCACCCTAATCGGTTTATGCTATCCTGATTCTCCATGTTACCAAGCTTTGTACATTCTATCAATCTGTTTAGGGCTGTTAATCTCAACTCAATAGGGTTAGATGAAGTAGGAGGCTCATGTGGAGCATAAACACCGGCATGGACTAGTTGGGCCGAATGGCTTGGTTCTGTGCTGTAAATTCTATGTCATTCTATGTTAAAACAGTCTTAAAACAAGCTGATAAACAGAAAAGAATTGAAGCATACAGCAGGCCAGTTAGCATCTGTGGAGAGGAAATGAAAGAAAAAAAAAGATTTACATTTATATAACGCCTTTCACGACCTCAGGACATCCCAAAGTGCTTTACAGCCAATGAAGTACTTTTGAAGTGTTTTTTTTAATTCATTGATGGGATGTGGGCGTCGCTGGCTGGCTAGGCCTGCATTTAGTTCTTAACCCTAATTGCCCTTGAGAAGATGGTGGTGAGCCGCCTTCTTGAACCGCTGCTGTCCATATGGTGTAGGTACACCCACAATGCTGTTAGGAAGGGAGTTCCAGGATTTTGGCCCAGCGACCCTGAAGGAACGGCGATACAGGTCCAAGTCAGGATGGTGTGTGGCTTGGAGGGGAACTTGTAGGTGGTGATGTTCCCATGTGTCTGCTGCCCTTGTCCTTCTAAGTGGTAGAGGTCGCGGGTTTGGAAGATGCTGTTGAAGGAGCTTTGGCGAGTTGCTGCAGTGCATCTTGTAGATGGTACACAATGCAGCCACAGTGTGCCGGTGGTGGAGGGAGTGAATGTTGAAGGTGGTGGATGGAGTGCCAATCAAGCGGGCTGCTTTATCCTGAATGGTGTCGAGCTTCTTGAGTGTTGTTGGAGCTACACTCATCCAGGCAAGTGGAGAGTATTCCATCACACTCCTGACTTGTGCCTTGTAGATGGTGGAAAGGCTTTGGGGAGTCAGGAGGTGAGACACTCGCCACAGACTTCCCAGCCTCTGGCCTGCTCTTGTAGCCACAGTATTTATATGGCTGGTCCATGTTACGTCCGTGAATAATTGAGACACAGACAGCAGGAGTGAACAAAATAAGTCTTTACTGGTGGAAGTCCATAGTGAAACTAAAAACACAGAGGCTCACTAGCACCTTTTATACAGGGGTGGTCACTGCCGGTACTGCAGTCTGAGACCAGTTATTCTCTTAAAGGTACATACACAACAATTCCTCCCCTTTTAGATAAACAGTACATAACATTCATTTAACAACTAAATGATAACTAATTACAATCACAATTACTGTTGCTAGATACATTGGTTAAGTTTAAGCAATTATAAGTTCAGTCTTTGAGGAGGCTTCTTGATTCTGTCTGGATAACGCCTCTTTGGGGTATCAGGTTCTTCTGGCAATGTTGAGTCGGGATCAATGTCGTTGTTTGGTTCATCTGCTTCCAATATTACCGGTTCTGCGGTAGCTGCAATTGGAACGTCGATTTCATTACCAGGTGTATCAGATCATGGTGTGGAGTTGACGTTTTCCAGTGACTCTAGAATCTGGTCAGCATGGCATCTTACAATGCTCTCCCCAACGTCCACGGTATACATGAGAGGTCCCTGTCGTGTACAAATCGTTCCTGGCTGCCATTTCTCAGTGCGGTAGTCCCGGGCCAAAACTGGTTGACCTATCTTAAAACTCCTGGTCGGCCTTTCATTCATATTCTGAAACTGCCTGTTCTCCACATCTCTTCGGACGTTTGGCTTAACCAAATCCAAGCGGCATCGTAGTCTTCGATTGAAGAACATCATGGCTGGAATTTGGTTGGTAACTGCATGACAAGAGATCCACCTTGTGTTGTAGGGGTATATCTTCATTACACATTGCCTTGATAGCCTTCTTGAATGTTTGGACAAACCTCTCGGCCAATCCATTAGTGGCTGGATGATATGGGGCAGATGTGTAATGCTTAACACCATTGTTCTTTAAGAACCTCCGGAAATCTTCAGACACAAACTGTGGTCCATTGTCAGAGCAAATCTGTTCAGGCAGTCCATTCCTGGCAAATATGGTTCGTAAAACTGTGATAGCTTTTTCCGTGGTGGTTGAGGACATTTTTATTACCTCTGGCCACTTTGAATGTGCATCCACCACAATTAAAAACATCGAGTCCATGAAGGGACCAGCAAAATCAATGTGCACCCTTTGCCATGGAGATGAGGGCCACTCCCATGGATGCAGAGGAGCTTGTGGTGGGGCGTTTTGGACCTTCTGGCATCCTGCACAGCTCTTGGTCATCTCTTCGATTTCTCTATCGATTCCCGGCCACCACACAAACACTCTGGCTAAGATCTTCATTTTTACCCCACCCAGATGACCCTCATGAAGCTCATTGAGCACGCTATCCGTCAACTTAGGTGGAATTACTACTCTGGATCCACACATCAAGGTTCCTCTGCACACTGACAGCTGTTCTCTTCTCAGCGAGAATGCTGGCAGCAGTGGTTCGCCATGTGCTGGCCATCCCTTCACTGTTAAATCATAGACCCGTGATAGTGTCGGGTCATTCCGTGTTTCCTTTTCTATGTTTGCATTCGTCACAGGGAGACATTCGACTATGGTCGAGTGGAATAACTCCAATGGATCCACTGCAAGGTCGTCTTCTTCCACCGTCGGCAACGGTAGACGTGACAATCCATCAGCATTTCCATGCTGTTTAGTTCCTTTGTACTCGATGTCATATTGGTGTGCCCCTAGGAAAAGGGACCATCTCTGCAGCCGTTGTGCTGTCATTATTGGTACGCCCTTCTGAGGGTTGAAAATGGAGACAAGAGGTTGATGATCGGTTAGTAGAGTAAATTTTTGACCGTGCAGGTAGTGATTGAACTTCTTCACCCCCCACACTAGGCTGAGGGCCTCTCTGTCAATCTGGGCGTAGTTACGCTCGGCAGAAGTTAATGAGCGTGACGCAAAAGCTATCGGCCTCTCTAAACCATCAAGGAATTTATGTGACAGTACCGCCCCAATGCCGTAGGGAGACGCATCACACGCCAGCCTGATTGGCAGTGCTGGGTTGTAGTGAGCCAAAACTTCCCTTGAAGTGATTAAGTCCTTACTCTTCTGAAAAGCACGCTTACAATCATCGCTCCCTTTCCATGCTACCCCCGTTCGTAGCAGGGCGTTCAGTGGGTGCAGAATTGTCGACAAATTCGGCAAAAACTTATGATAGTAATTCACCAATCCGAGGAATGACCTCAGTTGCGACACATTTTCAGGCGCTGGGGCCTTAACAACCGCTTCAATTTTGTCAGGGGACTTATGTAACCCCTCTTCATCAATCACGTGGCCACAATACGATATCTGTTTCTTAAAAAATTCGCACTTGGGGCGGTTGGCTCACAGCCCATGTTCCCGTAGTCTAGTGAGCACCTGTTCTAGGTTGTTAAGGTGTTCACTGTCATCTTCACCTGTTACAAGGATGTCGTCCAAGTAACACTGAGTCCCCGGAATCCCTTGCAGGACTTGTTCTGTTGAGTCTGTGCTTTCAAATGTAGTTATGCTGAATAACTGGACACAGACTACAGAATACTTAAACAGGTCTTTAGTAACTGAGGGTCAGGGCTGAACTGAAATACACTTTGCTCCACAGGGTTTATATACCGGTGTGGTCACCACCGGTACTACAATGTACAGGAGCCATCAGAAAGTAGTCCATCACCTTAAGGTATCCTCTTAAGGTGGTACAGGTTACATACACTACAATTCCTCCCCTTTTAGCTTAACAGTGTACACCCCAATTTAAACATAACATGGATAACATATATACAACTTTCACACAAAACTGTTCAAAGATCCAGTCTCTGAGGAGGCCTCCTGATCAGGGCCGGATAACGCCTGATGCGCTATCAATTACTCATAAAAGACTGAGAGTTAAGAGAGTAACTAAAGGCTTTTATTAACAAAAGAATGAAGGTCTGCCTCGAGTGGTCGACCGGTCCAGAAATACAAAGGGCTGGGGAGCAGTCACCTTTATACTAGGACTTGTGGGAGGAGTCAGCCGAGGCATGTCCAGGCATGTACACAGTGTAATACAAACAGTGGTTTACCACATTCACCCCTTGTTTAAAATTGAGTCCGGCGGGGTGAAGTGTATTAAAAGTTAGTGTATTGGAGTCTCTCCGGAGGTCTTGTCTGCCGCTGTGATCGGCGTGGCGACGGCAGGGGTAGTGGAGCTTCCGGCGTCGAGTCCTGCGTAGGCTGTGGCACAGGCGTGTCGTCCTCGTAGATGTTGAGCGGGTCGCGGGGCCCAGGCCTGCCGTCTGCTGAGGCTGGATATCGGATCGTGGGGGGGGTGGTAGTGAGTTACTGCGGCCCCCGAGGGTGCAAGGTCTCTTATGGAGACTGTGTCCTCCCGCCCGTCCGGGTATGCAATGTAAGCATACTGGGGGTTGGCGTGGAGGAGGTCGACCCTCTCGACCAGGGGGTCCGTTTTATGGGTCCTCACGTGTCTTCTCAGTAGGACCGGCCCTGGGGATGTCAGCCATGGCGGTAGCGATGTCCCCGATGTGGACTTCCTTGGGAAGACAAACATTTTCTCATGAGGGGTGGCGTTAGTGGCAGTGCAGAGCAGTGACCGAATAGAGTGGAGCGCATCGGGGAGCACATCCTGCCAGCGGGAGGTTGGAAGGCCCCTAGACTTTAAGGCTAGCAGGGCGGCCTTCCAAACTGTCACATTTTCTCTTTCCACCTGTCCGTTCCCCCGGGGGTTGTAACTGGTGGTCCTGCTTGTGGCAATACCCCTAGTTAGCAGGTACTGACGAAGTTCGTCGCTCATAAACGATGAGCCCCGGTCGCTATGGATATAGCTGGGGAAACCGAACAGGGTGAAGAGGTCGTTCAGACATTTAATGACCGTGGCACTGGTCATGTCCGGGCAGGGGATGGCGAACGGGAAACAGGAGTACTCATCAATAATATTGAGGAAGTACACATTGCGGTCGGAGGAGGGGAGAGGCCCTTTAAAATCAACGCTCAGGCGCTCGAAGGGGCGAGTGGCTTTTTATCAGGTGGGCCCTGTCTGGTCTATAAAAGTGCGGTTTGCACTCAGCGCAGACTTGGCAGTTCCTGGTCATGGTCCTGACCTCCTCAATAGAGTAAGGCAGGTTGCGGGCCTTGATGAAGTGGAAGAACCTGGTGACCCCCGGGTGGCAGAGGTCATTGTGGAGAGCCCGCAGTCTATCAATCTGCGCGCTGGCGCAGGTGCCACGCGATAGCACATCCGGGGGTTCATTGAGCTTCCCGGGCCGGTACAAGATCTCGTAATTGTAGGTGGAAAGTTCGATTCTCCACCTCAAGATCTTGTCATTTTTGATTTTGCCCCTCTGCTTGTTGTTAAACATGAAAGCAACTGAACGCTGGTCAGTGAGCAGGGTAAATCGTTTTCCGGCCAGGTAGTGCCTCCAATGACGCACAGCCTCCACAATCGCCTGGGCCTCCTTCTCAACAGCGGAGTGTCTGGTCTCCGGGCCTTGGAGAGTTCGTGAAAAGAAGGCCACGGGTATCCCCGCCTGATTGAGGGTAGCGGCCAAGGCAAAGTCGGACGCGTCGCTTTCCACCTGGAAGGGGATGGATTCGTCCACTGCGTGCATGGTGGCTTTGGCAATGTCTTCCTTGATACGGTGGAAGGCTAAGCGGGCCTCTGCCGTCAAGGGAAAAGAGGTGGACTTGATCAGCGGACGGGCCTTGTCCGCATAGTAGGGGACCCACTGGGCGTAATAGGAGAAAAACCCTAGGCACCTCTTCAGGGCCTTGAGGCAGTGGGGCAGTGGGAGTTCCATAAGGGGACGCATCTGGTCGGGGTCGGGGCCGATGACTCCGTGTTCCACAACACAGCCAAGGATGGCAAGGCGGTTTGTGCGGAATATGCACTTCTCCTTGTTATATGTCAGGTTCAGGAGTTGGGCGGTGCGGAGGAATTTTTCGAGGTTTGCGTCATGGTCCTGCAAGTCACGGCCGCAGATGGTCACATTGTCCAGATATGGGAAAGTGGCCTGCAACGCATTTTGATCTACCATCCGGTGCAGCTCCCTTTGGAAGACGGAGACCCCGTTGGTGATGCCAAAGGGAACCCTAAGGAAGTGATAGAGGCGGCCGTTTGCCTCAAAGGCGGTATACTGGCGGTCCTCAGGGCGGATAGGGAGCTGGTGGTACGCTGATTTCAGGTCAATGGTCGAGAAGACGCGGTACTGCGCGATCTGGTTGACCATATCAGCTATGCGGGGGAGTGGGTAGGCGTCCAGCAGGGTGTAGCGATTTATTGTCTGGCTGTAGTCGATGACCAGGCGCTGCTTCTCGCCGGTCTTAACGACCACAACCTGGGCTCGCCAGGGGCTGGTGCTGCCCTCAATAATCCCTTCCTTCAGGAGCCGCTCCACTTCGGTTTTAATGAAAACCCTGTCCCCGGCACTGTATCGCCTGCTCTTTGTGGCGATGGACTTACAGTCGGGGGTGAGGTTAGCAAACAGTGGGGGGGGGTGACTCTGAGTGTGGAGAGGTTGCACCTGGTGCGCGGTGGGCAATTTGGAAGCTGCTGGCTGCGGACTGTGAGTGGGGGTAGGGGTCCACCGTACGCCATCGTAACACTTTTAAGGTGGCACTGAAAATCTAACCCCAGCAGGACGGCAGCGCAGAGGTCGGGCAGGACCAGAAGTTTAAAATGATCGTACACAGTCCCATCTACTACGAGTGTCACCACGCAGTAGCCGCTGATGTCCGCCGACTGGGACTCGGAGGCCATAGAAATCCGCTGGTGCGCAGGCAGGACTGGGAGAGAGCAACGCCGCACCGTGTCGGGGTGGATGAAGCTCTCCGTGCTCCCAGAGTCAAAAAGGCAGATTGTATCGTGACCATTTACCTTAATGTCCATTGTGGAACTGGCCAGCTGGTGCGGTCTCGCTTGGTCCAGTGTAACGGATGCCAGCGTAGGGGTCGGTGTGTCGCTGCGGGTATCAGATGAGGCGGTGTTGGGGGCCTGCTGCGTTCCAGCTGTCGTCCAAGATGGCGGCGTCCATGATCCCCATGTGGCTGGAGGCGTCCAAAATGGCTGCTGTACCGGTGGTTCGCACATGGCCGGGGAGGCCCAAGATGGCGGCCCGCATGGCCCACACGCGGCGCTGCTGGGGTTCGGGGTGGCTTTGGCCCTGCAGACGCTAGCGTAGCGTCCCTTCTTCCCGCAGCCCAAGCAGATCGCGTTTTTCCGTGTTTTGCCTGGCCACAGAAGTAGCATTTCTGGCCTTGGGGCACTGCTGCCTGGCCTTGGGACACTGCTGCGGTAGTTGGGCCATTGCTGGGGTGTGGCTGGGGTGGCACGGCGCTATGAGGCGGTCCTACTGTGTCCCAGGCTGTCATTCCCCGCGGCGTCCACGGTGCAGAGGAGTAGGCATCCATGCCCCGGTAGGCTGCATCCAATGATAGTGTGAGTTCAGAGGCCTTGTTGAGGTCGAGGTCACTCTGCTCCAACAGTCGCTGTCGGGTGTAATTGGATCTGTGGCCCGCTACAAAAGCGTCCCGGATAAGTTCCTCTGTGTACACGGCGGCCTTTACATCCTTACAACCACAGGCCCGGCCAAGCACAGACAGTGCCTGAAGGTATTCCACGGTCGATTCCCCAGGTTGTTGTTTACGACTCCCCAGAAGGTGCCTGGCGTACACTTCGTTCACTGGGCGCGTGTACTGGTCCTTGAGGAGCTTGATAGCGTTCGCGTACGAGGTCGCGTCTTGGATGACCGAGTACACTCGGTGGTTCACTTTGGAGGTCAGGACATCCAGTTTGTCCTCGTCCGATTTGATTGCTGCGGAGGCGGTCAGGAATTTTTCGAAACACTTAAGCCAGTGAGTAAACTTGGTGGATGAGTCCGCCTCCCGATGATCTAAGTCCAGGCATGCTGGTGTGAGGATCTTCTCCATTATAAAAATTTTGTTAATAAAATTGATGCGCTATCAATTACTCATAAAAGACTGAGAGTTAAGAGAGTAACTAAAGGCTTTTATTAACAAAAGAATGAAGGTCTGCCTCGAGTGGTCGACCGGTCCAGAAATACAAAGGGCTGGGGAGCAGTCACCTTTATACTAGGACTTGTGGGAGGAGTCAGCCGAGGCATGTCCAGGCATGTACACAGTGGAATACAAACAGTGGTTTACCACAACGCCTTTCAGGGGTCTCTGGTTGTCGTTGCTGGGGTGACTCATCCATTTGATCTCCTATGGACTGAACATCATCATGTACGTTCGAGTCTAAGGTACATGCTACAGGCTCAATAACTTCTTCAACTGGTGTCTCTGCCGTAGACATGGGGTCGACCCTTGTTCTCGATTCCACAAGTTGGTCAGCATGACGTCGTATTACGTTCTCACCAACGTCTACCGTGTACATCAAGGGTCCTTGTCGGGCACGAATTGTTCCGGATTGCCATTTATCATTCCTATAGTCCCTGGCCAACACTGGTTGTCCTATTTCGAAACTCCGAGTGGCCTTGTTATTTACGTGCTGGAATTGCTTGTTTTTGACTTCCCTACGCACATTGGGTTTTAACAAATCCAACCGGGACCGCAACCTCCTGTTATAGAACATTATGGCAGGGCTTTGATTTGTCACTGCATGCGTGGCGTTTCGATATGCCATCAGGAAATTGTCCACCTTGTGTTGTAGTGGAATATGGTCTTCGCTCATGGCCTTTATCGCCTTTTTGAATGTTTGTACAAATCTCTCGGCCAACCCATTGGTAGCCGGATGATATGGGGCAGATGTATAGTGTTTCACCCCATTCTTTTTCATGAATTTCTGGAATTCTTCTGACACGAACTGTGGCCCGTTGTCTGAACATATTTGTTCCGGCAACCAGCACGGTGGCATAGTGGTTAGCACTGTTGCCTCACAGCGCCAGGGACCCGGGTTCGAATCCGGCCTCGGGCGACTGTCTGTGTGGAGTTTGCACATTCTCCCCGTGTTTGCGTGGGTTTCCTCCGGGTGCTCCGGTTTCCTCCCACCGTCCAAAGATGTGCAGGTTAGGTTGATTGGCTATGATAAATTGACCCTTAGTGTTAGGGGGATTAAATACGTGGGGTTACAGGGATAGGGTGGGATATGTGTTGGTGTAGGGGTTATGGGGATCGGGTGGGATATGTGTCGGTGCAGGCTCGATGGGCCGAAATGGCCTCTATCTGCACTGTGGGGTTTCTGTGATTTCTGTGAACCCATTCCTTGCAAATATGGTTCTTAGAACTGCGATCGTCTTTTCAGAGGTAGTGGTCGACATCTTAATCACTTCTGGCCATTTAGAATGTGCGTCTACCGCTATCAAAAACATGGAATCCATGAATGGACCTGCAAAGTCGATATGCACACGTTGCCATGGGGTTGAAGGTCATTCCCACGGATGCAGCGGTGCAATTGGAGGTGCGTTTTGAACTTTTTGGCACCCTGAGCAGCTTTTAGTCAGATCCTCTATTTGTTTGTCGATACCTGGCCACCACACATAAGCCCTAGCAAGGCTTTTCATCTTGACTCCCCCCAGATGACCTTCATGCAGTTCCTTCAGAACTCTCTCCCTTAATTTAGGAGGAATAATCACCCTTGTTCCATACATCAATGTTCCTTGACAGACGGACAGCTGTTCTCGTCTGGCAGAGAATGCAGGTAACAGTGGTTCGCCATGTGCTGGCCATCCCTTCACTGTCAAATCGTAGACCCGAGACAGTGTCGGGTCGTTTCGGGTCTCTCTCTCAATACTCGCATTGGTGACTGGTAAGCATTCGATGATGGTCGAGTGAAATATCTCGACAGGGTCAACTGCCGGTGCCTCTTCCGCTGTAGGTAGTGGCAGGCGCGACAGCCCATCAGCATTACCATGTTGCTTTGTACCTTTGAATTCGATATCATATTGATGTGCCCCTAGGAAAAGGGACCATCTCTGAAGCCTCTGCGCCGTCATAACCGGAACACCCTTCTTAGGGTTAAAAATGGAAACCAACAGCTGGTGATCTGTCAGCAGTGTAAACTTTTGGCCTTGCAGGTAATGGTTAAATTTCTTAACTCCCCACACGAGGCTGAGAGCCTCCCTATCTATCTGAGCATAGTTGCGCTCTGCGGAGGTCAATGATCTGGATGCGAACGCGACTGGCCTTTCCAAGCCATTTGGCAACTTATGTGAGAGCACTGCCCCGATACCATATGGAGAAGCATCACAAGCTAAGTGAATAGGCAGCGTTGGGTTAAAGTGAGCCAACACTTCCTTAGAGGTGATCAGTGCCTTGCTTTTTTGAAAAGCCCGCTTACAGTCCTCGCTCCACTTCCATGGTACTCCCATTTGCAAAAGAGCGTTCAGCGGGTGTAACACCGTGGATAAATTTGGAAGAAACTTGTGGTAATAGTTAATCAACCCAAGGAACGACCTCAACTGGGATACATTTTCCGGAGCAGGAGCTTTCACAACAGCTTCGATCTTGTCAGGTGACTTATGAAGCCCCTCCTGGTCAATGACGTGGCCGCAGTACGAGATTCGCTTCTGAAAGAACTCACATTTCTGGCGATTAACTCTGAGTCCATATTCTTTCAATTTGGTGAGCACCTGCTTCAAATTCGCGAGGTGTTGCTTATCATCATCTCCTGTAATCAGAATGTCGTCCAGGTAGCATTGAGTGCCTGGAATTCCCTGCAATACCTGCTCCATGGCCCTTTGCCAAATCGCTGGAGCCGATGCCACTCCAAAAACCAGTCTATTATACCGATATAAGCCCTTATGTGTGTTGATCGTGAGATACTGGCGTGACGCTTCATCAACTTCCATCTGTAGGTACGCCTGCGCCAGGTCTATCTTGGTGAAGTGTTTCCCGCCAGACAGCGAAGCGAAGATATCCTCAATCCGCGGAAGCGGATATTGCACCGTGTGAAGAACCGGATTAACAGTGATCTTGAAATCGCCACAGATGCGAACCTTCCCAGGTTCCCCCGGCTTGTTGCTCAACGAACGCTTCATGATGGGAACAATGGGTGTGGCCCATTCGCTCCAGTCCACCTTTGCCAGTACTCCTGAACGTTCTAGCCCTTCCAGCTCTGCTTCCACAGCAGGTTGTATCGCATAAGGTACCGGTCTGGCTTTGAAAAATTTTGGGTTTGCATGTTCTTCAACCTTGATGTTTGCCGTAATTCCTTTTAGTGTTCCCAGTCCCTGTTGGAACACCTCCTTAGCATCGTCCAATATTTTGGACAGTCGTTTAGGTTTGACGTCGTCCTCTTTACAGGAATCTACAGTTAGTGCTTGTAAGGAATGCCAGTCCACATTTATTCTCCGGATCCATTCCCGTCCCAGTAGTGGCGGACCTCCCTCAGGTAACACATACAAGTCCATTTCCTGACTTTCTTTACCATTGTAGACCACCTTTACCTTTATCTTTCCGATGGGGTATACTCTTTGCCCCGTGTATGTTTTCAATACAATCTCCGTATCCCTCAGGGGAATGTGTGAGAATAACCTTTTGTAATCTTGCTTATTCATGACCGTCAATGCCGATCCAGTGTCCAATTCCATCTTCACTTGGACTCCTGCTATCCGAAGCATGACCAGATAGTTTGGTGGTCTGCTGTGTTACCCACATTATGTATTTTTAGACAACCCAGTTCCTTACTGCTGGAGTCTGAATCCGTCTTCTGTTCATCCGAACTGTTCTCTGTCACCTTGTGTACTTTTTTGTACTTCTCCTGCGGCGACTTTTTGCTGCTGGTCTTCTTTCCTGACCGGCATACTCTCGCTATGTGACCAAGTTTGCCACATTGCCTGCATTCTTTATCTTTGAACCAGCACTGGTTCTGGTCATGCGTTGTCCTTCCGCAATGATAGCACTTTACTGTGCCCAATGCCATTTCATTGGTGCTGAATTCCAATGGCCTTTGCTGCATTTCTACAGTGCCTCGTGCTGCTGCCTCGTGCGATGCTGCAATGCTGAAAGCTTTGTCCAGCGTAAGATCCTTTTCCTCTAGCAGTCGCTTCTGGGTTCCTTCCCTTAGTAGCCCACACACAAACTTATCTCTCAGAGCGTCTGCTAGTCCTGTACCGAACTGACAGTACTTTGATAACTTGCGCAGTTCGATTAAGAATTCAGCGTTGCTTTCCTCTTTAAGTTGAATTCTTTTGTAAAATTTAAATCGTTCCGCTATCAGCAGCGGCGTGGGGTTTAAATGCTCTTGCAGGATAGTAACAATATCCGCAAAACTCTTTCCTACCGGTTTATCTGGTGTTACAAGGTGCCTTAATAACCCGTACATCTTCGCACCCATCGAGTTTAATAGGGTTAGTGCTTTCTTATCCACCGGTACCTCATTCGCTGTACAGTAAACTTCAACGCGTTCCACATAAGTGGCCCAATCTTCCACATCGCTATCAAAAGCAGTGATGTTACCCGTTTCTGGCATCCTTGTTGAGTTTCCTTTATTTTATTTTATTTTTCAAAATGGCGGCTTCCCGCGCTTGGCGGCTTTTCCCGCGCTTGTCTTCTTCCCCCGCCGACTAAAAATGGCGATTACCGCGCTGTTGCCGTTCTCGCCTCCCAGCGGTCCTTTATTTCCCCCGACGCTGCTGCTCTTATTCCCCACCGCTCCCACGGTCCTCGTGGACATCAACGCTTTTATGGCTGCTGCGCGTCTCTGCCCCGATTGCAGTCTGGCCCCTGACACCGGCTGCGGGCGTGTTCTCCGCCCTTTTCTTTGTTTTCCCTCCCCTTCTCCCACTGACAACTCGACCGACTTCCCCTCCGTGCCACTCGATCGGGCTTACCCGCCGCTGTCGTAGAAGGGATGATCACTGCCTGTTGCTGATGGTGGACTTCGTGGCCAGCAAACCAACCCGGGTTCCCGATGGCCTCCCGTGTGATGCAGTGCTCAGCAGGATGTTGAGGGCGGATGCCCCTTTTCGACGCCCGTTCTGAGGACGAAGCTTCCTTGGATGAAAAACTGCCGCTAGGTACGATCAGACTCGTCACCACTGTTGAGTCTGTGCTTTCAAATGTAGTTATGCTGAATAACTGGACACAGACTACAGAATACTTAAACAGGTCTTTAGTAACTGAGGGTCAGGGCTGAACTGAAATACGCTTTGCTCCACAGGGTTTATATACCGGTGTGGTCACCACCGGTACTACAATGTACAGGAGCCATCAGAAAGTAGTCCATCACCTTAAGGTATCCTCTTAAGGTGGTACAGGTTACATACACTACATGTTCCATCGCTCTTTGCCATATCGCCAGAGCCGATGCTACTCCGAATACCAATCGATGATACTGGTAAAGACCTTTGTGAGTGTTTATCGTGAGATACTTCCTAGAGGACTCTTCAACCTCCATCTGCAAATATGCTTGTGCTAGGTCAATTTTTGTAAAACGCTTCCCTCCAGACAGTGAGGCGAAGATGTCTTCTATCCTTGGAAGAGGATATTGTACTGTGTGAAGGACTGTGTTCACCGTCATCTTGAAATCCCCACAGATGCGAATCTTCCTTGGCTCCCCGGACTTATTGCTTAACGTTTTCTTCATGACAGGAACGATGGGTGTCGCCCACTCGCTCCAGTCGACCTTAGACAACACGCCCGCCTTCTCCAGATTCTCCAGCTCTGCCTCGACGGCTGGGCAAATTGCATATGGTACCGGTCTTGCTTTGAAAAACTTGGGAACTGCATTCTCTTCTATTTTTATCGAGGCGGTTACGCCTTTAAGCGTGCCCAGTTCTTGTTGAAATACCTCTTTGGCGTTAGCTAAGATTGTTGACAATCGTCCAGGAGTGACGTCTTCATCTTTTTTACCGTCCACCATCATTGCATGAATGGAATGCCAATCTAAGTTTATTTTTCTGATCCATTCCCGTCCCAATAACGGTGGTCCACCATTTGGCAGTATGTAGAGATACAATTTCCGTATTTTCTTGCCATTGTATTCGACAGGCACCCTTATTTTTCCTCTGGGGTATACTTTTTGCCCCGTATACGTCGTCAAGACGATGGACGTCTCTCTCAAGGGTATGTGTGAAAATAGCTGCTCGTAGTCTCGTCGATTCATGACGGTTAGCGCTGATCCTGTATCCAATTCCATTTTAACTTGGGACCCTGCTATCGTGAGGGTGACCCAAATGGTTCGGTGATCCTCTTTTGCGATTACATTGTGAAGTTTGAGACAGCTTAGTCTCCTGTTCCCGGATTCACTATCGCTCATCTGGTCTTCGGAACTACTGTCCGTCATCTTTTGTACTTTCTTGTACGGTTCCTTAGTAGCCTTTTTGTTGTCGCTGGTCTTCTTCCCAGACCTGCAAACTCGTGCAATGTGTCCCATCTTCCCGCATTGCCTGCATATTTTGTCTTTGGACCAGCAGTCCTTCTGGTCATGGTTAGTTCTGCCGCAGCGATAACATTTTGCAAATCCCCGTGTCATTTCGTGGGTGCCGTATTCCTGTGGTTTTTGTTGAATTTCTGCAGCTCCCCTGGCTGCTGCTTCATACGATACTGCCACGCTGAAAGCCTTATCTAGCGTCAGCTCTTTCCCTGAGAGTAACTTCTTCTGTGTTCCTTCACTCAGGAGTCCACAGACAAATTTGTCCCGTAGGGTATCTGCCAGTCCTGCTCCAAACTGGCAGTGCTTTGATAGCTTGCGTAGTTCCGTAAGATACTCAGCATTGCTCTCATCTTTGTGCTGAGTTCTCCTGTGGAATTTAAATCTTTCTGCTATCAACAGCGGTGCAGGGTTTAAGTGTTCCTGTAGGACAGCAACAATTTCGTTAAAACTCTTCGCCTTCGGTTTGGCTGGAGTAATCAGGTCCCGCAATAGGCCGTACGTTCTAGTGCCCATTAAGTTTAGCAATATCGATGCCTTTTTCCCCTCTGCTATTTCGTTTGCCTCGAAATATACCTCGACTCTTTCCACATACGTGGTCCAGTCCTCTATTGTATTATCAAAAGCAGTGATACAGCCAGTCTTCGGCATCTTGCAAATCTAAAATGGCGCCTCCCGCGCTTTGCCTTCTTCCCCGATTTAACAAAATGGCGCCTCCCGCGCTTTGCCTTCTTCCCCGCTGTTGCTAGCGCTGCTTTCCACGGTTTCTTGCGCGTTTAATATTGATTTTTTTTCTTTTATTATTTTCCCGTTGTGGAGCGAACCCTCTGGGACACTTCCCTCCCTCTTCTTAGGTCCGAACGCTGCCCGGCTTCGAAACACCGGCCGCGCCCTGTGTGCTCCACCCTCTCTCTCTCTCTTTGCTTCCCGACTCGCTGCCCGGCCCCGTTGAAAAGCCACCCGATCGAGCTCTAGCCCGCCGCAGCCCAGGAAGGATCAGTGCACTACCTGCCACCAGCCCGATTAGCTGGGAAACCACAGACCGAGGAACCAAGCCTGGCTCTGGACAGTCTCTCCTGCAAGTTTTCAATCCGATGATTTGGAGAGCGGTTGCCCACGGTCGACGCCCATTTCTCGAGTTTCTTTGGATTTTATTTATTTTTCTTTCTTCTGGCTTCGACCTTCAATAACGTCGTCTGAGGTGCTGCCGAGTTGCAGGTAAGTTCGTTTCTTACTCGTCGCCAGTGTTACGTCCGTGAATAATTGAGACACGGACAGCAGGAGTGAACAAAATGGGCCAGAAATTCCAGGCCAGAAGCGTGAGTACGGTCGGGTTACTCACGCATCTGGCCGTTGGAAATGCCGGCGTTCAGCAGGAACAGCGCATGCGGGGAACGCCGGCATTTCCAGACCCGAGGTCTATTCACAGCGCGTGCGACTGCACAGGCAGCGCTTGCGCAGTGAACTTTGTAGATTTCACTGATGGATTCAGTGAGGGTAAGTCCCTAGAACTTACACGTGAAAAAAGCAAGTGTAAAGTTGTTCATTGGCTGGGGAAGGAGATATATTTTATGGAGGAGCTTATGAAATGCAATATTTAGGTTTGGGAAAGGGAGGGAAGTTATTTTAAGAAATTTTAAGTAAGTTTTAAACTTTAATTTTTTTATTTTTTTTAAACGGGTTTTCAGAACGGTAGGTAGAAGGAGCAATTGTGGCTGTGTGAATGGAATGTGAGAATGAGTTATGTATGTATGTCCACATATATTCCTTTACGTATATGTATGTATGTTTTATATTCCTTTACTAATGTGTATGAATGTATGTTTTTAATTATGATTTTCCAATAAGTTACTTTCTCTGAAAGTCATAATTAAATAATACATTCATACACATAAGTAAAGGAATATATACATAACACGCAAAGGAATATATACAGACATACATACTTTCAGAAGCTCCACGATAATAAATATCTTCCTCCGCAGCCTCTGGAGCAACTGTACCCATGCTTTTTTCATGTGTAACTTGTAATGACTTGACCTCACTGAAAGCATTAATGAAAGCGGCGAATTATACTGCGCACGCGCTGCCTGTGCAGTCACACGCGTTCTGCCTCTGAACCCCTTCGTTCAGAGGACAGGAAATGCCGGTTTTCCCCACATGCACTGTGCATGCTGAAAACCGGCATTTCATCCGGCCAGATGCGTAAGTACCCCGACCGTACTCGCGCATTTGGAAGGGAATTACTGGGCCAATATTTTACATGTCAATAAAATGAAAAATTTTACAATTGCACGACTTGCCCCCTCGCATCTGCAACTGAGGGTCCAAGGAGGTGCATTGCGCAAGAGGTCATCATCGTACGTATCCTCACACTGTTCCCTTTGGGGAACTGTATGAAGTGGTGGAAGGATTTATGGCCGTGATTAACGCTCATTCCGTGACCGTAACCATCTTTGAACCAGCCATTAGGGTGGTTAGTCCTATGGTGGGAGGGTTTTACGGGCTCCCACAACCCATCTGAGGGGGGGGGCCACCAACACCCACGGACGCAAGTATCCCGCTGGATGTCCACCCAGAATTTAAAGTTGGAACTCCGACTCCACTTGCCGGGACTGTCTGGAGTGGGGTTCAAAACCCTACTCCTTCTGGCCCAGCGGCGGGGATGCTTACTGCTACGCAAAAGGCCCACTCCGCACAAAAGGTGACACACATACGTTTCCTGCGCCTTTTCCCTCCCCGTGACTGGAGCCCTATGCTGCCATTTCATGTTGCTAATTGGATTGGGCCTTTGTTATAGCGGTAGGATCCCCGCCGCTGGGCCAGATCAGGGTAGGGTTTCGAACCCCGCTCCAGACAGTCCCGGCAAGTGGAGTCGGAGCTCCGGCTCTAAATTCTGGGTTGACATCCAGTGGGATATTTGCGTCCGTGGGTGTGGGTGGCCCCCCCTCCTTGTATAGATTGTGGGAGCCCGTAAAACCCTCCCGCCATAGGACTAACCGCCCTAATGCCTGGTTCAAAGATGGTTACAGTCACAGAATGAGCGTTAATCATGGCCATAAATCCTTCCACCACTTCCTCCAGTTCCCCAAAGGGAACAGTGTGAAGACACGTATGACGACGACATTGCTAAATAAATAAATGGAATTAAAAAAATTCTTTTAGGGCTTTTAAAAGTCTTTAAATTGCTTTAATTCTGTTTAAAACTACTTCAGATTACTCAAAATAATGTAAACATTTTAAAAAGTTTATGAAAGTTACCAAAATCTTCAAAAAACTTCCAAAAACCTATTTAAACTGCAGCTTTGCATGTAAAAATGGTTAGCAGCTTGACAGAAACATTGGGGGCGTGTCCAGTGAAACTGAGACCTCAAGGGGCGTGTCTCACTTGCACTGCACACTCCTGACTTCGCGCTGGCTGCACTCCTGGGCGGCGTGACGTCATACGCTGCCCGGGATTCTTCTTCTGGAAACACCAATTCCAGGCGTCCCTGGAGCTGATCGGCAGTAGCGCAGGGTAAGTGTAAATACGGGGCTTGCACGCGCTGCAAGCCCCGTTCTGGAATTTCTGGGCCCATAAGTCTTTACTGGTGGAAGTCCATAGTGAAACTAAAAACACAGAGGCTCACTAGCGCCTTTTATACAGGGGTGGTCACTGCCGGTACTGCAGTCTGAGACCAGTTATTCTCTTAAAGTTACATACACAACAGTCCAGTTCAGTTTCTGATCAATGGTAACCCCCAGGATGTTGATAGTGGGGGATTCAGCGATGGTAATGCCATTGAATGTCAAGGGGAGATGGTTAGAGTCTCGCTTGTTGGAGATGGTCATTGCCTGGCACTTGTGTGGTACGAATGTTACTTGCCACTTGTCAGCCCAAGTCTGAATGTTGTCCAGGTCTTGCTGCATATGGACACGGACTGCGTCAGTATCTGACGAGTCTCGAATGGTGCTGAACAGTGTGCAATCATCAGCGAACATCCCCACTTCTGACCTTATGATGGAGGGAAGGTCATTGATGAAACAGCTGAAGATGGTTGGGCCTAGGACACTGCCCTGAGGAACTCCTGCAGTGATGTCATGTGATTGAGATGAATGACCTCCAACAACCACAGCCAACTTCCTTTGTGCTAGGTATGATTCCAACCAATGGAGAGTTTTCCCCTTGATTCCCATTGACTTCAGTTTTGCTAGGGCTCCTTGATGCCACACTCGATCAAATGCTGCCTTGATGTCAAGGGCAGTCACTCTCACCTCACCTCGAGTTCAGCTCTTTTGTCCATGTTTGGACCAAGGCTGTAATGAGGTCAGGAGCTGAGTGGCCCTGGCGGAACCCAAATTGGGCGTCAGTTAGCAGGTTATTGCTGAGTAAGTGCCGCTTGATAGCACTGTTGACGACACCTTCCATCACTTTGCTGATGATTGAGAGTAGACTGATGGGACGGTAGTTGGCCGGGTCGGATTTGTCCTGCTTTTTGTAGACAGGACATACTCGGGCAATTTTCCACATTGCCGGGTAGATGCCAGTGTTGTAGCTGTACTGGAACAGCTTGGCTAGGGGCGCAGCTAGTTCTGGAGCACAAGTCTTCAGTACTATTGCCGGAATGTTGTCAGGGCTCATAGCCTTTGCAGTATCCAGTGTCTTCAGCCGTTTCTTGACATCACGTGGAGTGATGCTGGGGACCTCAGGAGGAGGCCGAGATGGATCATCCACTCGGCACTTCTGGCTGAAGATAGTTGCAAATGCTTCAGCCTTGTCTTTTGCACTCACGTGCTGGGCTCCACCATCATTGAGGATGGGGATATTTTTGGAGCCTCCTCCTCCTGTTAACTGTTTAATTGTCCA
Organism: Somniosus microcephalus; assembly: GCF_052327205.1. Taxonomy (NCBI): domain Eukaryota; kingdom Metazoa; phylum Chordata; class Chondrichthyes; order Squaliformes; family Somniosidae; genus Somniosus; species Somniosus microcephalus. Next base: position 15,914,270 of record NC_141003.1, read on the forward strand.
CCACCACTCACGACTGGATGTGGCAGGACTGCAGAGCTTTGATTTGATCCGATGGTTGTGAGATCGCTTAGCTCTGTCTATCGCATGTTGCTTCCGTTGTTTGGCATGCAAGTAGTCCTGTGTTGTAGCCTCACCAGGTTGACACCTCATTTTTCGGTATGCCTGGTGCTGATCCCGGCATGCTCTCCTGCACTCTTCGTTAAACCAGGGCTGATCTCCCGGCTTGATGGTAATGGTAGAGTGAGGGATATGCCGGGCCATGAGGTTACAGATTGTGGTTGAATACAATTCTGCTGCTGCTGATGGCCCACAGCGCCTCGTGGATGCCCAGTTTTGAGTTGCCAGATCTGTTCGAAATCTGTCCCATTTAGCACGGTGGCAGTGCCACACAACACGGTGGAGGGTATCCTCAACATGAAGACGGGACTTCGTCTCCACAAGGACTGTGCGGTGGTCACTTCCACCAATGCTGTCATGGACAGATGCATCTGCAACAGGTAGATTGGTGAGGACGAGATCAAGTAGGTTTTTCCCTCTTGTTGGTTCCCTCACCACCTGTCGCAGAACCAGTCTGGCAGCTATGTCCTTTAGGACTCAGCCAGCTCGGTCAGTTGTGGTGCTACTGAGCCACTCTTGGTGATGGACATTGAAGTCCCCCACCCAGAGGACATTTTGTGCCCTTGCTACTCTCAGTGCTTCTTCCAGTTGGCATTCAACATGAAGGAATACTGATTCATCAGCTGAGGGAGGGCGGTAGGTGGTAATTAGCAGGAGGTTTCCTTGCCCATGTTTGACTTGATGCCATGAGACCTCATGGGGTCCTGAGTCAATGTTGAGGACTCCCAGGGCTACTCCCTCCCGACTGTATACCACAGTGCCATTACCTCTGGTGGGTCTGTCCTGCCGGTGAGACAAGACATACCCAGGGATGGTGATGGTGGTGTCTGGGACATTGGTTGTAAGGTATGATTCAGTAATTATGACTATGTCAGGCTGTTGCTTGACTAGTCTGTGGGACAGCTCTCCCAATTTTGGCACAAGCCCCCAGATGTTGGTAAGGAGGACTTTGCAGGGTTGGCAGGGCTGGGTTTGCCGTTGTCGTTGTCGTTTCTGGTGCCGAGGTCGATACCGGGTGGTCCGTCCGGTTTTATTCTTATTGTTTTTCGTAGCGGTTGTTTACAACTGAGTGGCTTGTTAGGCCATTTCAGAGGGCATTAAGAGCCAACCACATTGCTGTGGGTCTGGAGTCACATGTAGGCCAGACCAGGTAAGGATGGCAGATTTCCTTCCCTAAAGGACATTAGTGAACCAGATGGGTTTTTGCAACAATCGACAATGGTATCATGGCCGCCATTACTAAGACTAACATTTAATTCCAGAATTAAATTGAATTGAATTTAAATTCCACCAGCTGCCGTGGTGGGATTTGAACCCATATCCTCAGAGCATTTGACTGAGCCTCTGGCTTACTAGTCTAGTGACATAACCACTACGCCACCGCCTGTTGTAATGCAGGAAACGCGTCAGCCAATTTTATGCACAGCAAGCTCCCACAAACAGCAATGTGATAATTACAACATCATCTGTTTTTTAGTGATGTTGGTTAAACGATAAATACTGACCAGGACACCGGGGAGAACTCCCTTTCCCTTCTTCAAAATAGTGCCATTGGGTCAGACAGTCAATGTGGGGTCATTTTAAACCCCCCTGTCTGTCATAAATCGGGCGGGGTGGGCAGTTAAAATGGAGTGGGAGACTTACCCCGATCTCCCGCCCCGATCCTGCCAGCTGCAATTTTAAGTTACAGGTGCCAATGGCACCAGCCCAATGTCAGTGGAGCCCTTGTTTAAATATGCCGATCGGTTTCCAATGATGTCATCAGGACCCGACTGCAATCTTAACCCCTTAACTTCAGAATAACCCCTGTTACACACATAAATGGGCTTTCCATTGACCTTCCGCCAAAGTTACGGTGACCAATCGGGAGAAACCCCTGAAGATATTCACCCTCCTTTGTGCTTTACTTTTGACTTCAGGTTGTGTCAACAGGAACACCTCACTGATGTCGAAAACACAATATAACAGCCGGTACAGGCACATTGGGCTGAATGGCCTCCTCCTGTGCTGTATGATCCTATGCACAAGATCATGCCTGTTGTAACACAAGAATCCTTGCAGCAGGTTAGTATGTTATGCTGTGATGTGCACATGGGTGGCTCAAGCCAGGCTTGAAGTGGCACATGCAATCCAAAGACCTTCATCACCGCTCCCTTCTCTTGGACAACAAGTGCTTGTAATGGATGGAGAATGGCTGCACCAGAGCCATTGGGAGTGGAGGAGGTATGGGGATCCCCTATCGATAAACGGCCGGCTGGGTGGTCCGTGCCCCTGGGGTTGACCCACCTTTCTTCCACCACATTCCCGGGTCATGGGAGCCTTCTCCCCTTTGCCAGATTTTCCATGTTTCCCTTCTCTGCGATTCCCCTGTAACCATTTACACCTCCTCTGGACCCACCCATCTATGGTTTCTATACTTGTCTCATTATCGCTTCCTTGTGCCTTGCACCGTCATCCGTTTTGTCATTTAATCAATCCTGCCCTATCACGGACTTTCCTTTTTGTTCTTTTCCTGTCCCACTTTCCTTGGCTCCTCACAAGCTTAAAAGCTGTTCATCTCTAAAGTCTTCCAGTTCTGACGAAAGGTCATCGACCCAAAACGTTAACACCTGTTTCTCGCTCCACAGATACCGCACATGCTGGACCTGCGGAGTGTTTCTGGCATTTTCTGTTTTTATTCCAAAGATATGTGTCCCCTGTTTTGGGGTCACCTGGGTGTGCGCTGTGGACCTACCACCCTGCCTGGCTGGCTCAATGTTTGCCAAGCATCGTGTAGAAAAGAATGGGGGCAGTACGCACTCAAACTGCCTTAATGACCATGCCTAGTTACTGCTTCAATCTGGTATTTTTTTAAACCCACAGGACCTGTGCCAACTGTGTCCCGCTTCTTTGGAGGATAATCTCTCCCACATAAGGGGAAAGTGGATGACTGCTTCCAATCTAATCATTTTGATGATAAATGCAGGGCTGAACATTTTCCCAGGAAATGAATCAGAGAAATACGTTAAGATAAATGCAAAGGTGAGCAGGCTTTTTTTTTTACAACCTCAGCTGTTGTGGTCAGTCGGTTAATACAATTGCGATTTGATCTCAGCAGTAATTGTTAGTGCCACCTGAAATACTCTCTGCAGCTACTTTGAAGATCAGGAGGAACTGTAAGTTTACAAAACCCACGTCACCAAAGCTAGAGGGAGGTACTGCATTCTAAGTATCACATCATTGTTGGCCAAATGCAAAATGCCACCTCCCTGCTAGAATGGGTCATTTATTTTTGGATATGCAAAATACAGTTGTGTGAAATGAACAATCAGACCTATCCAGTGATGATCAAGTTATAAATGGTATCAGAATCCCCAAAGCTGTGTCCCAAAGACTGAGAAGCAACTGAACCCCACAATCACACCACAGCCTCGCATACCCTGGGCAGCCATTCTGTATTCTACACAGTGTTAAAATACCAGCTTTTATGTGGCCGAGAGAGTGCTACTGCTAGGAGTACTGCTAAATCCTGCTCGGGACTGGATTCTGGAGCCGCTCCAGCTCCCAAAACTGCAGCAGAAGCATCGGAAGGGTTTGACAAAAGTTGAAGTACAACAATAGCACGATGCATTTGCTTCTGTCCAGTTTGCCAAGCATCCAGGCTCAGTATAACTAGAATCTGGATTCAGTGCCACGTAATGCATCATGTGATGATGCGTGCGACATTAATGCATCGGTTCGGAAATACTCTGGGCAATCCAGCCACGCAGCACACAAAGTAGAAAATATTTAATGTGCACAGAGTCAGCATAACCGATCCAAACTGAAGAAATCCACTTCCAGTGGGAAACACAACTGAACCTAAACTGATCCAGATTTTTGGACCAGGTGTTGATACGAGCTGAGGACAGACATTTCAGTTATAAAGAAGCGGAAAGTGCACTGCAACACATAGTTACAATGCATTTCATGTTCTGATGGAACCTTTAAAGAGGAAGGAAAGTATTGTGTGGGGGATGAGGTTGCTTTCTGTTCAAAGTGCACTACCAGCCTATGGCCGGGAAATTGGACCTGCGCTCAAAAGTGGTGGCAAGTCAGCGAACCAATTCCTTCACGCTCCGGAGCCCCGATCAAAACCTGGCCTCAGGCCTCATTTGCATTAAACAGGTGAGCTGTGGACGCCAATGGCGGTTCGCGCTGCAGCTCGCCGGCTGGGGCCTGGCGGGGAGGTGAAGCGGAGGGCGAGGTGCCGCTGAGAAAGGCAGGCCTGGGCCGGCAGCAGCCCGTATTTCTGCTCCTCCTCCACAGAAATGTAACTACATAGGAAGGCGCTTTCTGGCCGTATTTCGAGTGGCTTCCAGCGGCTCCTTTAAGGCTCACTACTTAGGCCGCTCAAGACCCCGAACAACTGGGCGGAGCTTGCACGGCCCAAACTCCACCCATTGGTAGACAAACTTCAATCAGGGCCTTGCAATTCAGACCCTATTCAGCACTTCTGTACCGTTATTTTGGAGCAATGGTGTGAAAATGAGCGCAGGAACAGCACTGCCTGACGAACAATGCTGCTGTGTTTGCTGGGGCCAGGAGGTTGGCAAATGGGATCCTATGATTCTATGAAGTAGGCAATGTTAGAAGTGAAAGTTAGTGGTCTTGGCATTGGCTAGGATATCGGATTTAACGGTCAGTTCCAGATCAAGCAAGACACTGGGGTTACTGACTGATGATGTTGAGTAAACAATAATTCCTTTATTACTTCAAGTAAAGGTTATAGTCTAGGGTGACTCTATTTTCTGGGGACACAGAGGGTGGGAGCACAGCAAAGTAGCCAGGACGGAAAATGTAGGTTGTGCAGTGTAGGGAGGCAAAATATTTTAGCAGCCTATAATTTAACAGTTGTACATATACACCACAAATGCAATACAAATGTGCATATGATTCCCACGGATGTGACGTCACTTTATTGCACAGACACCTGATCCCCTGCTCCCCAGTGACTGAGCTCACACCTGGCCCCGCTCCCCAGTGATTGAGCTCACACCTGGCCCCGCTCCCCAGTGATTGACCTCACACCTGGCCCCGCTCCCCAGTGATTGAGCTCACACCTGGCCCCGCTCCCCAGTGATTGAGCTCACACCTGGCCCCGCTCCCCAGTGATTGAGCTCACACCTGGCCCCGCTCCCCAGTGATTGAGTTCATACCTGGCCCCGCTCCCCAGTGATTGAGCTCACACCTGGCCCCGCTCCCCAGTGATTGTGGTCACACCTGGCCCCGCTCCCCAGTGATTGTGGTCACACCTGGCCCCGCTCCCCAGTGATTGTGGTCACACCTGGCCCCACTCCCCAGTGATTGAGCTCACACCTGGCTCCGCTCCCCCCAGTGACTGAGCTCACCCCCCCCCCCCCCCCCCAAAACACACAGTATCTGGGATTATTGTACTCACCAACCAGTTCTCCGATCATATTACACAGATGATCAAAGCTATCCGCAGTCTCCTTTTAGCTTGATGTTGCTCTATATGCTTCTATTCATGAGCCATTTTATTGTCATGGGAATGGAAAACCCCACTGGATTCGCTGACAGTCTCAGGCGGAAGGTTTACCTCCAGTTCCAGATTTGGATGTTGAAAGGATGAGCTGTGATTGGTGACGTAAGAAAACTACTAGGCACTTGGTCTAAGCGTTAAACAAAGCTTTAATCAACTGTTTTACAACATGGAGCTCTAGTTGTGACCTTCACTGTTGTGTATGTAATATGTGTGCTACTTTGAACCTATGGACAGGACTGCACTACTTGTAGGGCGTAGTGATACGCAGTACCACTCCTGGCCATAGGGGTATAAATAGTACTGTGGGTACTGATCTCCCCTCAGTTCCCGCCTGTGGGCATGAAGTAAAGACCTACGTGCAGTCCCTACCTCCAACCAGTAAAGACCTGTTTGAGTTATACGTTTAAGTCTTTGTGTTAATTGTTCAATACAATACACATACTTAACACCGGCGACGAGTCAGGTTCTTACCCTGCGGCAGTTGAAGAGAGGTTTCAAACATCACCACCCCACTAGAAGCGACAGGCTTTAGGACTCTGAAGCCTCCATCAGCGACTGAGCACTGGAGTGCAGCAGCCATCCTGACAGCTTCCAGCGACTGACAGAAGTCTTTCTGCAGTTTCCTTGTTCAACCTAGGTGGTGGGGTAAGCCGTGCAGTGTTGGCTGCAAAGACAGGGCTGGGGAAGTTGGAGAAGATAAGGGCGATCGCAATCCCTGATAAGAGCCGCGGTGAAACGCGCGAGCGGGTAAGCCAGAGCCCGGGAGGGAGCGAGCAAGAGCCGCGCGAGCGGGTGAGCCAGAGGCCGGGAGCCGCTTCAAGTGCGAGGCGCAGCGCGGGCCAGCGATCGGGACCAAAGATAAGGGCCGCACTCGGACTGAAAGGCGCGGCGGCTGCAGAAGCTCAAGGTGCGAGAGCCGCGGTGCACAGCGCGGGCTATCGATCGCGGCGAAGATAAGGGCCGCACTCGGGGGCTGAAGGGAGACGGCGTCGGGGGACGGGTGAAGACCGCCAAGCGCGGGAAAACCGCCATTTTGTGGGCGGAGGACGACGGCAAGAGCGGGAAGCCGCCATCTTTGATAACAAGTAAAGAAAATAAAATCTGAGAAATTGCAAATCTACAATGCCTAAACAGGGGAATATTAGCACCTTTGATAGTGACCTCGAAGATTGGGCCATATATGTTGAAAGAGTAAAAAATTATTGTAAGGCCAATAAAATTCGTGACCAAGATAAAGCTCTAACATTATTAAATTTAATGGGTGCGAAGACATACGGGCAATTGAAACACCTGTTATCACCAGATGAACCGGCGGATAAGACGTTCGATGAGATTGTTACTGTCCTGAAAGATCATCTAAACCCCACGCCGCTGATGCTAGCGGAACGATTTAAATTTTACGACAGAAGGCAGCTACAGCATGAAAGCAATGCTGAATATTTGCTGGAATTGTGTAAATTAGCGAAATATTGCCAGTTTGGAATGGGACTGACAGATGCACTACGAGACAAATTTGTGTGTGGTTTATTTAAACAGGATACACAAAAGCGACTGCTCGAGGAGAATGAGCTGACGCTTGAGAAGGCGGTCACTATGGCAGCAGCACACGAAGCCGCAGCGAGAGGCACGGCAGTAATGCAGCTACGGTCACCGGAGCTCAGTGCACACAAATTGGGTGAGAGTTCTGGCAAATGTTATCGTTGTGGAAAGACAACGCATGATCAGAACCAGTGTTGGTTTAAAAACCAAGAATGTAGAACTTGTGGTAGGCTTGGACATATAGCTAGAGTATGCAGGTCAGGGAAGAAGACCAGCAACAAGAAGTCACCGCAAGGAAAATACGCAAAGGTACACAAGGTGACCGAACAGGAGTCCGATTCAGACGCTAGCAGTAATGAACTGGCTAGCTTAAGCTGTAATGAACTGGCTAGCTTAAGAGTACTCAACGCTGGTAAGGGTGCAGACCTCCAGACAATTTGGGTCACTCTTCAGATAGAAGGAGTCCAAGTAAAACTGGAATTGGACACTGGATCGGCATTGACGGTCATAAATAAGAAAGATTACGGAAAGTTATTCCAACATATTCCCCTACAGGATATGGGGATTATATTGAAAACGTACACGGGGCAAAGAGTGTACCCCATCGGGAAAATAGAGGTTGCAGTGGTCCACAAGGGCGAAGACAGTCAAATAATGGACTTATATGTGATATCTGAAGGAGGTTCTCCACTACTAGGACGGGAGTGGATTAGGAAAATGAATATGGACTGGCATTTCCTACAAACAATAACGAGTGAGAACTCGGTGAAGATAGTCGGCCCAGACTCTGGAACGGATGATGGTAAGCCCAACTCAGGTGCAAAAGACAAAGTTTCAGCACAGAATTCCACTGAGCAACAACAACATAGTTTAACTGTGGATTCTGAATCTGGGACACCGGGCTCGAACTCAACTCCATTTCAAACTACAACAGCAATTAGAACAAATGCTTCGCCGTTTTGAGCAAGAGTTGAATGCAACGAAAGAGTTCTTTGATATAGAGTTGGAGAATCTGGAAAGACAACAGAAGCAGCCGATGGAGAAAATGGAGCAGGAGCACACAAAACGTCTGATGTCAGAGGAGTTAACGGTCAGCCAACTCCTGCATATGCTGAAGGACAGGACTCTGAAATGGGAAAAACTTGAACACGAACTTCAATATTCAAACGAAAGGGGTTCGGAGCTCTCAAAGGTTATTGGAAGAGCTGAGGTGGCAACACAGACTGAGATGACTGCAACAGAGCAGCCTTTGGATGCCAAAAGTACGCTGACTCACGTCAACGTAGAACAACAGACCGCTGAAACAGCTGCTCCGGTAGAGGGATTGAATAGTCCGATCAATCAATCTCCAAAAGAAGTTGAAGTAGTAAAATCTCAAATGAGGTCATTAGTAAACGACTTGCTGAAAGCCCAGAAAAAGCTGGATGAAGAGGTACGCATGAAGAAGTCTCTTCAGGAAAGATGTCTGGACTTGGAACAAAAGCTGGCTAACGCCCAGCTGGGTATGGAGGAATAGAAGACCCTCTCGCTGGCCTAGATCAGGACGACACCGAATATTACTATGTCCTGTCCTGCCCAACTTGTAACTTCAACTCCCACCATACAGAAATCATGGAGGAGCACCGAAAGTCTACGGAACATCGGGAGAAGGTGGCTCTACTACGGAAAAAGGAGGAAGAGAAGGAGGAACTGCGCATGCAGCTGGCAGCTGACAGTGGAGCCCAGAGAGTCTCCAAGAAGCAGAAAAGGAAAAGTCGAAACAGAAGATGACCCATCTGAACCATTATTACCTCTACCAGATCACACATGTGGTCCCTCCGAACGGAGCCAATTCAGTTCGGAAGTTCAAACTGTTAAATCCATGGAAGGACTATTGAATGAGTCACTCCAGCAACGTGAACCGACTCCACCACAGAGATTGAATTTGTGAACTGTTTTCCGCAGAGACTGAATCTGTGATCTATTTTGACATGAAGTTATCTATGTATCTATGTTATTCTGTTATGTAAACCTGAAGTTATATATGTATATATGTTATTACGTTATGTTAAATGGGGAGATGACTGTAAAGCTAGGAAGGGAGGAATGTTGTGTATGTAATATGTGTGCTACTTTGAACCTATGGACAGGACTGCACTACTTGTAGGGCGTAGTGATACGCAGTACCACTCCTGGCCATAGGGGTATAAATAGTACTGTGGGTACTGATCTCCCCTCAGTTCCCGCCTGTGGGCATGAAGTAAAGACCTACGTGCAGTCCCTACCTCCAACCAGTAAAGACCTGTTTGAGTTATACGTTTAAGTCTTTGTGTTAATTGTTCAATACAATACACATACTTAACACTCACTAGTACCTGTGAAGGGTTAATTACATTCCTAGCCCTTTTGGGCTATTCCAGATCAGGTGTATTCACCAGATGTTCACCCTCAACTTAAGTTAGAGATAGCCGAATTCTATAAGACGCTTAAATGGGTCCAAAGGTTCAGGCTATCTCTCCCTAAAGGAAAGGAACGACTAAAGATATTACCATCCTCCAGATAGTACTTTTAATAAGTTGAACTAGACTGTAACCTTCCGGATATTATGAGGGTCCGGAATACCCCCCAGATTTCTGCAACTCCTTACAAAAGAGAGTGTACAGAAATTGTGGGTTCGTGAATCTATACAGATTCACACTTTGAGACAATTCTAGAAATATATTTTTATTTAAGAGCCAGCATTCAGTTAACATCGGTTGAATCAGTTGCAACATTAACATGTATTAGCTTACATTTCTTATTTCTCAGAGATCCTTATTCTCAAATCTGTACTTTGTTATATTTCTTATTTCTAAATCCTTACATTTCCTATTTCTAAATCCAGAACATCCACCAAAAATCAATACTTTAACTTCCCGAGACTCATAGTTAAAAACTTATAGAGATGCCTCTGGAAAGTTGAGAAATACCCTGCCCGTTCAGCGAATTCTGACATTCTGTTAAAAAAGGTCTTATTTTTATACCCTTTTGGCTTTGGTGTCTTCTTTGCTGTTCTCTGCTGATGTCAGCTAATTGCCTTTATTGATACATATAAGAGATCAGTGTGTAAAGTTAAAGCACATGGGATTGGGGGCAAGGTACTGACTTGGATAGAGAACGGGCTGGCAGACAGGAAGCAAAGAGTTGGAATAAATGGCTCTTTTTCCGATTGGCAGGCTGTAACAAGTGGGGTACCGCAGGGATCGGCGCTAGGACCCCAGCTATTCACAATATATATTAATGATCTAGACAAGGGAACTAGATGTAATATCTCCAGGTTTGCAGATGACACAAAGCTGGGTGGGTGTGTGTGCTGTGAGGATGCAGAGAAACTCCAGTATGATTTGGACAGGTTGGGTGATTGGGCAGATGCAGTATAATGTGGATAAATGCGAGGTTATCCACTTTGGTGGCAAAAACAGGAAAGCAGATTATCTGAACGGCAATAGATTGGGAGAAGGGGGAAGTACAACGAGATCTGGGTGTCCTTGTGCACCAGTCGCTGAAGGTATGCATGCAGGTGCAGCAGGCGGTTAAGGCGGCAAATGGTATGTTGGCCTTTGTAGCGAGAGGGTTCAAGTACAGGAGCAAGGATGTCTTGCTGCAGTTGTGCAGGGCCTTGGTGAGACCACACCTTGAGTATTGTGCGCGGTTTTGGTCGCCTTATCTGAGGAAGGATGTTCTTGCCATGGAGGGAGTGCAGCGAAGATTCACCAGACTGATACTTGGGATGACAGGAATGACGTATGAGGAGAGATTGGGTCGATTGGGCTTATATTCGCTGGAGTTTAGAAGAATGAGGGGGATCTCATTGAAACTTATAAAATTCTAACAGGACTAGACAGACTAGATGCAGGAAGGATGTTCCCGATGGTGGGGGAGTCCAGAACCAGGGGTCACAGTCTAAAGATAAGGGGTAAGCCATTTAGGACAGAGATGAGGAGGAATTTCTTCACCCAGAAAATGGTGAACCTGTGGAATTCTCTACCACAGAAGGCAGTTGAGGCCAATTCATTAAATATATTCAAGGAGTTAGATATATTTCTTAAGGCTAAAGGGATATGGGGAGAAGGCAGGGACAGGGTACTGAGTTTGGATGATCAGCCATGATCTCATTGAATGGCGGAGCAGGCTCAAAGGGCCGAATGGCCTACTCCTGCTCCTATCTTCTATGTTTCTATGATACCTCTTTCGAATGCTTTCTATTTACTAGCAAATCAACTATTGCATGTATAATTATTTCTCTACTTTTAGGTGTTCCAAAAACCATCATTAAAAACAAGGACAGCTATGGTTTCTATTTGATGCCATTCTTACCAAAGATTCTTCATTCAAGTCTTAATTTTGGCTTAACTGCTTTTTAGCAACCATTGTGTCTTTCCTTATTCTCCATGTTCAATACAAACACAATGTAATTGCCTGGTGTCTCTATTGAAGTTATATCTTCAAAACCTTCTTGTTGGTATGGTTTTTACTATTATCTAATTTAAAGACACTTCAACTGAATGTTTCATGCATTTCTAGCTATCTCAATTGGTTGCATATTTAATCTTATGGTTCCTGTTTCCCTAGTTTAACATAAAACTATTTGACCAGCAGATGTTTCTTTTCTTGATGTCATGTTTCAAAGGCATATGCCTCTTTTAATGTTTGTATTTCTGTTTCAACGTGTTAGTTTGTAACACCTTAAACTGGGCCTTCTCATTGTGTTCGTTGCAAACCGTAGACCTTTTGGAACCACCAATAGTTTGCTTCAATCTTTCATTGTTTTTGAATTTAACTAATTCCCATTTCAAAGCTTGTTTACAGCTTTGTTATCAACTGATCTTATCTCAGAAGCCTGTATTTCTGTTCACAGCCTTCTCTGCTGAGACGTGTCTTTTAAAGCCAGTATGTCTTTTATTATTAGAAATCTGTTCAGAGTATCGTGTATTTCTCTGAATCGTGGCTATTCCTTCACACCTGTTAAGAATGTCCTGCGCAAGCTGGGCCCGTGCCCGAGTATTTATACTCTCCCTGGACAGCGCTACCCGCAGGCCGCTCAGTATTATTTCATAAGTCTTTCTTTCATGAATGACTGATTCATGGCAATTGGATATTGGATTAGGTCAGAGTTGTCATGTCAATTATTTTCTAACACTCGAGCTCTGTGGGTCAACACAAGGGTCAGAAACTGTAGTGTCCGTGTGTAGATAAAGACACTGAAGACAGGAGTTGGTTCATAGGTATTTACTAAGCAAGTCTGGGGGGGGGGGGGGTGGGGGGGGTTTCCTAAAGGATATACACAATACACAGGCTTATATAGCCCAAGTGGCAATTACAGGCATTACGCACACCTGGGGCTCTTAAAGGCACATACACCACAATTCCTCCCCTTCTAGTTAACTAGTACATCATATTTTAAGTAATTATTAATTACATGTTATATGCAAAATAATATACATTGCTGTATTAATTAATTATAAGTTAGTCTCTCAGGAGGCTTCCTGACTCGGTCCGGATAACGCCTCGGGGGTGTAGTAGTTTCTGGTGGTGTAGTAGGTTCTTCTGGCAAGGCTGATTCGGCTTGAAGGCCAGTGTCGGGTTCATCCGGCTCCAGTATCACCGGATCGGAGGTAGATATGGGTATCTCTACTTCATCGTTAGATGTATAGAGTGGTGGTGTAGGTTGTCCCTTTTCGGATGACTTGATGATTTGGTCAGCATGGCGCCTTATTATGCTGTCTCCGATGTCCACGGTATACATCAGTGGTCCTAATCGTGTGCAGATAGTTCCAGGCTGCCATTTCTCGGTACGGTAGTCCCGGGCCAAAACCGGTTGGCCTATCTGGAAGGCCCTAGTTGGCCTTTCATTCATGCCCTGAAACTGCCGGTTCTCCACGTCCCTTCGGATGTTGGGCTTGACCAAATCCAGCCGGCATCTTAGGTTTCTATTGTAGAACATCATGGCGGGAGTTTGGTTAGTAACCATATGCGTTGCATTCCTATATGCAAAGAAGTAGTTATCCACCTTGTGCTGAAGTTTTATGTCTTCATTACCCATGGCCTTGATGGCTTTCTTGAAGGTCTGGACAAACCTTTCAGCCAATCCATTGGTGGCGGGATGGTATGGAGCGGACGTGTAGTGCTTTACCCCATTGTTCTTTAAGAACTTTCTGAATTCTTCGGACACAAATTGCGGTCCATTATCAGAACATATTTGTTCCGGCAGCCCATTCCTGGCAAATATGGTCCTTAATACTGTGATGGTTTTTTCCGTGGTGGTGGAGGACATCTTTATTACCTCCGGCCACTTGGAGTGTGCATCAACTGCGATTAAGAACATTGAGTCCATAAATGGACCAGCAAAGTCGATGTGCACCCTTTGCCAGGGAGATGAGGGCCACTCCCATGGATGTAGAGGGGCCTGTGGCGGAGCATTTTGGACCTTCTGGCATCCTAGGCAGTTCTTGGTCATGTCTTCGATGTCTCCATCGATACCTGGCCACCATACAAACGCCCTAGCTAGGTTCTTCATTTTCACTCCACCCAGCTGCCCCTCGTGAAGCTCCTTTAGCACTTTATCCTGGAGTTTGGGTGGAATCACCACTCTGGATCCACACATCAAGGTTCCTCGGCACACTGACAGCGGTTCTCTTCTTTGCGAGAATGCTGGCAACAGTGGTTCGCCATGTGCTGGCCATCCCTTCACTGTTAAATCGTAGACCCGTGAGAGAGTAGGGTCATTTCTTGTCTCTCTTTCAATGGCAGAATTTGTCACCGGTAGACATTCCACTATGGTAGAGTGGAATATCTCTACTGGGTCTACTGTAGGTGCCTCTTCTATCGTTGGCAACGGTAGGCGCGATAAACCGTCAGCATTCCCATGCTGTTTTGACCCTTTGTATTCAATGTTGTATTGGTGTGCCCCTAGAAAAAGGGACCACCTCTGTAGTCTTTGTGCCGTCATAATGGGGACACCTTTTTTAGGGTTGAATATGGAGATGAGGGGTTGATGGTCAGTCAGCAAGGTAAATTTTTGTCCGTGTAGGTAATGGTTGAATTTCTTCACTCCCCATACCAGGCTGAGTGCTTCCCTGTCTATCTGGGCATAGTTACGCTCAGCTGAGTTCAATGAGCGTGACGCAAAAGCTATCGGCCGTTCCGAGCCATCAGGGAATCTATGGGACAATACCACTCCTATGCCGTAAGGGGATGCATCGCACGCCAGTCTGATTGGTAGTGATGGGTTGTAATGAGCCAAAACTTTCTCAGATGTGATTAAGTCTTTACATTTATGGAAGGCACGTTTACAGTCTTCGTTCCATTTCCAAATCACTCCTGTCTGTAGAAGATCATTAAGAGGGTGTAGAATAGTTGATAAGTTCGGTAAAAATTTATGATAGTAATTTATTAATCCCAGGAATGACCTTAATTGTGAAACATTTTCAGGTGCTGGGGCTTTTATAACTGCTTCAATTTTTTCAGGTGACTTATGCAACCCTTCCTTATTAATTATGTGGCCACAATATGATATCTGATTTTGGAAAAATTCGCACTTGGGGCGATTTGCTCGTAGGCCCCGTTCTTTCAGCCTAGTGAGCACCTGCTCCAAATTGGCAAGGTGCTCGTTGTCGTTTTCTCCTGTTGTCGTCTAGGTAGCATTGAGTCCCCGGAATCCCTTGCAGGACTTGCTCCATAGCTCTTTGCCAGATAGCTGGAGCTGATGCTACTCCAAAAACCAGTCGATTGTACTGGTACAGGCCTTTGTGTGTGTTTATTGTGAGATACTTTTTAGAGGTCTCCTCAACCTCCATCTGTAGATATGCCTGTGCCAAGTCAATTTTTGTGAAACGTTTCCCTCCGGATAGTGAGGCGAAAATATCTTCTATCCTCGGAAGAGGATACTGTACCGTGTGAAGGACCAGGTTTACAGTCACCTTAAAGTCCCCACAGATGCAAATTTTTTTCTGTTCCTCAGAGTTATTTTTCAATGTTTTTTTCATGACTGGAACGATGGGTGTTGCCCATTCACTCCAATCTATTTTGGATAATACGCCTGCCTTTTCCAAATTCTCCAGCTCTGCCTCGACTGCCGGACATATCGCGTATGGCACCGGTCTTGCCTTAAAAAATTTTGGAATTGCTGCATCTTCCACTTTTATTGAGGCGGTGATGCCTTTCAAGGTTCCTAGTTTCTCTTGAAACACTTCTTTGGCGTTAGCCAAGATGTCTTTTAATCGTTCAGGTATGATGTCATCATTGTTTTTTTCCTTACTGGTCACCGTCAGTGCCTGAATGGAGTGCCAGTCTAAACGTATCTTCCTTATCCATTCACGCCCCAACGGTGGACCACCATCTTGTAGAATGTATAAATACAACTTTTGTATTTCTTTGCCGTTGTATACCACAGGCACCCTTATTTTTCCTTTGGGGTAGGCTTTCTGCCCCGTATATGTTTTTAAGATAATGGATGTGTCTTTTAGAGGTATATGCGAAAATAGCCTCTCGTAATCTCGTCGATTTATTACGGTTAGAGCTGATCCTGTATCTAGCTCCATTTTAACTGGGGACCCTGCAATTGTGAGGGTAACCCAAATGGTTTGGTAATCCTCTTTGGCAAGTACATTATGTAATTTGAGACAGCTTAGTCTCTTGTTCCCGGAGTCGCTATCGCTATTCTGGCCTTCGGAGCTATTGTCCGTCATCATTTGTACCTTCCTGTACTTTTCTTTATTGATTTTTTGTTTCCTGTCAGTGGATTTATTTTGTCCAGATGGGTATACCCGTGCAATGTGTCCAATCTTACCACATTGCCTGCATGCTTTGCCCTTGAACCAGCAGTCCCTCTGGTTATGGGTGGATCTGCCGCAGCGATAACATCTTCCGAACTCCTGTGTCATTTTATGGGTGCCGAAGTCCTGTGTCTCTTGTTGTATCTCTGCAGCTCCTTTTGCTGCTGCTTCGTATGATACAGCCATACTGAAAGCTTTGTCCAATGTTAAATCTTTTTCAGAAAGCAGTCTTTTTTGTGTTCCTTCACTTAAGAGACCGCAAACAAATTTGTCTCGAAGATAATCCGATAGTCCTGCTCCGAATTGGCAGTACTTTGATAGCTTTCTTAATTCGGTTAGGTAATCAGCGTTACTTTCATTCTTGTGTTGATTTCTCTTGAAGAACTTGAATCGTTCCGCTATCAGCAGCGGTGTTGGGTTTAAATGCTCCTGCAGGGTATCAACAATTTCTTTAAAATTCTTGTCCTTTGGTTTGGCTGGAGTGATTAAATTTCGTAACAGCCCGTATGTCTTCGCGCCCATTAAGTTCAGAAGTACTGATGCTTTTTTTTCATCTGTTATCCCATTTGCAGTGCAATAAACCTCTACTCTTTCCACGTATGTGGTCCAATCTTCTATTTCACCATCAAAAGCCTCAATATTACCAGATTTAGGCATTTCAGAAAAGATATGGCGCTTCCCGTGCTTTTTTTTGTTGCTCTCTGTAGCAATGATATGGCGCTTCCCGCGCTTTCCCGCCGCTGCTACCGATAACAACGCTGTTTTACTGTGGTTTCCGTTTATTCACTGTTGGAGACTCGTTCCCGACGGAGGTCTAAACACTGACCTGCTTGCCGCGCCGGCCGTCTCTCGAGTGCACCCTCCCAGTCCGTTATTGCTTGCCTCCAATTTCGCTGCCCGTCTCAGCTGTAGAGCCCGCCGCTGGAGCTCCAGCCTGACGCCCAGGAAGGATTAGCGCAGTACCTGTCACCAGCTTGGCCAGCTGGTGAAACCACAGTTTCTCTTACTTCCTTGAGTCTTCTGGACGCTGGAGGAATCGATGTCCTTGAGGTGCTGCCGAATTGCAGGTAAGTCCGTTTCCACTTCGTCGCCACTGTAGTGTCCGTGTGTAGATAAAGACACTGAAGACAGGAGTTGGTTCATAGGTATTTACTCAGCAAGTCTGGGGGGGGGGGGTTTCTAAAGGATATACACAATACACAGGCTTATATAGCCCAAGTGGCAATTACCGGCATTACGCACACCTGGGGCTCTTAAAGGCACATACACCACAATTGCTCTTAAAGGCACATACACCACAGAAACCAATTGCGAGGACTCGCTGGCGCTGCTTGTGCCCGTTGCACTAATCAGGCGGGTGTCGGACCCTCCACGTGGCCGTGTCTCATTAGTACGCAGCCACTCAAGCTGCAAGGGCAGATTTGACACTCGGAGACAACTCGCTGGTCAGGGAATAGGAGGCGGTAGGCGAAACCGGCCAAGTGTCCGATCCTGGGGTATGGGAGATCGACGATTAGCGGGGCGGGGCCAACACTTGGAGGGGAGCGCCTCAGAGCTGCAAACAGACAGCTCAGTTCAGGTAGAGTACACTCAGTGCCCAGGGATGCACTTCGGGGACGAGTCTTGGGAACCAGGGACTCTTCCGTGGACCTTGTTTGCCCAGGAACACAGTAGCTCATCCAGGGACTGTCCCCAGACAACAGAGATGGATGGTCAGCCTATCCCAGTCTGGGGTTTGGGTTTTGATCAATTTGAAAATGTGTTTTTGTACCACAGGACAAGCTGCTAGAGCTGGACACGTATACACAGATGGCTCTTGTGGCCTCTGCGATGGCTTTCAGAGGGAGTAATTGGAACATATACTGTGAGCAAGAAGAAATATTTCTTCAGGTAAATACAATAACTTATATAGCACCTTTAACATAGTAAAATATCCCAAGGCGATTCACACGAGCGTAATCAAACAAATATTCACACCGAGCCAAAGGAGGCCATATCAGGGCAGGTGGCCATTAAAAAAAAATCTGAATCATTTACTGCTCTCCCACCATTACATCCTCCAAAACTAGTTTTAATAGATGTTTAACACTATTGCATTTTGACACTGGTCTATTGTAATTCAAATGTGTTTGTTCTTTTAACATCTGTCTCAATGGCCTGGATATGAACCCCCCCCCCCGCCCAGCGAGAATGATGGGGAAGGGGTTAAGATAAGGCCGCGTCCACGTACCAGCCGGGAGTCGCTCTGTTCCCGCCCGACGCCATTCCATCTACACTGATTATCGAGCTGGACGAGCTTCCTGCCACAGGCAGGCGGGGCCCTGCTTTACATTCAAATGCTGTGACCCGATGAAGTCATCAGCATCGCGACATGATCAAAACTGTGTCGCGAGCTTGTTGGGGGGACGGGCCGCACTGTATAGAACCAGATTCCCCCCCAAGCGATGGTGGGAGACGCCGACTAGCCAGAAGAGGTCAAGGGAAGTTCTAAAAAAGACTTGAGAACGCCTTGTGGGCCAGGAGGAGCAGGGTTGCTCTCCTCCCCAGGTCCCGCAAGCCGCCCTTGGGCTTCCCCAGCCCTGGCCTTGCCTCTGTGCGCTGGCATTGGTTGCCAAAGCCCATGATCAGCGCTGAGGTTATGCCGCAGACTGTTCCTGTGTCCTCGCTATCCTGAGGCTCCCAACCTGATTTACACTCCCCCTGTGCCGGCCCCGACATCGAGGCGAGGCAGTGCTGTGCTATATTTAAATTAGGCAGGGAGTTACATTGGGCCAGGCCCCCCTCAGATTCCCGTCCACCCACCCTCTCCAGTAAAAATCGCAGCCAATATGTCAGCATAATACAAATGGAGGAGACTCTTGCATAGTATTAGGCATTACTCTCCACTATTCAAATCTTCCATTTTTCATAATATCTAATTTAGCATTCAAATTATTCTTGGTGAGCAAGGGGGTGAAAGGTTATTGGGGGTAGGTGGGAATATGGAGTAATCAGATCAGCCACGATCTTATTGAATGGCGGAACAGGCTCGAGGGGCCTACTCCGGCTTCTAATTCGTATGTTATTAAATGTAATAGATTTTTATGCAGTTAAACATAAGTGGGCGTTTTAGACTAGATTTCAGCCATTTAAACTGGCAGAGGACGACAGAATTAAGAGTCGTCACCAAGCCCTGCATTTGAACTCAAGTGCGCACAAACTCCGGATGGTCATTTGAATGGATGTATGTAACCTACATAGGGAAAACTGATGCTGCACATTCCTAGCTCAGATGACTTTACAAAGCGATACCTGCATTTTCTGTTGAACCACAGGCCTGTGAAAATTTAAGTGGCGAGATGGTACCAGAGGACGACTGGTCTCTTTACATGTTACGACCCGAGAGATCACACAAGCTCAAGATGAAGGAATCCAGTGAAGAAATGTCAAAAGAAATTGCTGAAAATACTGACTTTTACTCCAACTTGTACCACACGATGAAGGGCACAGGCAGTGATGCTGCAAAGGAGAGAATTCTAAACACTGACCACCTCTTTTTTAGTTCTGTGAATGAAATGCTGGAGGCCACAAAGCTGCTCTCACACACAGTGCAGGTCATGTGAAGACTTTATTGAGCACTCTTTCTACAGGAACATCTAAATTTATTAGATTTACAAAAGAATTTTCATATCGTTGCTTTTCACATTCAAATGTGTCCATTAAAAATTCACAGCGATTAGGAACTTCACGTGAAGAACGCCCCAAAATGTTTTACCTGTTTTCGTGACTAAATTTGCCTTTAACAGGCAAAATATTAGAGTTGAACAGAAGTAAGACTTTCTATATGTAGAAACAATCCAGCAATACATAAAAGAAAGTGAGCGTTTTGTCCAATATTTAATGCTTTTTTGTGTGACATAATTTGTCATGGCTAAAATCTTAAACAATGGCCCAGAAATTCGGGTCTCCACGGGTGAGTACACGCGTGGGCCTGATGGAAGCACTGGTTTCCTGCATGCACGGGAAACCGGCACTTTCATTCCTCTGAACGAAGGGGTTCAGAGGTCGAACGCGTGCGCGGGGGAGTCTGCGCATGCACTTTGAACTTCCGTTTTGTTTTTACAGGTTTCTCCGGGAGGGTAATTCTTTAGAATTTAGAAATGTAAAAAGCAGGTGTAAGGCCTGCTTTTTACAAGGTAAGTGGTCAATTAATTAAAATTAAAACATTTTTTCCCGCAGGTTTATTATTTTTAAATACTTTAAAGCAAGGTAAGTTTACTTTTAGCCCCGTTAGAATATAAAATTATTTTTTTCAAAAATTTAAATTGTTTAAAATAGTTATTTAATGTAATTTATAGTTTATTTAAAAAGTGTGATTTAAAAAAAAAATTTATTTGAAGGTTTACTGCTATTTTGGGGCCGTAGTATTTAAGTCTCGACAGGTCTTCCTGTCAAGACTTGTGAATGGGCTTTACCCTCCTCCGATTGGCTGCCCATGGCCCACGTGATCCCAGGGGATGCATCGAACTAACTGCGCCCCTGGGACACGCAAGCACTCCGCGCCGGCAGCTGGGCCAGGCCCCGGATCGGAATTCCACAGGGCCCTACAGCTCAACTGCCGGCGCGCAAGCCAAGTGCAGGTCGGGGGCTTGCACCCGCGGGAAGCCCTCGACCGGAATTTCTGGGCCATTGTATTGTAATCAAAAACAAGCTACTGGATTTTGAACCACTCTGAGCAGAGTCAACAGGATTCTGAGAATTGCAACCCAATGGCCACTTGTATGGGAGATGGAACGGTTGGTTGGTTATACAGGGGGCAGTCCATTGTGTTGAAGTCCTGTGTAAGGCCACAGAAATTGCAGCATCGCTTTCCAAGCGTCCCCGGTGCCCACAGCGGCAGCATCGACAGACGTGTGGAAAGACCAGCCAATGAGAAAGCTGCCCAAAACACTGAGTGAGAAAAGGAGAATGACCGGCAGCCAGGGTCTTCGGTCACTTTTGGAAAATGTATCCCACAATTCGGCTGGATGGGGCGATATCCCTCTGTAATTGGGAGAAAGTGAAAAATCGATAGGTCAAGCCATACATCTCATACACACACATATATATACAACCTCCTCCATCGTGTACGAACTCAAAGCAAACCCAAAATGGAGGAAAACTTTTTAAATGCTGGAAAAGATGCTCAGTCGATGAGTATATTCAAGACTGAGTTGGATACATTTTTGGGCACTAAAGGAATCAAGGGATATGGGAATAGGGCGGAAAAATTGAGTTGATTTAGAAGTTCAGCCATGATCTTATTGAATGGCGGAGCAGGCTTGAGGGGCCGCATGGCCTACGCCTGCTCCTAATTCTTATGTTAACATGAAAAACACATGGGGCCTGTCAGAAGAAAAAGGAGGGTTGACATTTTAGGTGGACTTCTTTCATTGGAATTCCTGGGTTCCAACGAATGGCCTACATCCAAAATGTTAATCCATGTCTTCTCTTCACAGATGCTGACAGACTTGTTCTGTGTTTCCAGGATTTGCAGGGTTTTATTTTATCTCCATCTTTCTCCATGGAAACACATGATCAACATGATCACTAATTTGACATGGTGAAGATCTAGGGAGGAGACAACATGCAGGAGGTTCAGAAGGAGCTGGGTAAAAAGTGAATGGCTAAGTAAAATGTTCTCTGAATCGCTAATACAGTTTTGAAACAAAACTGTTGCGCTCTCTTTTTCAATCTCTCCCACCATAATTATTCACGTCAACTCATCAGAAATGGGTTACTGGTATTTGGGAACTGGCACTACAAACCCCCCAGTATAAAGGGAGCTTTTATATTGCTGTTTGTCCACCAGCTCCCATAACAACAAACAGCCTGCATTTCTACAGTGCCTTTAACATAGTGAAACTTCCCAAGGCGCTTCACAGGAGTGTTATCAGACAAAATTTTTCACCGAGCCAGAGAGAGATATTAGGACAAGAAACCAAAAGCTTGGTCAAAGAGGTAGGTTTTAAAGAGCGACTTAAAAAGAAGAAAAAGGCGGCGAGGTTTAGGGAATGAATTCCAGAGCTTAGGACCTGGATAGCTGAAGGCATGGCCAATGGTGGGGGCGAAGGAAATTGAGCCATACGTCTAGGAAAACCTACCAGAATTGTTTCTAGACCAGCAGTGAGGAAGACCAGTTCTTCCTGGCTGCTGCTGGTCTTACTAGGGGCAGTAAATGCAGTGATTATGCAGTGCCATTTGCATCACAAGGTCATCATGCAGCCATCTCAGTTATTTCCATGGTGAGGTCATGATATTACATCATTACCCTACGCGTGCACACTGGCCAAAATGTCACAGCCAAACCCTTGCACAAGCAGAACCTCAGGCCACCCCAGTGTACCCATTTCACATGAAGAACAAATGCACATTGCAAAATACATGCGAGAGAGCAGCAGCCCAGTTAGCTATCTCTCGTGTCCACTTAGCTGCAATGTAAAAAGGAACTCAAAATGGAAATTGCTTTATGAGGTAGGCAAGCAGCATTTCGCAGTAAGATTTTTATATTCAGTGCTGCAGTTTTCTAGTAAATCACACTGCAGTTCCTTCAAGCAAGAGCTGGACCTGCCTGCACCTGGGGCGGAAAGCATCTCATACAAAAGGTAGGTACTGTATGACATTAATTAGGGCCAGAGTGAGCTTCTGGACGAGTTTTGATCACCTAAGGGAGTCAGAGAGGAATTTTCCAGACTACGCCCACCTCCCAAACTAAATTTATCATCTGGTTTTGCACATCTCTTGGGAGGTCACGTGCTTCCGGGTGGGGACTATCTGTATGATAATGCATCGCAGTTTGTGTGGGCCAGGTTAGATGGGCCAGTGGGTCTTTCCCCGCCTGTCATTCTTCATATGATTAAAAAGGAAATTCTCAATCTATGCAGCTTACTAAACCTCAACTTTGTTCTTCACACTTGCATAACTAGTCCAATTATTATCTAGCCATTAGTTGTGACCACCCCACATTGAAATAGATTTCACCGGACCAAATGCAAGATATTTGCCTTTTACTTGCCATAAATGGTCAGCTGAACTATTGCAAAAATGAGTTTTAGCATAGTTAACAATATACTTACACTGCACATGGTTCAACATTTGGATAGTTATTTTCTGATTCTGTTAAGATAGCTTCTTCCGTTGTCTCTGCTTTTTCTTCCTCTTGTACTTTCAATCCTGGCGTAGTGCTGCTGTGTGGCAACAATGTGCACAAAACAGATCAGTTCATTTTAGTTTCGTTTTTCAGATTCCTTACTCACAATAAGCAGCACACTGAATGTCAGATAAGCTGTCAACAAAATAATTTGGTGTTTGATCAGCTTGGTACAAGTGTAAATGCAAGCTAAGATTTATTTGATTTAATATGCAACTAATTTCCACCAGTTTAGCGGGTAACTTGCATTTATAGATCACCTTTAACATAGGAAAAAAATCCCAAAGAACATCGGGAAAAGAAAGGGAACAGAGGGATCGAAAACAGAGTTGTGGTGAATGGCTGTTTTTCGGACTGGAGGGAGGTATAGAGTGGCGTTCCCCAAGGTTCAGTGCTAGGACCACTGCTGCTTTTGACATACATTAATGACTTGGACTTGGGGGTACAGGGCACAAATTCAAAATTTGCAGATGACACGAAACTTGGACGTGTAGCAGTGAAGAAGATAGTAATAGACTTCAAAACAGACCGGTTGGTGGAATGGGCAGACACATGGTAGATGAAATTCAATGCAGAAAAGTGTGAGGTGATACATTTTGGTAGGAAGAATGAGGGGAGACAATACATGCTAAATGGTACAATTTTATGGTAGGGAGTGCAAGAGAGAGACCTGGGGGTGTTTGTGCACAAATCTTTGAAGGTGGCAGGACAGGTTAACAAATCAGTTAATAAAGCATATGGGATTCTGGGCTTCATAAACAGGGGCACAGAGTACAAAAGCCAGGAAGTTATGCTAAACCAATATAAAACACTTGCTCAGCTCCAGCTGGAGTATTGTGTCCAATTCTGGGCACCACACTTTAGGAAGGATGTGAAGGTTTTGGAGAGGGCGCAGAGGAGATTTACTGGTATTGTTCCAGGGATGAGGGATTACAGTTATGTGAATAGACGGGAGAAGCTGGGTTTGTTCTTCTTGGAGCAGAGAAGGCTAAGAGGAGATTTGATAGAGGTGTTTAACATGAAGGGTTTAGATGGAGTAAATAAAGAGAAACTGTTCCCAATGGCTGAAGGGTCGATAACCAGAGGGCACAGATTCAAGGTGATTGGCAAAAGATCCAGACACGAGGGAAAACTTGTTATGGAACGAGTGGTTAGGATTTGGAATGCACGGCCTGATAGGGTAGTGGATACAAGATACAGATTCAATAGTAGCCTTCAAAAGGGAATTGGATAAATACTTGAAGGGAAAAAATTGCAGCGATCCGGGGAAAGAGCAGGGGAGTGGGACTAACTGGATTGCTCTTCGAAAGAGCCGACGCAGACTCGATGGGCCGAATGGTCTCCTTCTGTGCTGTACTATTCTATGATTCTATTCTATGAGTCTTTGAGATACAGTTCGGAGAGGTGACTGGAAGCTTGGCCTAAAAGCTGGATTTTGAGGAGACTTTTAAAGGAGGCGACTTTTAAAGGAGGCAGACACAAGGGGAAAGAGTAGAGAGGCACCAGAGAGCAAGGCCGAGATGACTGAAGGCACCAACATCAATTGTGTGATGGTGAGCTGGGGGAGGTGCACAGACAGCCAGGGAACCAAAGAGAAAATGGGACTGGAGATGGTCACAGAGATAGGAAGTGACAAGGCAGTGAAGGGCTTTTGTGCGTGATGGCTACGATTTTACATTTGAGGTAGAGCGTGTAGTATAAAATGAGCCAGCTTAATGATGGACAGAACATGGGGTTGAAGTTCAGCTCTGGGTGGAACAGGGCACCAAGAATCCCCTGCTCATCGAATAGTGCCGCCGGATCTTTTACATCCACCTGAGGGCAGACTGGGCCTCGGTTTAACATCTCATCTGAAAGACAGTGCCTGCGACAGTGCAGCACTCCCTCAGTACTGCACTGGACTGTCAGCCTAGATTTAGTGCTCAAGTCTCTGGAGTGGGATTTGAAGCCACAACCTTCTAACTCAGTGGCAAGCATGTTACCCACAGAGATACTGGCTGACACGTGAGGGAAAAATAACAACAGCCTCTTTCTTCCCAATGTTCAACTGGAGGAAACGCAAACCCATCCACCAGCTAAAAGAATTCTTTAATAAGGAAGATTTCTACCTGGACGTTTTACATGGAGAGAAAGCTGAATTGAGAATTAGGGGCTCACCTTTTATTCACCAGTCGATTGTCCTTCTCTCCCCGGGTATAGGTGCTGATAAATCGACGCAGTGTTGGCCGGGATGTGGAAGGATCACTTTGTTTTGGCCCTAAAAATTTCCTAAACCAGGAAAAAAAATTATAAAAAAGTCAAATTTGTTTTAATTCTACTGTATG
Source organism: Somniosus microcephalus (assembly GCF_052327205.1). Classification (NCBI taxonomy): domain Eukaryota; kingdom Metazoa; phylum Chordata; class Chondrichthyes; order Squaliformes; family Somniosidae; genus Somniosus; species Somniosus microcephalus. Next base: position 15,939,734 of record NC_141003.1, read on the forward strand.
TTGTGTTTTACAATCAAACTTCAGAAGCCGACACCAATACAAAAGCATAATTCTGCGGATGCTGGAACTCTTTCTCTCCACCCTGGAGGGTGCTTTAACTCTGTTTCTCTCCACAGTTACTGCCTGACCTGCTGAGTATTTCCAGCATTTTCCGTTATTAATTTCAGAAGCAGGCAGATTTTGGAACCTGTTCAGTTTTAGAAAGACGGCACCAAATGTTCTTACTTACACCCAATCTGCCGTGCAATGGCCGGAATCGTGAAGTTTGCGAAATACAACAAAAAACAAAACTAACTCTGCACGAAGGTGCACGCAAGTTTTGATGCAGCTGAACATTGTTGCAGACTGGTTTTTGAACAGATCTCAAGGTGAGCTACTCCCACTTATAGCAATTTACCATTCTGGGATGGACCCCAGGCCATTTCACTATGGGATAAATTTTAAACTTTCCCCGCTGGCCGTTAAACTAGTGGTGGTCGATCGACCGCCCGATTTACGCCCCGCCCGATTTTCCTTTCCATGGAAGTCAGTTTCCTGCCGGCTGGCAAAAGTTAAAATCTACCCCTATAAATAAATACAAGTTATTCCAACCTTATACGGGTCTTCAATGAGGCCATATTTGGAATAATTGCATGCGGGTTTGGTCACCTATTCAACAGGTGGCTGTTGCTTTTTCTGTTAATCAGCGAATTTAAATTGAGTGCGCGGCACAAATTAACAATCAGTCTTGGAGCAACAGAGTGCACGACTTATTAACATACATGACCATATTAAGCATCTACCCCCTCCATTTTCACTGCACCAGCTCAGTGGCTGGGCAGGCTGCCTCCCGACACCAGTGCCAATTCAGTCGACATTTTGTATTGAGTTAGTCAGTGAGAGGTCCAAAGTGAGCAAGGCAAGTTACAAGAGGTTGTGGAAGAATAAAGCAATTTTTCCATTCCGAGGGCCCTAAACTAGAATTACATAGAATTTACTGAATAAAAACAGGCCATTCGGCCTAACTGGTCTGTGCCAGTATTTATGCTCCACACGAGCCTCCTCCCACCCTACTTCATCTAATCCCATCAGCATAACTTTCTATTCCTTTCTCCCTTATCTAGCTTCCCCTTAAATGCATCGATGCCATTTGCCTCAGCCACTCCATGTGGTCGCAAGTTCCACATTCTAACCACTCTCTGGGTCAAGAAGTTAAACCAAGTCATTATGTAATAAGAGTAATAACATCCCATTTAATCTGAGTAAGCTGGTTGGGCAGTCTGAGCATAGCAAATAACGGGCACAAAATTGACCGAAAAAGAGTTCTTGCTTAAACCGTTTTCACTTTTGGAATGTTAATGTAACCAGAAAGGATATGATGTAGTTGATCACGTGAGTTATGATGATCTGGAATCCACTATCTGAAAGGGCAGTGGAAGCAGATTCAATAGCAACTTTCAAAAGGGAATTGGATAAATACTAGAAAAGGAGAAATTTGCAGGGCTATGGGTAAAGAGCGGGGGAGTGGGACTAATTGATAGCTCTTTCAAAGAGCCGGCAGAGGCACGATGGGCCGAATGACCACCTGTGCTGTATGATCTTACATTACTGCCATATACTTGTATTGGAGGCAGTGCAGAGAAGGTTCACGAGGTTGATTCCTGGGATGAAGGGGTTGTCTATGACGAAAGGTTGAGCCTATACTCATTGGAGTTTAGAAGAATGAGAGGTGATCTTATTGAAACATATAAGATCCTGAGGGGGATTGACAGGGTGGATGCCGAGAGGATGTTTCCCCTCGTGGGGGAATCTAGAACTAGGGGGCATAGTTTCAGAATAAGGGGTCGCCCATTTAAGATGGAGATGAGGAGGAATTTCTTCTCTCGGAGGGTCGTGAATCTTTGGAATTCTCTACCCCAGAGAGCTGTGGAGGTGGAGTCATTGAATATATTCAAGGCGGAGATTGACAGACATTTGAACTACAAGGGAGTCGAGGGGTATGGGGAGAGAGCGGGAAAGTGTTGAGGCCAAGATTGGATCAGCCATGATCTTATTGAATGGCGGAGCAGGCTCGAGGTGCCGATTGGCCGTCTCCTGCTCCTGTTTCTTATGTTGTTCTTATGTAAACCGCACAATGACTACAGCGCCACACCCAAGGCCAGTACACGTGTACAAGATGGATGACCTACCAACTGTTTATCCTACTCGTAAGCTTGCTCCGCAACTTGTCCTGATCGCCTTCGGACAGTCTTCTTCTTTCTTCAATCTCCTTCAGCTTCAACTATTTGTAAATCAAATGCACTTTATTCAACTTCAGAATTTAATACGCTTTCTCCAGCTACATTATCACATCCCCATCACCCTCATCCTAATGCAATCATACCAATGAACACCCAACAAGGAAGCCACTTGGCATTGTTACCCCACTCCATCATAGTCACCCTCTACAGATGCAACCCATTCATTCCATCACTCAACCTTCTCTTCTTTCCCTCCTTGCAGGAAGAGAGAACCCACAATAAGAGGGAGACGAAGAAAACTGGAGGTGGCACTATCATTGGCCACACTAACATCAGCAGAGGAGGCTACCTTGGAAGTCTCTGGAGTCACCGAGCAGCTGGAGGTGGGAGACAGAGAGAGGGGGACATCTCAGCAACCTGGTGACAGAATTACATATCATACAGCTACATGGAATACACCAATCACTAATATGGGGAGTGATGTCAGCAGCCAGTGACTGTTCATCATGTGCATAATGGTATCTGTACCCATTCTTCATATGACATATCTAACTCAACTCTTTACTCTCCCACAGGTCCATCAAGTGCCACCCCTCCCCTCTGTCCAGGAGGAAGAGGAAGACGACTTCTCCGAGGAGCCTCTAGCCTCCGAGGGCGCACCATCACCAGACATGAGCGTACCCAGCACCAGCGCAGATACTTACACGCGAGAGAGTAATGTTGTCATCTGGTGCGTCTCAATTCAAGTGAGCAAGAGCAGATAGTGGAGACTCTTTGCCAGAGGGCGGGGGACTCTCCCAGCTCTGCTCAGCTGTATGCAGACGCCGAGCCTCAGGGCCATCCAGATCGAGGGCAATCCTGGAGGTGCAGCAAGAAGTGCAGAGGCTTTAACAAGTTTTGCGACCGCAATGACTGCAAATGTCCAGAGAATGGAGGAGTCCATCTCCAACATGAGCACCACTGTGTCGCAGGCGATGGCGACTGTTGGCTCTTCCATGGATAGGATGGCCACCTGCCTGGAGCAGCTAATGCGCCACTCACAGGAGCACATGGTCTCTATGGAAAATAGATAGCTACCTATGGAGAATAGATGGTAGAGGCTCATAGACATCCTCTCTAGGAGGGATGTCAACGTAGAAGTGGGTCCTCATCACCCCACTGCTGTGCAGCAAGGTGTTCTTCAGCTCCTTGATAGCAGGGATGTGTGGGTGGCCCATGAAAGGGTTGATGGTGAGAGTGGACATTTAAGTGGGGGCTCCTCTCAAAGTGCTCACACTTCTCTCCTGCTACCTCTACCTCTACCACAGGGGTAGCACCTCAGAGGCATGCATGAGAGAAAGATCAAACACAAGTAAATTCACAAGGGTAGCCACTTGGGTGGTTTATTACATTTTTGTGTAAAGTTTCAGTTACTGTGTTGTCACAGGTAAAAATCTTTATTTTCACCACTTTGCGGTCATGGACACATTTGTGTGCACCTTTGGAGGTGGCTTAGTGGGAATGAATAGGGAGACATAACGTTACCTCCAGCAATGGTGGTCAGTGTGAAAGGAATGGCTTGGTCATTGTAGGGATGCTTCCTGGTGTTGCTGTGGGGTGGCGCCAACTTGGCGCAGCATGTGGCAGCCATATGGGTGTAATGTGTAAAGTTAAGTAAATCAGATGATGAGGCCATCCCTGGCCTCCCGGGCAACAATGTGCTCGGGTGCTGGTGGGATCTGGACTGCAGGTTCCTCCTGCTGCTCCTCCTCCTCATCTTCCAGATGATGCTCCTCATCCTCTGAAGAGGTTGTGCGCTCAGAGCCTTGCCCCTCATGCATGCTAATCCTCACGGCTGTGCTATGTTGTGCAGAACTAGCCACGCCTCTAGCCAAGCTGTTCCAGTACAGCTACAACACTGGCATCTATCAGACAATGTGGAAAACTGCCCAGGTAATTCGGCTAATTACTGCCCCATCAGTCTACTCTCAAACATCAGCAAAGTGATGGAAGGCTTCATCAACAGTGCTATCGAGCAGCACTTACTCACCTGCTCACCCAGTTTGGGTTCCGCCAAGAGCACTCTGCTCCAAACCTCATTACAGCCTTGGTTCAAACATGGACAAAGGAGCTGAATTCCAGAGGTGAGGCGAGAGTGACTGCCCTAGACATCAAGGCAGCATTTGACCGAGTGTGGCATCAAGGTGCCCTAGTAAAACTGAAGTTAGTGGGAATTGGGAGGAAAACATTCCACTGGCTGGAGTCATACCTAGCACAAAGGAAGATGGTTGTGCAAGGTCAATCATCACCACCCCAGGAGTTCCTCAGGGCAGTGTCCTAGGTCCAACCATCTTCAGCTGCTTCATCCATGACCTTCCCTCCAACATAAGGTCAGAAATGGGGATGTTCGCTGATGACTGCACAGTGTTCAGTGCCATTCACAACTCCTCAGATAATGAAGCAGTCCATGCCCACATGCAACAAGACCTGGACGACGTTCAGGCTTGGGCTGATAAGTGGAAGGTAACATTCATGCCATAGAAGTTACAGGCAATGACTATCTCCAACAAGCAAGAGTCTAACCACCGTCCCTTGATATTCAACGGAATTACCATCGCCGAATCCCCCATCATCAACATCCTGGGGGTCACCATTGACCAGAAACTTAACTGGACCAGTCACAAATACTGTGGCAACAAGAGCAGGTCAGAGGCTAGGTATTCTGCGGTGAGTGTTTCACCTTCCAACTTCACAAAGCCTTTCCACCATCTACATGGCACAAGTAAGGAGTGTGATGGAATACTCTCCACTTGCCTGGATGAGTGCAGCTCCAACACCACAAGAAGCTCGGCATCATCCAGGACAAAGCAGCCCCCTTGATTGGCACCCCATCCACCACCTTAAACATTCACTCTCTCCAACACCGGCGTACCGTGGCTGCAGTGTGTAGCATCTACAAGATGCACTGCAGCAACTCGCCAAGGCTTCTTCGGCAGCACCTCCCAAACCCGCAACCTCTTCCACCTAGAAGGACAAGGGCAGCAGGCACATGGGAACACCACCACCTCCAAGTTCCCCTCCAAGTCACGCACAATCTGACTTAGAAGTATATTGCTGATCCTTCATCGTTGCTGGGTCAAAATCCTCAACTCCCTCCCTAACAGCACTGTGGGAGTACCTTCACCACACAGACTGCAGCGGTTCAAGGTGGCGGCTCACCACCACCTTCTCAAGGGCAATTAGGGATGGGCAATAAATGCTGGCCCTGCCAGCGACGCCCACATCCCATAAACTAATTTTAAAAAAATGATGGGGTGCCCTGATGGCCACATTTGCAGTCGATGACACCCTGCACCTGTGGGAAGCCAGCCAGAGTAGCAAAGGCCAGCGCCCGCTCAGTAGCACCGGCTTCATCAGTGGCAAGGTTAATATAATTGGCTGACTTTTCAAACAGGGCATCGGTGACCTGTGTGATGCTGATGGAATAGATGGCATGTCAAGTAGAGATGACAGAAGCAATCTGTCAATGAGGTGACACTGGATGCCAATGTTGCTGGAAACACTTGCAACCTCTAGAAAGCTAAATCTGTGCCAACAATGCAGTCAGCAACAGCCTCTGCCTGATGAAAGTGATCAGCTGTGAGGTTGGAGTTTTTATTGTACTTTTCATGCTGTGCACTAATGAGGTGGTTCAAAGACCACTCAACCTCCGCTTCAGGCTCACAGACACGGTTCCCAAGCTGCATAATTCCCATGCTCATCCAGGGAAATTTGAAAGGTCGGGTGTAAACGGTGCTCAAGGGTCTGACAAGTACCTAATAATGATTTAAATTAGCTCGCCCACCTTGGTCATTTGGGTCGCTGCCGCGCCAGCAAACGCACCCGAGGGAAAGACGCGAGGGGACAGGATGACTGTGGTTTCCCGACCCGCTGCAAGATTTTTCAAATTTCCCACCCGACCTGCCTCCAACCGCGCCCACACGGACCCCAGAAAATTCCGGCCAATGCGCAAAACAAAAAAAACCCTCCAAATTGAGGTTAATACTGAACTTAAGCTCCTTTGAAGGTGTTTTCTACAATACCTAAAGATGATTAATGGTTGACAGTAACACATAATTATGTAATAAGTGTACAGTTTTTGTGTAAGTGATAATAACAGGGCAGTTTGCAACTGGCAAACAATTCCAGATACTTTTGGTGTGCATGTTTTCAAATGTGAAATTCTCTCAGTTGGAATCAGTTTAAATTTGGGATGTACTGCAGAACTATGCAACTGGAAAAGTTACGATCAACTTCAAGGGCTCTTAATCAACTCCAAAGGAGACACATTCTTTCAGATTTGGGTTCAAAATGGTAATTGCTTCGCTTGTGATTGTTGATTCTGTTCCAACCAAACAGAAGCACGTGTACAAAAAGTGGTCAGCATGAAGAAACTACGCTTCTAGATCTCTCTTCCCTAGCTGTCCATAGGCTAAGTAAATGCAACATCAGGAAGATCCCATGACTAATCACTAGTCTGTGCTCAGTTAGTTGATCTCAGTCAGGCAGTGTTGGGGCCCACCGGCACCGACCTCAGTAACCTTAGGCTTGTGAAGAAACAAGAACAGAAGAATTAGGAGCCGGAGTTGGCCATACAGCCCCTCGAGCCTGCTCCGCCATTCAATAAGATCATGGCTGATCTTCGACCTCAACTCCACTTTCCCGATCTCCATATCCCTTGATTCCCCTAGAGTCCAAAAATCTATCCGATCTCAGCCTTGAATATATTCAACGATTCAGCATCCACAGCCCTCTGGGGTAGAGAATTCCAAAGGTTCACAAACCTTGGAGTGAAGAAATTCCACCTCAGCTCAGTCCTAAATGGCCAACCCCTTATCCAGAGATTATGCCCCCTATTTCTAGACTCTCCAGCCAGGGGAAACAACCTCAGCATCTACCCCGTCAATCCCCCTCAGAATCGTGCAAATAAATGAGCCAAGGTTCCTGTTCTCAGTTACCATATTCTAGTGGAAAATGCACGTGTGTGGACTTTGGGCAAGGCCAGGACTGGAGCAGTAGCCTTTCGTGAAGTGCCACACAGAAGACTATTAAGCGAGGTTGCAACTGTGCGATTGGTGGGCAGGTTTTAGGCTGGGCAGCAAATTGATTGCATTCTCGTAGGCAGAGGGTAGTAATTAATGGAAGCGGCTTTGCATGGCTTCCTATTCCTGACGGAGTCCCGCAGGGACCATTGCTCTTCATCTTTACCAGTGATTTGGATGAAAGCGTCAAGAGGAACAATTCTGAAGTTTGCTGATGACAAAGATGTGTGCAGGAGTTATGAATGTAGATAAAATAGATAGGGCTAATCTAGATATAGAATGGGCCAGTGCTTGGCAGAGACCCTTGAAGGTGGATAAATGCAGTGAGATGCTTTGGAGTCTGGATAATTCCAGGCATGTGTATACCATGCAGGGTTACCTGCATAAGGTTGTAGAGCAGAGGGGGACCAGAGTGCTATGGTTCACAACATATTAAAGGCCCACAGCCAGTGTTGTGAAGCTGTATGGAAAACAAATACGATGTTAGGGTGTAGAGTTAAGTTAGTTCAAATATAAATCTACAAATATGATACTTAGCTTATATAAAGCCTTGGTATGGCCACATCTACAATACTGTATCTGGTTTTGTCCCCCTTACATGGGAGTGGGATATAAAACGCCCTGGAGAAGGCCAAGAGGAGGGCAACCAGAATGATGATACCAAATTCTAGGGCTCTTCGCTATCAGGATAGGCTCAGGGGCTTTTTTCATTTGAGGAAGTGTAGACTTTAAGGTGATACATTGAGGTTTTGATTCAATCTGTGTGGAGAGGTTACTTGAGGTAAATAGGGACAGGAGGACTAGGAGGAATCAGCATAAAATATGGAAATGCAAGAGTCAGGTTAGACGTCAGGAAGTATTTATTTTCACAGAGTCATGGACATCTGGAATAGATTATCAAAACGTGCGGCAAGTATGAGATCACTGCAGTTCTTTAACAGGGAGTTGAACAAGTTCCTGCGAGTTCAGGTCATCTGAAGCGATAGAAGGTAGCCAAGGGTTAGCTGTGATTATCAATTACCGGCATCTCCTGGAACTTGATGACCTTCAGGGGTCGGAGAGGAACTTTAAGAGTTTCCTTTTCCCTAAATTGGCCCAAGGTTTTTTTCATCTCTCTCAGGAGTTTGTATGACTGGGGGAGATGGGGGTGGGGGGGGGCGGTGGGTGATGGTGTGCGTCTGGATGGACCAGTTGGTCATCCTGTCCTTTTTGTGTGTTCATATCGCCCCTATAGCCTCCCAACATTCACTGTCCTGGGTCGCACATGAAGAATGCTCATTTGGATGAGTTACCAGCAGGCTGTGAATAATTCTTCACATTCAGGTAAGGAGAGCAGAGGGGGAGTGGGGGGTTTAGGAACAGACCATGTTCCCAAACCTACTGAATGTCTAAGTCACAGTGACCTCATGTTATAATAGAAAGCACGCTGGTATGTAATCGACTGCATGTTGTCACTTAGCTTTGCACTGGGTATGTCACAAGTACTTAATCCTTCTGCGATAACATCACACCAAGTATTTCAAGGCATTCTGGCTGCCAACTCAAACAGAACTGCCTAAACTCCACAGCATACAGTACACATTTAAAAAACTTCACAAATGGGAGCAATTTCAAGCCAGTAAATCTCAACTCTCCAGATGAATTATAAACTGCACGGTTTGCAATGTCATCCAAATCATTTCTGCCCTCCAACTACCAAATTTAAGTTCATTGCTGTTGCGCATATTTTATCCCCTTGTGCAACCTACGCTTTCATTTGCGCTCATCTATTGCACAATCACAAATTAAAAAGCTGGAAATTTTAGCACTCCTCAAAATCATCAACAGCTCCCACTTTTGAAGCTGCTGGCCCACCCACCGCCGATTAGATCAGTGATGTGCAGACATTGATGCTGCAGATTTCTTACCAAGTCGAACTGTGATCCTGGAGTGCTTCTTGGGATTGCTGCAATGCTGACTCTTCGCAGGGAACCCTTTAACGAAAGAGAATGGGGCCAAGGGTGGGGGAGGTAAAGGTTGTACTTAGTGTTGGGACGTTTTCAACATTTTATACTGAATATTCATTTCTAGAGGTTGAAGAGTTATATGTGCTAACATTCACGGAAGAGCAATCCAACTCCCACCCTGATTCTGCATCAAAATAGACAACCGTCAGCTTCAGTACAGAAGAGGGAGAGATAGAGGGAGGGCGTGCACTAGAGAGAAAGATAGCAGGAGGGAAGGTGTGACACACAGGGGACATGGAGAGAGGGCGTGCGACAGGGTGAGAGAGAGGGAGGGCGAGCAAAGAGAGAGAGGTCAAGGTGGAGAGTGGATGAGCGACAGTGTGAGATGGAGGAAGAGCGAGAGAGATGGAGAGGGTGAGAAAGAAAGGGCAAGATGGAGAGAGGGCAAGTGATAATGGGTGACTGACAGAGGGAGAGATGGAGAATGAATGAAAGAGGGAGGGATAAAGGAGGAGAGAGAGAGAGAGAGAGAGAGAGAGAGAGCACAAGAGAAAAATATTGCATTTATATAGCACCTTTCATGTCCTCAGGATGTCCCAAAGCACTTTACAGCCAATTGATTATTTTTGTAATGTAGGAAATGTGGCAGTCAATTTGCATACAGCAAGGTCCCACAAACAGCAATTAAATAAATGACCAGCTAATCTGTTTTAGTGATGTTGACTGATGCTGGCTGAGGGATAAGTGTTGGCCTGGGCATCAGGAGAACTCCACTGCTCTTTGAACAGTGCCATGGGATCCTTAACATTCATTAAACTAAGGCTGCCTGTTCAGATGGATCATCTGAAAGAGGGCACACCTCAGCCTAGATTATGTGCTGAAGTCTATGGGACGTGGTATAACAAAGTCTCAAGCAGCGATTGAGCTAATCCTATAAATGGTGCATTTCAGAATCTCAACACCTAATCAGAGTTCTTTGTGGGCCACTAGATCAGCACTACATGACACAGGTTCTTAACCTCCTCTGAACCAGACTATAACCACCACTTCCTTCAATGCTCCTGCCAAGGTTCTCATTTGCCTGGGCCTTCTCTGTCCGCTCCGACATGCTACATACAAAAAATGTGCAGCAAACATAAAAAATACCAAAGAAACAAACAAAGGATCAATAATTGAAGCCTCGAACAAAATGAGAAAAACCAAATTAGGAGTCAAGACATAGAAAATGTAGATCAAGAGACTGGGTAGCAAAATGGAGTTAAAAGGAGCGACTGAAAAAGAAAAAAATAAGGAAAGATCGTCACTTTACAGCTTCCATAAACCAACTTAGAAAAATGTCTGGGATTTTATAGACTTTACAATTTGTGACATGAATCTTGCCATTCGTGTAGAAATGACTTATGAAATAATACTGGGCAGCCTGCTGGTGGCGCTGTTCAGGGAGAGTATAAATACTCAGGCACGGGCCCAGCTTGCTCAGGACATTTTGTAAACAGGAACTAGTGAAGGACAACTAGACCTCCATGTTGTGAAACAGTCGATTAAAGCCTTGTTTAATACTCTGACCAAGTGCCTAGTAGTTTTCTTACGTCAATTTGTGCAATCAAAATCTGCAGGATCAGGTAGAATTCCCAAATAATGAAACAAATTAGACAACTCTAATAACTTTAAATGTTCTGATGTTGAATTTTAATTAAAAGTCCCTTAATTATGCCTAATACAATAAAACATTACTTTTGAAAAATGATTTTAAACATTTTAATATTTGCATAAGCTAATTTTAAGTGTGCATCATTTTTTATTTAAAAAATTTTTAATTTAAGATTTAGATTAACCTTTACGCTGGTGAAAGCAGGCCCTGTACCTGCTTTAACCAGCCGTAAGAGTTTCCTGGGCAATTGCTGAGCAGTCTCTGCGCCAGCGAAAGTGATTTCTCAGTCGGTTCGGTAGATCGGTCAAGGCGTAACTTGACAGATTGCAAGCTCGGGGCCTTTCAGAACGATTAGGACAGCATACGCCGAAGACACCGTAAATTCTGGCCCAATGTTTCTTTACGTTGCAAGCGACTGCGCCTCAAAAGGACTTCATCAGCTGTGAAGCGCTCTGGGATGTCCGGAGGTGGTGAAAGGCGCTATTTAAATGAAAGTGAATTTGTTCTTTAAGAGCATTTGTGCTGTTTTTTTCCTCTGGGGTCTCTGCGGCTCCTCTTACAGTTACTGTGGGTGATTGAAACCCCACCCCCCCATACCTTTTAACTACAGCGTTAAATAAGCCAATTGTACCCACACAAAGGGTAGAATCATTCTCCAACTTTTCCCCCAAAGAATCCCCAGCCTTTCCCATTTTCCTGTGCAGAAACGACCCGTCAATATTTTCAAACGCTGATAAGACTAGCTCCCCAGCGGCCGTGCAAATCAGGAAATCACAGGCGTGTTGGCCACCATTTTACATTAATTCAGTTCAATGGATGAAAATTTCCCAATACAGGAAAGTGTTGCAGGGCTATGGGGAAAGAGCAGGGGAGTGGGACTGACTGGATAGCTCTTTCAAAGAGTCGGCACGGGCACGATGGGCCAAATGGCCTCCTACTGTGCTGCAAGATTCTATGCTTCAACCAGCCGTTGAGGCTCCCTCCTGGCCACGCGCATTCGCAAAACTCGGCCCTGGTGTATCCAAGGCCTTATACATGGCTCAATCTTCATTTATGGTACAATAGTGTATGAGGCCAATATATGAATACTTACTTTGCCAGAAGTCTGTGAAGTGGGAAACCTTTTACTTCGCAGTTCATCTGAAAATGAATGATACTGTAGCTCAACAAATGTCAATTTCTGAAGATTTTCATTAAAATGATTATACCACTGAGAATATGATCATGAAAACTAAACATTGTGCCACAGCATTAGATTACTGTTGTTCACATCTGCATTATTGTTGCAAAGGTTGAATTTCATAACCTAAAGTTTTGATCTACTCTCTAATCATGCATATATGAGGTGGTTTTCATCAGTTCGCACAAGGCAGCTGTGTAGTGGTTAGAATGAGGGATGACTGTACTTTCTATGCCGAGTAGGACAGTCTTGTATGTTAGAGTACAATGAATGTCTGTTTACTGTGTACACTTCTCAATTTCCCCACAGTATTATAAAACAGACATCCATATGCACAGACTGACAGACTGCAGCGGTTCAAGGCGGCGGCTCACCACCACCTTCTCAAAGCAAATAGGGATGGGCAATAAATGCCCGCCTTGCCAGTGATGCCCATATCCCGTGAATGAAATTTTAAAAATCCTTTCCAATTAATCTGCTAGTTAGTAAATCACTCTTGGTTCAATCCCACATTGAATTTCTGTGATTTGCTTGTTCCATTTACAAGTAAACCACTTGGAAACCCAGAAGATTTTCTATTTTGAACAAAGAAACAACCATAGTTAATCTGTACACTTGCATTTTTGAATCTGAATTGACAGATGAAAACCAAAAATTAAATTTCCATTTTTCACCTGCCAACCTGAACCATCTGTGTACAGCATCCTCCTCTCAAAATCCAACGTGAGGAGCTCAACGACGTCATCCCCAAAATGGAAACTATCCACTCGGATGCTTCTGCCTCGTCCAACATCACATGTCTTCCTCAGACAGACATCGCTGGGCTCCTCAGCGATCATCAGGATCAATTTCCCTCTCAGACCTACCACCTGCTCCCTAGATCCCCTCCCATTTCCTAATCAATTAAGTACTATCCCTTGGCTCATTGTCGCCAGTAAGAGTCAACCTCAACGTTCCTCTTTCCTCAAGCATCCTTTCTCACCCCAATTTCAGAACTGCTCTGTATCCGCTATTTCTTAAAGAGCTTATCCTCAAACCATCTGTCCTCTAGTGGCTCTGCCCACACTACACTTCCAAGCAGTCAGCCACAAACACATTACTACTCAATTCTGTTCTTACCACTTCCTATGAGGCAGTCTAGTCTGGGTTCCTTCCCAGCTCCAACACCAAGACTGCCCTGCTCAAAGTGATGTACACTATCCCCGGTGACTGCAACCACGATGCCCTATGCCTCAGTGCCCTCAGACACTGCTGACCACTCCATCCTCCTCCAGCACTTCTCGCCTTCGTCCACCTCCAAAACATCACCCTCTCCTGGCCCTATTCAGACTTCTCCCAATGGAATCAGTACATTTCCTGAGGGGGTCGTTTCTCCTGTAGCACACGGTGTCCTCTGGCATGCCCCAATCCTCCATTCCTGGTCCCTCCTAGTCCTTACCTATACGTCAAACCAAAGCTATTAAAATATTTAATGCTAGTCCCAGATTTTAAGACTGCTAGCTTTCCAAAGGTGGCAAATTACTTGAACCAGATTGATTGTGTCGACCTATTAGGTGGGGACATTAGCAACACAGAAGAAAAATGGAATGCCTTCAAGATCAGCTTTATGCAAAAGAAAGCCATGTATGTCCCTAAAGTTAAAAGGACACATGGTAAAACAAGGCCATCAGAGCAGCCTAAAGCATGTTGGAGAAGATGATAGTGGATAATTATGGTAGTAATATCAATGTACTAGGCCATTGAAGGATTCCACAGGGCAGATCCAGATAGAATCTCACAGTATGGCAAAGGTGTTAAATGTTTCTTTTTTGCATCAGTCTTCACTACAAAAGGCAACAGTTATACATCATGGGGTAGATGCTAAAGTTAAAATTGTCAAAGTGGACGCAGAAAATAGTTCTGACTAGATCAGGCTTCTGGCCCCAACGGCATTTACCCGAGGGAGCTCAAAGGGATGGGGGCAATTCTCCGTGAGCCCCTTATTCATATATTTAACAGCTCACTGGGGTCTCTGATGGTCCTCTCTCCAGTCCGTGGGAACAATGTGGTGCCAATGTTCAGAAAGGGCAATAATTCAGCACCGTGAAATTAGTTTGACTTCGGTTATGGGCAAGTTACTAGAAGGAATCATCAGTGACACGCTCCTTGACAGAAAAGGAGGTTATTACATTCTCACCGTGGTTTCTGGAAAAAAGGTCATGTCTCACCATCCCGATGGATTTTTTGTGGCAGTCACTCGTTTGTATAGTAGGTGCCCAGGTTGACATTGTGGGGGAGAAATTGAGTATAGCCCCGTTTGGGGCGCTAAAAGTAGCGCCCCCGCACCGGAAATTGGTCGTTTGCGCCCCAAAGGGAAGCGCGGCGCTACAGGAGGTGCCCCGCATCCCTCTTGGGGTGCTGCGAGTGAATACCGTGACGCAACGTGCCGCAGTGCCATGCGCTGCGGCAAGTCACGCTGTGGTCTTGCAGACCTTCCTCCCCTTCTTAAAGGGGAGGGGCCTTGTGCAGCGCGATCTGGGGCCCAGCTGGGCCCCCGAGGATTGGGAGTGCAGGCAAAAGAGCCCGGCACCAAAGAGAAGTGCTGGGCTCTTGGAGCGCAGCCGGCACTCCGCGGGGTTGGGGGGATGGGTGGTGGGGGTGTTCAGGAGGCCGGAGACGGGAGCGCAGGCAGGTGGCCAACAACAAAAATGGCCACCCCACACCTCTCCTTTAATTTGCGCCTCCCCGGCTGCAGGTAGGTCCCCTAACCCCATCAGACAGTGTCCGGCGGTAAATCAGGGGGCGCTGCCAAATATTGCGACCGGGGCGTTAGTGGGGTGCTGCGCACACCGATGACGTCATCGGCAGCGGCGCAGCGCTAACGGATAGCGCCACCACTAACGTCCCGCAGAATTTATCGGGAGGCGTGGGCAGTGCCGCGCCCGGGCGCTAGTTGGCTTGCGCCCCATTAGCGCCCTCGTAAGGTGCTAATGGGTGGCGCAACCAACCGAATTTTTCCCCCTGTATATCTTAATTTTCAAAAAGCATTTGCTGAGATGCCACATGATTTGCCACCTAATAAGATCGCGTCCCATGGCATTAGTGGGCAGTTTCTGGGTTGAACAAAGAATTGGTTGCGTTCACGTACGCAGAAGGTTATTATTAACTTCTGTGTGGGGACAGATTATTAGTGAAGTCCTGTAGGAATCAGTTTTGGGGGAATTAGTTTCCATCTTTATCAATGATCTAGATGAAGGGGAGAACTGTCTGCAAGTCCACGCATGATACAAAGATGTGTGGGGGTTTTAGGACTCTAGAAGACTAAAATGTATTAGACAGATTTAGATGTGATGGAGGAAAATGGGCCCACGGCTGGTAGATGACATTTAATATAAATAAAGGTAGTGTTAATTTTTTAATTCGTTCCTGGGATGTGGGCGTCGCTGGCAAGGCCAGCATTTATTGCCCATCCCTAATTGCACTTGAGAAGGTGGTGGTGAGCCGCCTTCTCGAACCACTGCAGTCCGTGTGGTGAAGGTACTCCCAGTGCTGTTAGGGAGGGAGTTCCAGGATTTTGACCCAGCGATGATGAAGGAACAGCGATATATTTCCAAGTCAGGATGGTGTTTGACTTGGAAGGGAACTTGGAGGTGGTGGTGTTCCCATGCGCCTGCTGCCCTTGTCCTTCTAGGTGGTAGAGGTCGTGGGTTTGGGATGTGCTGCCTAAGAAGCCTTGGCAAGTTGCTGCAGTACATCTTGCAGATGGTACATACTGCAGCCACGGTACACCGGTGGTGGAGAGAGTGAATGTTTAAGGTGGTGGATGGGGTGCCAATCAAGCAGGCTGCTTTGTCCTGGATGGTGTCGAGCTTCTTGAGTTTTGTTGGAGCTGCACTCATCCATGCAAGTGGGGAATATTCCATCACACTCCTGACTTGTGCCTTGTAGATGGTGGAAAGGTTTTGGGGAGTCAGGTGGTGAGTCACTCACCACAGAACATCTAGCCTCTGACCTGCTCTAGTAGCCACAGTATGTGTGTGTCTGGTGCAGTTAAGTTTCTGGTCAATGGTGACCCCCCAGGATGTTGATGGTGAGGGATTCGGCGATGGTAATGCCATTGAATGTCAAGGGGCAGTGGTTAGACTCTCACTTGTTGGAGATAGTCATTGCCTGGCACTTGCGTGGCGCAAATGTTACCTGCCATTTATCAGCCCAAGCCTGAACATCGTCCAGGTCTTGCTGCCTTCGGGCATGGACTGCTTCATTATCTGAGGAGTTGGGAATGGCACGGAACACTGCAGTCATTAATGAACATCCCCACTTCTGACCTTATAATGGAGGGAAGGTCATTGATGAAGCAGCTGAAGATGGTTGGGCCTGGGACACTGCCCTGAGGAACTCCTGCAGCGATGTCCTGGGGCTGTGATGATTGACTTCCAACAACCACAACCATCTTCCTTTGTGTTAGGTATGACTCCAGCCAGTGGAGACTTTTCCCCCTGATTTATTAAAGCTCCTTAATGCCACACTCTGTCAAATGCTGCCTTGATGTCAAGGGCAGTCACTCTCATATCACCTCCGGAATTCAGCTCTTTTGTCAATGTTTGGACCAAGGCTGTAATGAGGTCTGGAGCGGAGTGGTCCTGGCAGATCCCAAACTGAGCAACAGTGAGCAGGTTATTGATGAGTAAGTGCCGCTTGATAGCACTGTCGAAGACACCTTCCATCACTTTGCTGATGATTGAGTGTAGACTGATGGAGCGGTAATTGGCCAGATTTGATTTGTCCTGCTTTTTGTGGACAGCACATACCTGGGCAGTTTTCCACACTATTGGGTAGATGCAAGTGTTGTAGCTGTACTGGAACAGCTTGGCTAGAGGCGCGGCTAGTTCTGGATCACAAATCTTCAGCACGACAGCCAGGATATTGTCAGTGTCCATAGCCTTTGCTGTATCCAGTGCGCTCAGCCGTTTCTTGATATCACGTGGAGTGAATCAAATTGGTTGAAGACCGACTTCTGTGATGGTGGGGACCTCAGGAAGAGGCCGATATGGATCATCCACTCAGCACTTCTGGCTGAAGATTGTTGCAAACGCTTCAGCTTTGTCTTTTGCACTCACGTGCTGGGCTTTGTCATCACTGAGGATGGGGACATTCCTGGAGTCTCCTCCTCCTGTTAGTTGTTTAATTGGCCACCACCATTCACGACTGGATGTGGCAGGACTGCAGAGCTTTGATCTGATCCGTTGATTGTGGGATCGCTTAGCTCTGTCTATAACATGCTGTTTCCACTGTTTAGCATGCATGTAGTCCTGTGTTGCAGCTTCCCCAGGTTGGCACCTCATTTTTAGGTACACCTGGCATGCTCTTCTACACTCCTCATTGAACTAGGGTTGGTCCCCTGGCTAAATGGTAATGGTAGAGTGAGGGTTATGCTGGGCCATGAGTTTACAGATTGTGGTGGAATACAATTCTGCTGTTGCTGATGGCCCACAGCACATCATGGATGCCCAGTTTTGAGCTGCTAGATCTGTTCTGAATCTATCCCATTTAGCACGGTGGTAGTGCCACAAAACACGATGGAGGGTGTCCTCAAGTGTGAAGACGAGATTTCATCTCCACAATGACTGTGCGGTGGTCACTGCTACCAATGCTGTCATGGACAGATGCATCTGCGACAGGTAGATTGGCGAGGACGAGATCAAGTATGTTTTTCCCTTGTTTTGGTTCTCTCATCAGCTGCTGCAGTCCTAGTCTGGCAGCTATCTCCTTCAGGACTCGGCCAGTAGAGGTGCTACCGAGCCACTCTTGGTGATGGACATTGAAGTCCCCCACCCAGAGTATATTCTGTGCCCTTACTATTCTCAGTGCTTCTTCCAAGTGGTGTTCAACATGGAGGAGTACCGATTCATCAGCTGAGGGAGGGTTGTAGGTGGTAATCAGCAGGAGGTTTCCTTGCCCGTGCTTGACCAGAGACTTCATGGCGTCCGGAGTCAATGTTGAGGACTCCCAGGGCCACTCCCTCCCGACTGTATATCACTGTGCTGCCACCTCTGGTGGATCTGTCCTGTCGGTGGGACAGGACATGCCCAGGGATGGTGATGAAGGAGTTTGGGACATTGGTTGAAAGGTATGATTCTGTGGGTATGACTGTGTCAGGCTGTTGCTTGACTAGTCTGTGGGACAGCTCTCCCAATTTTGGCACAAGTCCCCAGATGTTGGTGAGGAGGACTTTATAGGGTCGACTGGGCTGGGTGTGCCGTTGCTGTGTCCAATGCTGGGTGGTCCGTTATTTTCTTTTCTTATTATTGCTTTTTGTAGTGGTTGTGTGCAACTGAATAGCTTGCTAGGCCATTTCAGAGGGCAGTTAAGAGTCAACCACACTGTTGTGGGTCTGGAGTCACAGAGGTCAGACCAGGCAGATTTCCTTCCCTAAAGAACATTAGTGATGGGTTGAAACAGATGGATTTTTACAACAATCCATCACTGATGGTAGCTTTTTTTTTGGTTCCAGATTTATTTAATTAACTGATTTTAAATTCCCCAGCTGCCGTGGTGGGATTTGAACTCACTCATAGGTGGCAAAACACTGGACCCTGGAGTGGTAGCACATGGGGCCACACCAACGGTTCCCCACATCTCCTTAGAGCAAAGAAGCCAAGAGGAGATTTGATGGAGCTGTTTAAAACCATGAAGAGTTTAGATAGAATAAAGAGAAACTGGTCCAAAAACAAGGGTCGATAACCAGGGGACAGAAATTTAAGGTGATTGGCAAATGAATCAGAGGCTACATGAGGAAACACACTTTTACACAACGAATGGTTAGGATTTGGAATGCATGGCCTGATGGGGTGTGGATACAGATTCAGTAGTAGCCTTCAAAAGGGAATTGGATAAATACAAGGAGAAAAAATTGTAGGGCTTGGGGAAAGAGTGGGGAGTGGGACTGACTGGATTGCTCTTCGAAAGAGCTGGCACAGACTTGATGGGCCAAATGGCCTCCTTCTGTGCTGTACTATTCTATGATTCTATTCTATTCTACCCGTCTCTTTGTACAAGGCCTTGGTTAGGCCTCATTTAGAACACTGTCCAGTTTTGGTAGATGATGGCGATCCTGGAAAAGGTTTAAGAGAAGGGCCACTAGACACATCTAGTTTAAAAGGTCCTTAATTACCACAGTAGGTTTGGAGAGTTGGGACATTTTACTCTATCTTGCAGACTTTGAGATTTGCTTGAGGTCTTCAAAATAATAGGATTAGATTCAGTCCATGTAGATAGGACCAGGGGACAGGGGACGAAGTTACACACTGACCATATGGGACAGGCTCAATTTAGCAGCTGGTCTTTACTTGTTCTTTCATTTTCATATTTCCGTATGATCTTACCCATAAGCAAAGGTTAGCTTCCACACATACACCAAGACAACAAATTCAAAATGTGTTGTTGTGCTGTCCAACTGCTGATCTGATCTGAAGTTCTGGATGAAGCTAAAACTTTCTGCAGCTCAATGTTGACAAAGCAAGTCGTCCCGTTTGGCTTCTGCTAGAAACTTTCCACTTTAGGCATATGTCATTTTCTGCCCTGGGTGTACACTCAGAATCTGAAAATGCACAACCTTCGCGCCCAATTCAGCTCTGACCTGAGCTTCGAACCCCACATCTGGTTCATCACCATCACAGCTTAGTTCCAGCTCCAGAACACTGCCTGCCAATGTACCCCACTGCTACTAAACCCTTCTCCACATTCGTCACCTCAAGGCTGAACTTCTGTAACACAACATCCTATCCCACACACAGTTCTGCTCACATATCACCTCTATCCTAGTTGGCCGTCATTGATAATCTGGAGGAATCGGGGAGCAAAAGTCCTAGACTTCAACCCCCTCCATCGTCTCACTCTGCTCGACCTCTGCAATGTTCTCCAGTCCCAGGAACCAGCAACCAACCTCTTCTCTTCCAACTTTGGTCTACTGTGCATTTCTCCCTCCCTTCCAATGTTCACCATTGTTGGCAGAGCCACCTTCCACCATATTCTTACATTCTACAAATTACACAAGAAGGCTAGCAAGAGAACATCAAACGTCTCCACAAGTATTGCTGTTGATTGTTCTACATAATCCTCCCCCTCCCCAATACTAAACACAGTGGCTTGTGCAAGGATACAGTTCCACAGGGCTGCTAATACGCTGGTGACCATTCTTCACGTGTAAGCTTGGAATGTGCACATTGGCATGCTATTTTATCAAGGGAGGTAGGGAGCCTAATCCCTTCAGATGTGCACTTTGAGCAGATGAGTGGATGGTTAAGAGTGAGAATTGTACACAATTTTCCTCCAGCTCTAGCCCAGGAACAATTGAACTAGATCGATTCCTGGGATGAGGGGTCTGTCCTATGAGGAGATCGAGGAGAATGGGCCTATATTCTCTGATGTTTAGAAGAACACGAGGTGATCTCATTGAAATGTCTAACATTCTTAGAGGGCTTGACAGGGTAGATGCTGAGAGGTTGTTTCCCCTGGCTGATGATTCCAGAACTAGGGGTCACAGTCTCAGGATAAGGGGTCAGCCATTTAGGACTGAGATGAGAAGAAACTAATTCACTCAGGGTTGAGAATCGTTGGAATTCTCTACCCCAGAGGGCTGTGGATGCTCAGTCGATGAGTATATTCAAGACTGAGAATGATAGATTTTTGGGCACTATCAAGGGATATGGGGATAGGGCAGGAAAGTGGAGTTGATTTAGAAGTTCAGCCATGATCTTATTGAATGACAGAGCAGGCTCGAGGGGCCATATGGTCTACTCTTGCTCCAACTTCATATAATCTTACGTTCTTATTCCCCATCACTGCCCTACTCAAATCAGTCAAATCACCACAGTCCAGGGATAGAACTTAGGTCCTTCCTTATCTGTATGGTTCAGTATCATGTGGTGCCTACTACGGCTTAGACCATCCTGCATAACTACGACAAGTGACGGTGGCTCCAAGTCATTAGAATAACCGGGACTGGAAACAACATGTTTGGTACTTTAAGAAATTCAGATGGTCAAATTCTAAACATTGCTAATAATTACCTCGGTTTTCTTCAAATAAACTGGTGGCTTTTCCATTCTGTAGAAGAAGTTGCTTCATTTCTTCCAGTTCGGTGTGCTCTTTTGCATACATTCGCTTCAAGTTTTCAACATACTGGATCATAACTTCAACGGCCTTACTGACCCGGGTCTCCTAATGAGGAAAAGTACTAGCTTTCAGTGCATTGGCTAGTCAAGAGAATTAAAAAACTACACAATCCCAACTTTAATTAGAGAAGTTTCAGCGCAGGAGGAGGCCATTCAGTCCAGGGCGTGGGTAGAAAGATGTATTTGTTACACTAGTTGCCCCGTTTACCACCATCACCCACTGTTAGATTGTGGCTTCACTACTTCTGCAGGGATTGTGCGCACGAATATGTATTAATTCTCAATTGGGAGAGGCATTTGCCACTCTAGATATATAAATGGATGCAATTCCCTTTAAATAGTCCTGAATAAGAACTAGTGTCGATTTTCCAATTGCACCTCTTTAAATTACCCGTTGATGTCACCTACGGGATTCCGACAAAGGATCAATCAGAAAAAAACCACGGTTCTCAATTTCACACCAAGCTTTACGTGTGGTCAGTGGGCTTGCGGATATGTGGTGTTGTGGACTAAGCTGGTGGGATTGCTGGAGGCAAGTGCAAACTGCCTTTGGATGGGTGCCTGTGTTTGGTACCAATGTAGATAGGTTGGACACACCTGCCAGTATAGCCCCTGCAGTATAAAATGGTACATCATGGCACATGTCTACCAACACCCTGGATTTGGTCCTTCGTGCCTGTGCTGCTCCACATCAGAGATACCCACTTCTGGTTCAATATTTTTCTTTAAGTAACTTTTATCTAACGTGCTTTTAAACATTGCTCGAATCGACTGACTCAAGTGGTTCTTGAAACTGAGTCAGAGTTGCAAATTGGCTTGCCATTTAAACCCCTTGGGGAGATAATTTCATGATGTGATAACCAATTTGAGATATGCATCATACCTCCAGTTTCAACCCTTTCAATGAAGAGGTTAACTTAACAAAATATTAAAGTCAAAAGCTTGGCTTCAGTCACACATACCGACTAGAACAACCATTTGCTAATTCATCGAAGGAACGAGGTACACACTTGCACATTTCACTCGTTATTGAAAGCACTCTTTTCAAATCAACTAATTGAACAGTAATTGGAAGAAACTTCTTATACTAAACAGGATAGATGTGATTTAGCCTTTTAATAAAGGTTCATTTACTTGAAAAGATAAAAGTAACATTACAACCACCCTCTATAGAATATCCTAACCGTTTGCACTCGTAGTTCTGATTAATTCTGTTAGAAGTGTTAAAATCCACGGCTGTATCTTGGCGTAGTGCATGCACTCTCTTCCTTCTGTCCCCCACCATCCTCACTTTTAGAACCCTTGCTGCCTCCCACTAGATCTCGTCCTTCAGCTGCAGTGCGTGATGTGGAGATACGTAGTATGCTCCTGAGGCATCTTAGTGCCCTGGTCCTACCAGCTTTCCTAGTGACCGGTAAAGTGCAACTAGAATTCCTAGTTTGCCAAAATTAAAATGAAATTACAAGTGTTCATAAACTTTACCCTCCTTTGGATATATGCACCTCTAACATGAACATTTTAACAGGCGATAATTATCTTTCTTCACCTGGTGAATGGCTCCTAGCAATTCGGCCCGGCTGGCTACTCTGGTTATGGTCTGCGTAAGCATCCCAAGACTTTTTTCCAGTTTCTCAAACATCTCCAGCGACTGCTCTTCTTCACACAGAGGCCTCACTGTCTGTAGGGAATAGAAATGATAAATGAGAGAGCGAGCGAGAGCGTGTGCGTGCGAAAGGAGAGAGTGTGAAAGTGAGAGTGCCAGCGCACAAGAGACAGATAGATAGATAGATGGATGGAGAGTGAGAGAGAGAGATCCAAAGAGAAAAGGGAATAAATATGGCAGGAATTGGAGTTATTTCTCTGACCATCCCTGTTCACAGAACTAAAAATAGCAACAGGTTTACAACTTGGGAAAGTCAGTGAAATGGCTATATTCTGCTGGGTCACGAAAATCCCACCATATTTGATAGACCATTAATGTGGTGAGAGGTACAGATTGACCAACATGGTGTTGGGGTGTGTGCGTGGAAACAGAAACCATGTAGTTATACAGCAAACCAAAGTCAGTGAATGAGCCCAGTGCCAACCTGCAGCGTTTGTTGACATTTCTCAATCTCTTTTTTCAAATTTGTTTCAACTAGATCTCTGGATCGTTCCTCCAGCTGTAATCTCTTATTGAGAGTAAACATGTCACACTTGAAAGCCAACGAGAAGCGGAGAAATTCAGCCTGTATTTTAAAAAAAAACGTTACTCAGAATGTAACTGAAATATATGTCCTTTTAATCCAACACTGGCACACCCCGCACAAACACACACACGGACCGCTAACTCTGGCTGGACGTATTCCGGGAAGTTTCATCACATTACCTCCTGCCTCCAATTGCCCCGCCCCCACACTCGTCACCTGAAACGTCCATCCTCACAGCCCACCTTGGGTCAGTCTTGACCATCGGTTAAACAGAGCAGTCCTGAGGGAGTGCTGCAATGTCGGAGGTGCTGTGTTTCAGATGAGACGTTAAACCAAGTAAATGTAAAAGATCCCTTGGTACTATTTCGAAGAGGAGCAGGGGAGTTTTCACTGATGTCCTGGCCACATTTATCCCTCAACCAAAATCACTAAACAAACAGATTATCTGGTCATTATTGCATTGCTGTTTCTGGGATCTTGCTGTGCGCAAATTGGCTGCCACGTTTCATACGAACATATAAATTGATGAGCAGGAATAGACCAGCTGGTCCAGCAAGTCTGCCCCACACACCACAATGGCCAGTGCATCATGACTAAACACTTCCTCCCACCCCCCCGCCCCCCTCAGCCATGTAATCTCCCGGGAGAGCCAAAAAAACCCCAGATAAAGCCCAATAAGGAAAAATTAATCTCCGACCTCCCTCAGGGGATCAAAACCAGTCCAGGAGATCACATGGACATGGTGACGTTTCCAACATTACAACAGTGACTACACTTCAATGTACTTAATTGTCTGTGAAGCGCTTTGGGACACCCAGAGTCGTGAACGAAGTGTTATATAAAGACAAGTCATTTTTTAATAAACAGAAATGTTCAAAGAAAATGTTTTTTGTTTTTGTTTTTTAAAAACAGCCTATGATTTTTCTTCCCGTTTGTTCTCAGCAAAGTCTGGGAGATTAATCTTCAATTCCTGGAGATTCCAAGACTGGAGGTTTAGCAACCCCAATGCGTGTACGCACAAATGGTTTGGACAATCTTCCCTCCAAATAGATAGACAAGAGGGAGGGACAGAGAACAAGCAGAAGAGCTAGTTATGGATGTTGAATTGCAAGCTTTACTCTGCACAACAGTATTATTATTTAGGAACAGTTTATCATTGAGATTTTACATAAAAAACAAATCATGCACAGTCTGTGCAGTGACAGCCTACCTCCACTTCCTGTTCAGTAGCTGAGGCACTGGGGAAAAAGATACAAAGAACTTTAGTTTTGCATATTCCAGAATTGCAAAACAGAACAGTACACTACAACACTAGTGAAAACAAAATGAATTAACTTTGCACCAATTCTTACCTCTGTAAGTTTGTCCTTTTCAAAAGATCTTGACATTTAGAGTCAGGTGTCTGATAAATTCCTGTTGAAAGACAGGCAATTGATGTTTTTGTCATGTACAAATTTCCGTCAGCTGAAACCAAACTACCCAAGTTAAAAACCATTTATGACTAAGCTTTGCCGTAGAAAAGTTTACCCCATTAATACATCACTAAGCCTTTCAATTACCGCCACGCTTTGTACACCATTGGAGAGAATAAAGGCACAAAAAATTTACATAATTTTGCCAGAGTTGTTGCAGCCCATAACATGAACTCAACAGCTAAAAATCAAATCACAAGATTTATGCACAAAGCGATATTCTAGAGTCTTCGATAGACATCTTACTGTTATTTAACTATAGGAAAAGGAAGTAGTGAGTCACAAAGGAGAAATACCACAGCCCTGAGGCAAAGGGGGGGCCGGAAGGAGGGCAGGTTTGGTGAATGGACCAATAGATACACCAAAGTATCCCTACAGGGGGCAAGAGGCATCTCGGATATCTCCGGGTTCTGATGAAAGTTCATCGCCCCGAAACGTTAACTCCGTTTCTCTCTCCACAGATGCTGCCTGACCTGCTGAGTAATTCCAGCATTGTCTGTTTTTCTTTCAGATTTCCAGCATCCGCAGTATTTTGGTTTTATCTCTATATTCAACCTGGATCAAAAAGGACTCCCTCTCCAAATGGACTGCTTCCTGTATCCCTTGCAGCTACACATTCAGAGTTCGAAAGGTCAGGGACAAGATAAGGTGTCCGAATGATTAGATACTCTAGGAACAACACTTCCTTGGCCCCCAATATCCGAGGTCACCTACAACTGACCGACTGGTGGGGAAAGGTAGGGTTAACGGAAGATGGCTTGGAAAGAAAAGACAATTCCAAAATTACCTCACATTCTCAAAACCGGGTCAAAAGATAGGTAAACTTTCTCTTTACACCTCAGGATGATGCATTATCTCAGATATCTATCCTATTGAATTTACTTAGTTTAATACAATCTGATAACCATTTAGTAAATATTTTTTTTCCCATTCATTCATGGGATGAGTCATTGGCAAGGCCAGCATTTATTGCCCATCACTAATTGCCCTCGAGAAGGTGGTGGTGAGCCACCTTCTTGAACCGCTGCAGTCCATGTGGTGAGGGTACTCCCACAGTGCCATTAGTGAGGGAGTTCCAGGATTTTGACCCAGCGACGATAAAGGAACAGGGATATATTTCCAAGTCAGGATGGTGTGTGACTTGGAGGGGAACTTGCAGGTGGTGTTCCCATGCACCTGTGATAGGAGAATTACTAGTCCTAGCCCCTTTAGGGCGACCCCGGATCAGGTGTATTCCTCAGACGTTCACTTTCAACTAAAGTTTGAGGTAGCCGAATCCTAAAGACGCTTAATTGGGTCTACAGGTCCGGACTATCTCTCTCTAAAGGAAAGGAACAACCTGAAAATGTTACCGTCCTTCAGATAGCACTTTTAATAAGTTTAGCTAGACTCTAACGTTCCGGATATTATGAAGTTCCAGAAAACTCCCCCAGAATTCTGCAACTCCTCACTAAAGAGTGTAGAGAGATTGAGTTTGCGAGTTTGATACAGAAGTATTATGTGAGACAATTCTCAAAATATATAGATTTATTGAAGAACCAACATATAATTATATGTTGGTGAGTCAATCGCAACATTAACAGTTCCAAAAAGAGAAAGCTTTACAATCTTATCAGAGATCCTTACTCACAAATCTTAACTTCGCTACAGTTTTACAATTCTTAAAGTTTATTCAGGATATCCACCAAAATCAAATACAGTACCTTGATCCCCAAGGTACAAAGAGTTGGAGACTTAGAGCTAGCTCTGAAGCAGAGAATCGCTTTGCCCCTTTACGGGAGTCTATTATCCCATTTGAGAGTTCAATATTTATACCCTTTTCCAGTGGTGCTCCCTTTAAGGTTTTCTGCTGATAAGCTAATTATCTCATCATTTTTCTGCTGACCCCTTCAGTTCTTAGTCACCTCAGCTGGTCGCACTACAGAACTATGGCCTAGATTTTCAGTGTGCCATGAGGTGGGCTTTTAGGCGGGCGGGGGGCAAAAATCCCGAATTCGGGGGTCCCAACACCATCCCACCCAAAACCCGCCTCCATGTAAGTTTCAGAGGCCCGCACTGGGACCCGCCGACGCGAGGCGGGAAGGGATTAGTGCCAATTAACTGCCTGTTAACAGGTAGTTAACGGGCAGTTTTTAGCCTAATCCCTATTATGAGGGGTGTCGTGTGGGATTCCCGACGGCTCTAAACCACGCCAGGTTAGAGCAGGCGGGCCGTCGGGTTGAAGGATTTGGAGGGGTCGTGATGTCGGTGTTCAGGTGAGTGATGGGTGCATGAGTGCAAAGGTAAGTGTGTTTGGTGTGTCTAAAGAAGTTTAAATTACCTGTACTTACCTTAACAGCCTTTCTTCCTCTCGGTTTCAGGAGTCCATCACTCAGCCGACACTGAAAGCAAAATGGCTGCGAGCGGTCAAGAGTTCTAACTGAGTCTGTGTAGAAGGACTCAGGTTAGAAGTCAGACTGTCAGTGTTTGACAGCTTTAAACAGCTGTGAAACACTGATATTTCATCTGTCAAGACCTCTTGGCAAATGAAGTTTCAGTCTGTGACATCACCTGTTGCCGGGTGGCCCTTAATTGGCCTGCTGAGCCCGCTGGGTAGGCTCAACAAGGTCAATCAAGGGAAAATCGTGTGGATTGGCCGGACATCGATGTAGGCGGGACTAAAACCCGAAAGTTGTAGTCCCGCCTCCTTCCCGACAGCTTACTGAAAATCGACCCCCATGTCTCTTCTCTAGGTGTTCTAAATTTATTGTAAAAAACAGCGTAACAGCAGGTGCACTTTACTTGGTATCATTTTTATGAAGGCAGATGTTTGTTACTTTTATGTGCTCCTTTACAAGGTGTAAATTAGAACAACTTGTACCGGGTAACTATTGTCTTGTTCCCAAAGGTTCAGACTTCAGGGGCCTTTAACCTTCTGTTTCAATAAGGTTATTGTTTCAGTGTCAACAACTTATCTTATCTCAATAGCCAGAATTCTATCACAGCTTTTTCATAGTTAGGTTTCTAGATTTCCAGACCAGGTCAGAATTTTTTCATAGAATGGTGTATTTTTCTGAATAGGTTATATTGCTTATTCCTTCACACCTACTGCCCTTGTCCTTCTAGGCGGTAGAGGTTGTGGGTTTGGGAGGTGCTGTCGAAGAAGACTTGGCAAGTTGCTGCAGTGCATCTTGTAGACGGTACACACTGCAGCCATGGTGCGCTGGTGGTGGAGGGAGTGAATGTTGAAGATGGTGGGTGGGGTGTCAATCAAGTAGGCTGCTTTGTCCTGGATGGTGTCAAGCTTCTGTGTTGTTGGAGCTGCACTCCTGACTTGTGCCTCGTCAATGATGGAAAGGCTTTGGGGAGTCAGGAGGTGAGTCACTTGCCACAGAATACCCAGCCTCTGACCTGCTCTTGTAGCCACAGTATGTGTGTGGCTGGTCCAATTAAGTTTCTGGTCAATGGTGACCTCCCAGGATGTTGATGGTGGGGGATTTAGTGATGGTAATCCTGTTGAATATCAAGGGGTGGTGGTTAGAATCTCTCTTGTTGGAGATGGTCATTGCCTGGCACTTGCATGGAGCAAATGTTACCTGCCACTTATTAACCCAAGCCTGAACATTGTCCAGGTCTTGCTGCATCGGGCACGGACTGTTTCATTATTTGAGGAGATGCGAATGGAACTGAACACAGTGCAATCATAAGCAAACATCCCCACTTCTGACCTGATGGAGGGAAGGTCATTGATAAAGCAGCTGAAGATGGTTGGGCCTAGGATACTGCCCTGAGGAACTCCTGCAGCGATGTCCTGGAGCGGAGATGATTGACCTCCAACAATGACCACCATCTTCCTTTGTGCTAGGTATGACTCCAGCCAATGGAGAGTTTTCTCCCCAATTTCAATTGACTTCAATTTTAGGGCTCCTTGATGCCACACTTGGTCAAATGCTGCCTTGATGTCAAGGGCAGTCACTCTCACCTCACCTCTGGAATTCAGCTCTTTTGTCCATGTTTAGACCAAGGCTGTAATGAGGTTTGGAGCCGAGGGGTCCTGGCAGAGCCCAAACTGAACGTTGGTGAGCAGGTTATTGATGAGTAAGCGCTGCTTAGTAGCACTGTCAATGACACCTTCCATCACTTTGCTGATGATTGAGAGTAGGCTGTTGGGGTGGTAATTGGCCAGATTTGATTTGTTCCGCTTTGTGTGGGCAATTTTCCACTATGTCGGGTAGATGCCACTGTTGTAACTGTACTGGAACAGCTTGGCTAGAGGTGCGGCTAGTTCTGGAGCACAAGTCTTCAGCACTACAACCGGGATGTTGTCGGAGCCCATAGCCTTTGCTGTATCCAGTGCGCTCATCCGTTTCTTGATATCACGTGGAGTGAATTGAATTGAATTGGCTGAAGACTGGCTTCTGTGATGGTGGTGACCTCAGGGAGGAGGCCAATATGGATCATCCACTCAGCACTTCTGGCTGAAGATGGTTGCAAATGCTTCAAGCCTTGACTTTTGCACACATGTGCTGGGCTCCACCATCATTGAAGATGGGGATATTCATGGAGCCTCCTCCTGTTTGTTTAATTGGCCACCACCATTTACGACTGAATGTGGCAGGACTGCAGAGCTTTGATCTGATCTGTTGATTGTGGGATCACTTAGCCCTGCTTCCGCTGTTTAGCATGCATATAGTCCTGTGTTGTAGCTTCACCAAGTTGGCACCTCATGTTTATGTACACCTGGTGCTGCTCCTAGCATGCTCTTCTACACTAATTATTGAACCAGGGTTGATCCCCTGGCTTGATGGTAATGCTAGAGTAAGGGATATGCCAGGCCATGAGGTTACAGATTGTGGTGGAATACAATTCTGCAACTGCTGATGGCCCACAGCGCCTCATGGATACCCAGTTTAGATCTGTCCTGAATCTATCTCAATTAGCACGGAGGTAGTGCCACACAAGATGGAGGGTGTCCTCAGTGTGAAGACGGAACTTTGTCTTCACATTGGGTGTGCGGTGGTCACTCCTATCAATACTATCATGGACGGATGCACCTGCGACAGGTAGATTGGTGAGGACGAGGTAAAGTAAGTTTTTCCCTCGTGTTGGTTCTCTCACCATCTGCCATAGGCCCAGTCTGGCAGCTATATCCAGCTCGATCAGTAGTGGCGCTGCCGAGCCACTCTTGGTGATGGATATTGAAGTCCTCCCACCCAGAGTACATTCTGTGCCCTTGCTACTCAGTGCTTCTTCCAAGTGGTGTTCAACATGGAGGAGTACTGACTCATCAGCTGAGGGAGAGCGATAAGTGGTAACCAGCAGGAGGTTTCCTTGCCCATGTTTGACCTGATGCCATGAGACTCCAGGGGGTCCGGAGTTGACGTTGGGGACCATTCCCTCCTGACTCTATACCACTGTGCCCCTACCCCTGGTGGGACGCTCTGTGTTGGAGGAGTCTATGAGTATGACTATATCAGGCTGTTGCTCGAGTAGTCTGTGGGACAGCTCTCCCAATTTTGGCACATGTCCCCAAATGTTAGTGAGGAGGACTTTGCAGGGTCGACTGGGCTGGGTGTGCCTTTGCAGTGTCTGAATCCGGTGCCTAGGTCGATGCCAGGTGGTCCATCCAGTTTTCTTATTGCTTTTCCTAGAGGTTTGATAATAACGGAGTGGCTTGCTAGGCCACTTCAGAGGGCAGTTAAGAGTCAACCACATTGCTGTGGGTCTGGAGTCACATATAGGCCCAGACCGGGTAAGATTGGCAGGTTTCCTTCTGTAAAGACACTAGTGAACCAGATGGGTTTTTTACGACAATCCGGTAGTTTCATGGTTACCATTACCGACACTAGCTTTTTATTCACGATTTATTTCATTAACGGAATTTAAATTCCCCAGCTGCTGTGGTGAGATTTGGACTCATGTCTCCGGATCATTAGTTCAGGGCTCTGGATTACAATCGTATTGTAGGTGTCAACCCACGGAGTCTGTTTCTCGCTAGCACTTAAATTAACTCGGGAAAGAAAATATGGAACTTGCGCTTTTGTGCCAATTCTCAAAACTTCTTGAACAAACGAATTCCAAGAAAGGAGAGAACCAAGGCTAGGGGTGACAAATCAATCTGGGCAGGTTGCAAATAACTGTAAAACCTTTAATCTAGGTAATGAACAAAATCTGAATCGCTGCGTTCCTCCAATTCTGGCTTCTTGCACATCCCCGATTTCCTTTGCCCCAGCCTTGGAGCCTAGACAGCTGAAGGCACGGCTGCCAAGTGCTGGAATTCCCTCCCTAAACTGCTCTCCTCCTTTACCAAGCTTTTGGTCGATCCGTCCTAATATCTCTGTGGCTCGGTGTCAAATGTTATCTGATAATGTTCCTGCCAAGTGCCTTGGGACGTTTTACTATGTTAAAGGCGCTATATAAATGCGTGCTGTCGAAGCAGAAACAGAAAATGCTGAAACATAGCACGTCAGTTTTTAATTCTCACCTTCAGCGCTGCTAACTGGGCTTCCACGGACGACTTGTGATTCACTTGGGCTTAATTCATCAACAGCCACAGAACCTCGAGTAGCTTCCTAATAAAAGAGGAGAATAGAGGCCATTAAAGATGCAGCTTATTGCCCGAGCGTACTGCACACAGCCAGTAACTCATCGGGTCACTGCGCATGTGTGAAAACACGGCATAAAAACAAAGCCCCCCGATATTATTGTCTACAATAATCAGCATTTCACCCAATGACATGTAAAATAAATGGCTTTCCACCTATCCCATTGTAAGGGCAAATGGGACTCAGTCCCGAGAACACGGGAAGAAAGTGATATAGGAGAGGGGGCAGGGGAGGGAACGTGTAGGTTAGAAAGGTGCAATAAATTTCAGTGTCAACATCTCAAACCAACAAAAGTTACAAGATTGCTCGCCAATGTTCTGCAGAGTGCTGAGGATCTGATTTTTAGTAAGGTACATCTTAGTGGTGATAAAGCTTGAAAAGCTTTGAACAACAATGGCAGGGAGGTCTTACGGAGACCACTACATCTTCTGAGCAGATAGATCTTGGATAATGGACACAATGTGTCCTTCTCTAACTGGCCGCTCGTTCTGAGATCAGCATCCTTCCTGTAACCTAATGCTACTCCTGGCACTGTTGGACAGAAGGGAATAGGAGATTCGGTGACCAGAGGACACAGATGTAAGGTAACTGGCAAAAGAACCAGAGGGGAGGATGAGGCAAATTCATTTTATTTTTGTATAAACACAGCAAGTTATGATGATCTGGAATGCACTGCCCGAAAGGGTGGTGGAAGCAGATTGAATAGTAATTTTCAAAAGGGAATTGGATAAACTTGAAAAGGAAAACACTGCATTGGTACAGGGAAAAAGCAGGAGAGTGAGACTAATGGGATAGCTTTCCAAGAGTGGGCACAGACACAATGGGCCGAATGGCTTCATTCTGTGCAGTATAATTCTATGAATGAGTTAATTAGCTGGGGAGGGAGCATTCAGGGTCTCGCCCATCTTGCTTTGGGTGTGTAGGATTGAACTGAGCAGCTGCTCCTAGTGATTCTTTGTTACTTTGTACTGTATGAAAGAACATTTAACTGCAAAATAATGGCTCTCAGTAGATGGATATATGTCCTGTGTACAGGAATACTTTGTGGGATGGAGGGGTGGACAAACAGGAAGGAAATAAAGGGTAGCACAATTCAAGCTGTTTTTTGAAGACAAACTATTAGCACAATTATTATTAGGTTCAGGTTGAAGTTATTTAATTTTGTATTTAGCGAGAAAACGACAACAAGTGTATTTATACAGACTCTTTAACATAGCAAAACATTCCGAGGAACTTCAGAGGAGGAAATCAGTCAGAAAAATGGATGTTGGACCAAAGGAGGAGCTATTAGGCGGAGTGACCGAAGGGGTAAAGGGGGTTTTAAGGAGGTTCTTAAAAGGAGCAGAGGGAGGTGGGGAAGCAGAGGGTTTTATGGATGGAACTCGAGGGTGGGGCTTAGTCAGCTGAAGGCACAGAGGCCAATGGTGGGGCAAAATAGGAGTCAGTGCACAAGAGGCTGGAGCCAGATGAGTGGAGGGGAAAGACAGGGTCGTGCATTGAAGGAGGTTACAGATAGTGAAGGGGAGAAACCATGAAAGAATGTAAATACAAGGATGAGAATTTTAAATTTGAGGCATTGGTGTCAATGTAGGCCAGCGAGCACAGGGTTGATGGGTGCTCACTTGGTGCGAGTTAGGACATAGGCAGCAGAGCATTGGATGAGCTCAAGTTTCTGGAGCATGGAGGATGGAAAGTCGACCAGGAGAGCATTGGAATAGGCGAATCCAGAGGTAATAGAGGTGAGGGTTACAATAGCAGATGGGCTGAGGCAGGGATGGAGGCATCAAAGTTACGGAGCTGGAAGTAGGTGGCCTTTGTGATGGAGGATATGGGGTCAGAAGCTCATCAGGATCCAATGGGACCCTGAGGATGCAAACAATATGGTTCAACCCCAGACAGTGGCCAGGAAGGGAATGGAAATGGTGGCTAGGAAATGGAGTTTGTGGCTTTGATTTTCCAAGTGTTTTCAACTGGAGGAAATTGCAGCACGCCCAAGAGTGGATAGCAGATGAGCATTCTGACAGCAGAGAGGCAGTGCAGGGTCAGAGAGGTAGTACAGTTAGGTGCCGTCAGTGTACATGTGGAGCTTGACCCCTTGTCGGAGGATGATGTTGTGGGAACGAGGGTTCTCACTACCTGTTTACCTCACTATTCTTTCTGGGCTGTCTTGAGACCAGCACAGGATGAGTTAAAAGTTAAAACAGCTTTCTGTTGATTATGGATTGTAAATTGGTAAGGGGATTTTAAAGCAAATGTATCTCCACCGTTCAGAGAACTGACCTGCGTACCTATCAGGTCGGGGATCAGGTCACTTGTGTTTATGGTAATAAAATGAATGGGAAGTTTATGACGGCAATCAGCTCACATTTGTTTATGGAAGTGCATGTTTGTTGGATTTAAGTTGTTATTTTGTTTATATTTGTATGTATCTTTGATGTATTATGATTTATTGGTAGTATGCATGGAATGTAGTGATCAAAGGTAAAGAATGGTATAAGAAATGTGAAGGAACACGGTTTAGTAGCTCATACTGGAATCGTGAGTATGATGTCTCAAGCGCTCAGGCTGGAATCGTAGAGTCTCAGTAGCTCGCTCATACGGGAATGGTGTAGTATGAAGACCTGTGCACTCATACTGGTTGTGGATAGTATGAGGTTTCAATAAAGTGCTGATCCTGCATTGCTACAACTGTGTGTCTGTAGTCTGGTGTTTAAAGTAGCAAAATGAAAAAGAACAAGAAAGTAGTCCAACAGATGTCACCACAGGACAGCATGTAGATGAGGAAGAGGAAGTGGCCAAGGATAGATCCTTGGGGTATTCCAGAGGCAATGGTGTGGCAGTGAGAAGAGATGACATTGTTGGAGATGCTCTGGCTAATACTGGATAGGCAAGAGTGGAACCAAGCAAGGGAATTCCCAGAGCTGGACGATGAAAGAGTGGCATTGGAAGAGGATGGTGTGGTCAACAGTGTCAAAGGCTGTAAAGGATGAGGAGAGATAGTGCACCATGGTCACAGTCACAGAGAATGTCAATTGTAACTTTGATTAGGACGGTTTCAGTGCTGTGGCAGGGGTGGAACCTGATTTAAAATATTCAAGTAGAGGGAAAGATGGGCACGGATTTGGGAGGCAACATGTTCAAGGACTGGAGAGGAAAGGGAGGTTGGTGATGGGGTGGTAGTTTGCAAGGAGAGAGGGGTCAAGAGTGGGCTTCTAAGGAGGGGGAGTGATGATGGTGGTTTACAAAAAGAGGTGGACAATACCCGAGGAGAAAGAACCACTTAGTGTTACGCAACTTCAGGTTTAAGATTTACCACACAAGTGACATTTTAAAACATCCAAGTATTTGGAAAGCAACAGGTACAAACGGTGGTCTTTGTTAAATGCATATTTCCATACCAAGTTAATTTTTAATTTATTTCTCGACTCCAGTTGATCCCTATTGGAGGCACAAGGCTCAGCGATGAGCTGACTGGCACTTGTAGGAAGTGGGCCATCTGTGGAATTAGAAGTTCAGTCAATTCTTCATAACCATCGCTTTCAGCACACGTGAACATTACACTTTTTTTTCCTGCAGAAAGAAACCCTGCAAGAATCTTACTGCTCAGTTTCACACAAACCCAAAGCTTTTTTTTTTTAAATTCATATTTGAGTTGGTCCAATTAAGTATCAGGCACACGGATAGTAGAACTTAGGGGGACATTTTGTTTTATTATGACCTTCTGTCGAGAAGTTTAAACTCTACAAAAATTACATCGAATTTACAGCACAGAAACCAGCCATTCAGCCCAACAGGTTTATGAGCACAAGCCTCCTCCCATCCTACTTCATATCGTTATGGACATTAAAAAAAAGCAGGCCGGTATGCAAGTATAAAGTTCAGAAACACAACAAATGGTCACTGTACCTATTTCACCAACGAACCACTAAAAGTTTCTTTTTTCCAAGTAAACAAAATCCTACTCAAGTTGTCTTAACGGTAGAAAACCATTTAAAGGAATGATATTGTGTATTGAATCTGCAGACTTCAAGCTAAGAAGCCAATAACAAATGGCATTAATACCGCTTACAGAAATTAAGATATCCAAAGTGATGTAAATCGAGAATGACATACCTGAGGAGCCATCTTTAATTATGCCACGGATATTGGCATTATTTTCGCTAACTACGTCGAGTGTTTTCAGAGCTTGCTGCTGCTGCAAGCCATCATCGGGTTGTTTTGTGGAAGTATCAGAGGCACTGGACCCTGCTTCAAGCATAGAAGAAGTCAACCTCATGCGAAAGATAATGGGCTACCGCATATTTCAACTCTAGATGCTTGGGAGCTGCTTACCCGACATCCTGGAGCTCTCCAGGGTAATAATACCAGTTGTGTTTGACTGGATATGTTCAAGGTTTTCACTGGAAAATGGTTCAGTTACAAGGTTAGTTCTGTGTGCTAAAGCAATATAGAAATTTAATGCATTTTGTGGATTCTAAAAAAATGTCAAACCCCATCAGTAGGAATCCAAGTCTTACCTGGGTTGAAGCAGATCACGATTGTCCACTTCCTCACCAGCAGATGCCTATACAGAGAGTATTTACACAAAATTTCAATTCTTCAAGTTTAATATTCCAATAATCTAGCACATTTTCCCCATGTCTCTAAATTGTCAGACTGCTTGTCTGACATCCAATTCTGGATGTTCAGAAATTTCCTCCAACTAAATATCGGGAAGACCGAAGCCATCGTCTCCAGTCTCCGCCATGAACTCTGTTCCCTAGCCACCGACTCCATCCCTCTCCCTAGCATCTGTCTGACACTGAATCAGATTGTTCCCAACCTTGGTGTCATATCCGACTCTGAAATGAGCTTCCGACCACATATCTGCACCATAACCAAGACAGTCTATTTCCACCTCTAATATCACCCGTCTCTGCCCCCGCCTCAGCTCATCTGCTGCTGAAACACTAATCCATGTCTGTGTTTCTTCTAGACTTGACTATTCCAACGCACTCCTGGCTGGCCTTCCACGTTCTACCCTATGTAAACTTGGTCATCCAAAACTCGGCTGCCCGTGTCCTAACTTGCACCAAGTCCCGTTCACCCATCACCCGTGCTCGCTGACCTACAATGGCTCCCAGTTAAACAATGCCTCGATTTTAAAATTCTCATCCTCGTTTTCAAATCCCTCCATGGCCTCACCCCTCCCCATCTCTGTAACCTCCTCCAGCCCTACAACCCTGAGATATCTGCGCTCCTCCAATCCTGGCCTCTTGTGTATCCCTGATTTTAATCGCTCCACCATTGGTGGCCATGCCTTCAGCTGCCAAGGCCCTAAGCTCTGGAATTCCCTCGCTAAATCTCTCTGCCTCTCTTTCCTCCTTTAAGACACTCCTTAAAACCGACTTTTGACCACCTGCCCTAATATCTCCTTATGTGGCTTGGTGTCAAATTGTTTGATAACACTCCTGTGAAGCACCTTGGGGTGTTTTACTACGTTAAAAGTGAGATATAAATGCAAGTTGTTGTCAGAGGGCCACAACATCTATGAAATTAATGAGTGGGGCTTCACTTAGTTCAGCCCTTAACTCAACTATTACATCGAACCATATTCCAATTTTAAGAAAGGGCATTAAGAAAGGACTGCTAAAGGGCATTTGAACTCTTGGCATACCATCATAATGGAGGGGCGATGTATGGGTAAAAGGTTTGTACAACCACTCGTGCATTTTCTCAAGTAGATCCCATGTGAAGCATGCATGATATAGTAAAGAAAGATAGTGCTCGCTGATTTGGGCCTCATACCAGAAGCAGACAGGCATAAATTTAAACTGGTGACAGAAACAAAAAGGTGTGTGAAAATTGCAATTAGAAGGAGAAAATGATCAAGTGTGAGTTGATATTAAAAAAGCAAAACTTGCATTAATAATGCATTCATGTCCTCCAGGACCAGAGCAGTTAATCGAGGTCGATACCTCATTGCAGCTCCGAGGGAGTGCTACACTGTTGGAGAAGCCTCCGTTCAGGTGAGAAGTTAGACTCAGGCCCGGTTTTTGGAACTGAGCAAATTGCCTATCACGTTTGCCTGTAGACTAGTGACCACACTTCAAAAAGCCTCAAATATTCAAAAGTAGGTGTCCGATGACATCATACGGACCCTGATGCAAATTTAACCCCAATCCACACGAGGCTCGTTGAGTGATGAACAGGCCGGGGAAAACTGGCATCGGATGAGTCCAGGGCCGGGAGAGCCCCAGCAAGCTAAGTTTTTAAAATTTGTATCGAGCTCCACAAGGAAACCTTGGGCCTCCCCTGCCCAGGCTTCCCCCCTCCCTCCCCTGACCACAATCACCTCACACTCTCACCCACCCACCTCCCAATGACTTACCTTATTGCTAAGTTCCCAGTGGCGGCATCCAACGGCCCAAAATCCCACTCCCACCCACCAGCCTTCACGTCATTGCTGATCCAGATGGCTCTCAGATTTAAATGAGGCCGGGGAGGTAAAATGGCCCGAAACTCAGGCCAGTACGGCCTTGTGAGCCGGTCAACCAGCTGATCATTATCTCATTGCTGTTTGTGGGATCTTACTGTTCCCAAATTGGCTGTCATGTTTCCCTGCATTGCAACAGTGACTACACTACAAAAAGTACTTCATTGGCTGTAAAGTGCTTCGGGGCATCCTAAAGTCATGAAAGGCCCGCACTATAAATGCAATTTTTGTCCTTCTTTACATGTTGAGGGACACCTTGGAAATAACTGACAGACCCAGTGTTGTCTCCCCTCTTACCCCCTCCTGGAATTGGGTACTAGGTCTTTCTGCATGTAGTTATGAATGTGCAACCCTATATGGATGGGCAGTGACCAGAGTACTAATCACACAGAAGCAGTCAATGTACCTGTCTGACAGGCTTCTTGTGATCCTCCTCCTCCTCCTCCTCCAAAATGGGGGAAATGGCCAAAGATAGTAGAACATGAAATGGCCCTGGGGGAAATAGTCTGAGCTAGCAGATGCAGTACATCTTTAAGGTTATACAAGAGCTTAGCAAGACCACTGGTAGAGTTGTGTGCGCAGTTTTGGGCTCCACACTATAGGATGGGTACAGCGCAAATTCACTATGATACTGCCTGGTATGAGGAAATATAAATACGAAGGTAGACTTGAAAAAGTGGGTCTGCTTTCATTAGAACAGGGAATTATGGGGTAATTTGAATGACGTGTTCACAATTATGAAGGGATAGGACTGAGTAGTAGAATCAGACTGTTTCCAGTGATTGAGGGATCCAGTATGAGGGACCATAGATTTCAGTTTTTAGGATGGAGAACTGGAGAACCAGTTTTTATTCCTACACAGAGGGTTGAGGGGCAATGGAACACACTGCCAGAGTTAACAAGTGAAGCAGAAACCATGGCACCATTTAAAATAGGTTAGCTCGGCAGTTGAAGGAAACGGGGAATAAAGGGTTTCGACCCGAAACATTGACTATTTCTCTCTCCTCGGATGTTGCCTGGCTTGCTGAGTTTTTCCAGCATTTTCTGTTAAATTGGGGAATAAAGGGATATAGGAACAGGGTAGGCACGTGGGGTTCGGACTACTGCTCCTGTAGAGGATAAAGACCGACACGGACTGCTTTGGCATCATAATTTCTGTGATTCTATGTTATTATCTACAAGCGAGTCACTTTGTGCCTAAGCAGGGACATGTGAGTAAAGTAGTTAACCTGCTATGCAGCATTAATGGGGAAATAAGCAGCAGGTGGTGGCAGGGAGTAAAGGAAGCTTCACTTTCAAAAGAAAGGAAGCTAATAATGGGCCCTCCATTGCAACGCCTGCTTGAAACAGGTGTTGAGCATCTGAAGTGCTGCTCAGGTGTTTCAGCTACATTGTGGGGAGGACCCCTCATTTACATTTTAAAAAATCAAGGGCTTGATGAGCTTTGTGCACGGTCGGTCAGCAGATGTCTGGATAACAAACCACTTCCTGATTGCGTAGACATACGCAGTGTGTAGACATACGCAGTATCCTCAGGCCTCTGCATCCAGTAATATGGGACCCCAAAGTAATGCTGCACTTTGGCTGCTTCTGATCACATCAACAGCCTCAGTGAGCCATTCTGTCTATGGCCAGAGAAGCAGGAGGAGAGTGGGACTGACAGAGGATCAGCACATTGACCCAACACGAGGCACAGGTGGCGAGTGTGGATCTTAGAGCAATTTGAACTCTGGATAATTTTATCTTGGGAAAGCATCATTGACACTCAATGCAACACAAGTGGCCCAAAAGAAGACTTTGTCCGCGACAAGGTAGTATTGAGTCTTGCCTGCTTAATGGGGTCATGTGATCGGTGGCTGGACGCAGGGAGAGTTTCTTGGAGGGGTGGAGATACCATAACTTCAGTGGTTGTACAAACAGAAACAGTAGGCTGTAACTTCATTGCAAGGTCTTCAGCTGCTGGTATGAGGCAGTTTCCCCAAAGTGAGAGAGATAGTTAGCGGAATGCCAGCCAAGCAGAACCCCTATATCATCAAGTGTAGATGACCATGTCGAGAATAAAATCCAGGAGGCTATAGCCACAGGGGGAACACCTGCCTTCACAAATCCCATGGAGTGCTGTGATAGGAAAGACCTGCCGCCACTATTCAAGGCTGTCATCCAGTAAGCAATGTACTGCAATTAGTGGTTAATTATTCATTCTGGGCACACGGCAAGACATAGCAGACTCCTTCAGCTTGTAGAACTGCCTGGGAGCCATAAACTCAAGACAGAAGTGTTGGGAAAAGCTCATTTGGGTCTCTCTAGGGTCAACTTAGCTCGAAAATGTAACGGCCAAGTTGGGAGTTTGGACCAGAATCCTTTCAGTTAGCAATCGGATACACTAACCAGACATGGCCACAGTAACCCCCCTGGGTACTGCTTGATCAGCACTTCCGATTGGTCCTGGAGGGCTAGGGCCATTGAAGGGGGCTCAGTTTTTCCCCAGTGGGCTCTAGATAATAGAAACAGAAGACAGGAGCAGGAGTAGGCCATTCAATGCGATCATGGCTAACCATCCAAGTTCAGTACCCGGTCCCTGCTTTTTCCCCATACCCCTTCATCCCTTTAGCCTTAAGAAATATATCCAACTCCTTCTTGAATATATTTAATGAATTGGCCTCTACTGCCTTCTCTGGTAGAGAATTCCACAGGTTCACCACTCTCTGGGTGAAGAAATTCCTCCTCATTTCTGTCCTAAAAGGCCTACCCCTTATCCTTAGACTGTGACCCCTGGTTCTGGATTCCCCGACCATCGGGAACATCCTCCCTGCATCTAGTCTGTCCAGTCCTACCAGAATTTTATGTTTCAATGATATCCCCTCTCATTCTTCTAAACTCCAACGAGTACAAGCTACAATCGACCCAATCTCTCCTCATACATCATTTCTGCCATCCCAGGTATCAGCCTGGTGAATCTTCGCTGAACTCCTTCCATGGCAAGAATATCCTTCCTCAGATAAGGCGACCAAAACTGCACACAATACTCAAGATGTGGTCTCACCAAGGCCCTGTACAACTGCAGCAAGACATCCTTGTTCCTGTACTCAAACCCCCTCGCTATGAAGGCCAACATACCATTTGCCTTCTTAACCGCTGTAATGTATGTACCTTTAAGGGGAGAACTACTTTTTACAGCTCCTGTATACTGTAGTACCGGCAGTGACCACACCTGTATATAAACCGAGTAGTGATCTGTACAGTTAGTTCTAGAGTAACCCTCATTCAGTAAACACCTGTTGAATCGTTCCCTGCAGTCTTGTTGTCTAATTATTGAAGGACACAACATCAAGATACACGGATCTAACAACCGCCTGCTGCATCTGCATGCTTACCTTCAGCGACTGGTGCACAAGGACACCCAGATCTCGTTTCATTTCCTTCTCCCAATCTATTGCCGTTCAGATAATAATCTGCCTTCCTGTTTTTGACACCAAAGCGGATAACCTCATTTATCCACGTTATATTGCATCTGCCATGCTTCTGCCCAATCACCCAACCTATCCAAATCATCCTGTAGTTTCTCAGCATCCTCCTCACAGTACACAAACCCACCCAGCTTTTTGTCGTCTGTAAATTTGGAGCTATTACATCTAGTTCCCTTGTCTAGATCATTAATATATATTGTGAATAGCTGGGGTCCAGGGACCGATCCCTGCGGTACCCCACTAGTCACTGCCCGCCACTCGGAAAAAGACCTGTTTATTCCAACTCTTTGCTTTCTATCTGCCAACCAGTTCTCTATCCAAGTCAATACCTTGCCCCTCTCTAATGTTGGAGAGCAATGACCTGATGATTAGACTGGTGTTGGCTGGTTAACAACAACTTGTATTTATATAGCGCCTTTAATGTAGTAAACCATCCCAGGGTGCTTCACAGGAGCGATTATCAAACAAAGTTTGACACCATGGCACACAAGGAGATATTAGGACAGGTGACCAAAAGCTTGGTCAAAGAGGTAGGTTTTAAGGAGCGTCTTTTATGGAGGAGCGCGATGTGGTGAGATTTATGGAGGGAACTGCAGAGCTTAGGGGCTAGACAGCTGAAGGCACGGCCTCCAATGGTGGGGCAAAGGAAATTGCGGCAAAGGGATGCCAAGAGACCAAAATTGGAGGAACGCAGACCTGAGGGTTGTAGGGCTGGAGGAGGTTAGAGAGATAGGGAGCGGCAAGGCCATAGAGGGAGTTAAACACAAGGAGGAGAATTTTAAATTTGAGACATTGCTGGTCCGGGAGCCAAGGTAGGTCAGCGAGAACAGGGGTTGGGTGAATGGGACTTGGTGCGAGTTAGGATATGGGCAGCAGAGTTTTAGATGAGCTAAAGTATACGTAGGGTGGAAGATGGGAGGCTGGCCGGGAGAGCATTGGAATAGTCGAGTTTGCAAGTGCTGCGTGCTTTTGATTTGCACAGTCTTAACTCATTAAATCCCTTTGAATACACTTTGGTTGAACCCAAGCTTTGACTCTTGCCAACCCACGTCTAAGCTCTTCAGGTGTGTGCACCCCACACCAGGCAAAAAGAAACTCTACTTGTGAATTTTTCAGTTTGCCATTGAATGATAAAATACCATCCCCACTGCTTATAGTGGGCGCGTTGGGTGTTAATACGATTTGCCCGTTACAAGTAGTGCACAGTAAAACTGCAAAGGTTTGGCTTCCTGTACCTAAATCTGGACAAGGTTCCTGGCTTTGCCAGGCCAAAAGTTAAAAAGGACACAGCTCTTGGCTATTAGGCCGACAACATCCAATATAGTTTCTATAGGAGACCTCTGTTCACTGCGCTGACCACCAGAGAGACCCACTGCCAATCGTTGGTGCTGTGCCCTGCTCACGAGTCTCAGACTGAACGGTAATTACACCCATGCGGTGCTCATGTAGGATGGACACAATAAAACCTTATACAGTCTGAGCGATGGTTGGTGAATACAAGTAATCGCATCACTCAGCCACTATTTCACTGTGCTCTCCAATATGAACAGTGACACCACAGTACTGAGGCACTCATCTCCTCAGGTGAACAGTTAACTGTACTTGGTTGCGCCGCAACAAGGTCTGAAAAGCTTATTGAATTGCCCGGAATAGCTGGCACGCTTAATGTGTTATAAGCCATGCCTTTGTAATAGAATCCTATGGTGATGGCAAATGGTTAGTGCCATTTGTTCGAATAGCCGGCTGCCAGTTAGAAGTATGGACAGTGTAGGTGACGGGGACCGTGTAGGTTTCTGTAGCATAGTGTTTATCACATTCAAAATGGTGAGGAACATTTCAGAATGATACGAGAGATGTGGGACTTCAGTTATGTGGAGAGTAGAGAAGCTGGGGTTGTTCTCCTTAGGGCAGGGAAGATTTGATGGAGGGGTTCAAAATTGAGGGGTATTGACAGTAAATAAAGTGAAATGGTTTCCACTGGTGGGAAGGTCATTAATCAGAGGAGACAAATTTAAGATAATTACCTAAAGAACCAGAGGGGAGATGAGGAGAATTTTTTTTACGCAGCAATTTGTTGTGATCTGGAATGCACTGCCTGAAAGGATGGTGGAGGCAGATTCAATAGTAACGTTCAAAAGGGAATTGGATA
The DNA here is from genome assembly GCF_052327205.1 of Somniosus microcephalus. Taxonomy (NCBI): domain Eukaryota; kingdom Metazoa; phylum Chordata; class Chondrichthyes; order Squaliformes; family Somniosidae; genus Somniosus; species Somniosus microcephalus. The sequence continues at coordinate 15,983,281 of NC_141003.1, forward strand.
AATATTTGAAAAGGAAAAAAATTGCAGGGCTATGGGGAAAGAGCAGGGGAGTGGGATTAATTGGATAGCACTACCAAAGAGCCAGCACAGGCACAATGGGCCAAATGGCCTCCTTCTGTGCTGTATGATTGAGGTAATGGGCTCCCACACATGCTCAAAACCCAATGAGCAATATAAAAAGAGAAGTGCCAAATGTGGCTCTGAAATAGAAAAGGGAAAGTCACCACTTGCATTTCTGCAGCGCCCCTCATGTGCAGGAAGTGTAACACTGAGGACACGCCGTCGATAGGGAGAACCCAGCAAGGGGTTTAGGGGGACGGCTACAGCTTGAAATTGTTGAAAGTAGAAGGGAGGAGAAAGGTACAAAGAATGGTTCAATGTGTGATGCAGCTCTATTGGTTTTTTCTGAGGGAGTCCTGCACTATCGGAGGTGCCGTCTTTCAGATGAGACGTTAAACCGAGGCCCTGTCTGCCCTCTCGGGTGGCGGTGAAAAATCAAGTGTCACTATTTCGAAGAGGTGGCGAGTTCTTCCCGGTCCTGGCCAATATTTATCCCTCAACTAACATCACTTTATTGGCTGCCGCATTACCTACGTTACCACGTTTACAACCAATGAAATACTTTTGCAGTGTAGTCAAGTTCTTTTGGGATGTCCTGAAAACATAAGGCACTATATCAATGCCAGCTCTTGTTCGAAGCTGTAAATCGAACAAGCCTCTCCCTGCATTTTATGGATGAGAATTTCTATGGAGGTTCTTCCCCCTTGTCTGCCATCAACTTCAGTAGAAGAGATGAGCAAACCTCAGGAAACAATGTCATTACTGTTTTTTTCCAGGGTTTCCGTGGCTCTTCCACCAAGTTATGGCAGACAAGTGGGTGAATCCTCATGGAAATTCATCCCCAAGTGTCAATGAGAACATATGGTGTTATCTCGGATGAAACTTTTTTTTAAGCACGCAGTGTTTCAATGGGCAGTTCACTTCCCACTCTCTTATTGAAAGAGAATTCCCAATTCAGACATAAATGCTCCCCATTTTCCCCCCTCTTCGTTTCTCCTCCTCTACTCTCCCAAAGGACCGAAGGGATCATTCTTCATTTGTGAGCTTAGTTACGGAATGTCAGGTGGTCATTCAACAAGTGGAGCATCATTGCCAAACCTTGCCTCAGCCATCTTCCACACCCCCGCACTTTCCAACAGGGATCAATGGATAGCAAATCAGCACCAGTAAACCTGGTAAGTTTTTCTTCCTCCTCCCTAATCCGGTCAGCCGAGGCTCAGTTTGTAGCACTCTCGGTCGTGGGTTCAAGTCCCACTCCAGAGTCTTAAGCACATAATCTAGGCTGACACACCAGTGCAGTGCTGAGGGAGTGCTGCACTGTCGGAGGTGCCATCTTTTGGATGCGGTGTTAAACCGAGGCCCCGTCTGCTCTCAGGTGGAAGCAAAAGATCCCACGGCACTATTTCGAAGAGCAGGGGTGTTCTCCCCGGTCTCCTGACCAACATTTATCCCTTAACCAACATCACTAACAGATTAGGGGAAAAATTTGGTATCGCCCATTTGGGGCGCCATTATCGGCCGTGCGCAAAGTTTAGTGCCTGGCGCTAATTATCGCCTCCGACAGCAAACTTGGCTTTTATCGCCCCTGGGGTTGATTGGAGCGGTAAATCAGGCGCTTCACACCTGTCTTAAGGCGCAAAGGCCGAGGAGTGAGGCGCTACCTCAGAGCACTGGCGAAGCAAGGAAGGGCAAATCAAAATGAACCTGCAAAGTGCTGCTCAGTACTCAAAACTCCTTCACACAGCGTTGAATCTCTCCAGAAGTCTCTCTCTCAATGCGTGGTGCAAAAATGTTACCGACAAAAAAAGGCAGGAAGCGGTCGTCTTTAAATAGCTCTCCCCTAGTCCCTTTCTGACAGCATAACGCACCCCTCAACCCGTAGTTGCTAGCGGCAGGCGGTAAGGCAGGGGGCGCCACTCAATATCCAGTCCTGGGCGCTAACGGGGCGTTGCGCACTCGACTGGCGTCACAATCTGCCAGCGCAGGAGACCGTGCCGGTAGTGTTTAGTGCCACAGCAAAATGTCTAGTTAATTTCGCGAGCGGCACAAACGTCGCTGCGCCCGGCCTCTAGTTGCTTTGCGCCCCAATTGGCGCCCTCTTATGGCGCTAACGCGAGGCGCAAACAACTGAATTTTTCCCCCATTATCTGGTCATTATCACATTGCTGTTTGTGGGAGCTTGCTGTGTGCAAATTAGCTGCTGCGTTTCCTGCATTACAACAGTGACTACAGTTCAAAAGTACTTCATTGGCTGTAAAACGCTTTGGGACAGCCTGAAGTCATGAAAGGCGCTATGGAAATGCAAGTTCGTTCTTTTCTTTCTAACCCACAATCGTGTGCAGCTATAACCAAGACTATTTTATACCGTACTAGAAAGTATTACAACCCCTCACCTTAGCCACACACCCAAAGTGATGCCTTGTGAAAGTGAAGCAAAGGCAGGTTAGGTCAACAGTTTTTCAAAAATGAAAATAATTGCCCCAACACAGATCCACATATGTTATTAGATTACTGTAGCAGAATGTGGTCACATACTGAAAAAAAATTCTGCCTTATTTCAAAACTGAAGAGATAGCTCCACACCCATTACTTCTGCTTTTTAAAAAAAACAAGTATGCAGGTTTCTATCTCCGGAATGGAGCCTGTCCATTTGTGTCTCATTCTCGAGTCTGCTTCTGTAGTTTTGCCCACAGGTTTTGTTAAGAGATTGCACAGCAGGAGAAAAGTTAACTTAACACAACCAAGGCCAGTTGTCATAACGGATGGGCCACTTCATGAACTCGCGAGTGGAGTCTTGCAGTTGCTTTTCCTGCTATCCTGCATCTTGTCATTTGTCCCTTTGATACCGGTGTCACGTGACTACCGAGACCTCCGCCAGAGTTTTGAAATTGTTACAGCTACTGGGCATAGAGTTTCACGTTTAAATCACCAGCAAAATTGCCACCAGCATGACAGCAAACACACGAGAAGAAGCACTAACCTTATTCAGAAGCTCTCCACTCATACCAGGAACAGAAAGCTCTGCATCGGTCTGGATACCAACTCTGTGTAACTCGCACCTGTCATCAGATTAAAATATCGATCATTTGCATGAAGACCATGAACAAATAGTGCCCCCGATATTGTTGCAGGTAGACCATCAATGTCTACGCGTCAAATTGTGCCACAAACTCTTGGCATTTCAATAGTCTTCATTGTACCGTACGAGCAGATTAACAAACTGGAATGGAAATTAGAACAACCGCACCAGGCAAAAACAAAAAAGTCAGCATTCACTTGTGTTCCTTTCGGTTTGCATTGCAAATTTGCTGTCTGGTCAAAGCAGTATGCGAGCTTTAAAACTGGGTTTTAAAAACACTCTACAGCTCTGCTGCTGTAGCATGTTGCTGTAGTAATAGGTAGTGACACATGTTGCTGTAATAATAGGTAGTGACACATGTTGCTGTAATAATAGGTAGTGACACAGAATCATACACAGTCTACAGCACAAAATGAGGCCATTCGGTCCATCGTGTCTGTGCCGGCCGCCAAAGAGCTCTCCAGCCTAATCCCACTTTCCAGCTCTTGGTCCGTAGCCCTGTAGGTTACAGCACTTCGAGTGCATATCCAAGTGCTTTTTAAATGTGACGAGGGTCTCTGGCTCTACCACCCTTTCAGGCAGCGAGATCAAGACCCCCACCACCCTCTGGGTGAAAAAGTTCTCAACTCCCCTCTGATCCTTCTACCAATTGCTTTAAATCTATGCCCCCTGGTTATTGACATCTCCGCTAGGGGAAACAGGTCCTTCCTATTCACTATCTCAGCCCCTCAATTTTATACACCTCAATTAAATCTCCCCTCAGCCTCCTCTGTTCCATAGAAAACAACGCCAGCCTATCCAATCGTTCCTCATAGCTAAAACTCTATGAAGGAGGCTATAGCTTATGACCCACATGGCGAATTTCCGTGCGACTCTCATCTTACTGCTTCCCTAGAAGACCGGTTTCCCATTGGTAGGGTCCGAGTAGACAGTTCCAACGTGGCATTGCCACAGTTCTAGAAGCCAATCATGGGCTCCTTCTTCCCAAACCCCGCCTCCCCTTAGGTTTGAGTGGTACGCAGCAAGTTAGGGGCATGGCATACAAACCATAAACCTCTCCAAAAATTTATGAATGAGGGATTCAATCATTTTGATCAATTCCGTACAGACTACGAAGGTGGTCAGTGCAGCGCCTGGAAGGGCCTAGTGTGCATGGAAAGGATTCCCATGGCCACTTGGCCATTTTGGGAATCTCAGGTAAAAAGGAAAATAGCGATCCAGAGTGAAGCTCAAGTCTCTGAGCAGGGAGTGTGGCGTACCAGGCCTCGCAACTGCACAATACCTCAGCTCAAGCTCTGCAATTTCCACCCCATCTTCCAGCTGCTGATGTCCCACAACCGAGGTGTTTTGCCAGCTCTGATCACCGCGTTATCCAATTTAACAAATCTAAAAGGGCCTCAGCTGTCTTGAGAAGATGCTCAGAGCAATGTCATTAGTGGGGTGGGTTCAGTGCTTAAATCCTAAGGGTCTTCAGATATTGGCTAGAAATTGGCATCAATTGCGCCCATTTTATTGGGCGTCAAGCGGGTGTAAAGCATGGGAAGGTAGCAGGCACTGGTCCCACTGCTAAATTCGTGGGTCCTGGGCAGATGCCTAAAGCAGGCGTTTATGTCCTGTAAAAATGTAAATTAGGGGCCTAACACTTGAAGGACCCCATTGGGAAATCTGTGGACAATTGATTCATCAGCGGCTCCTGCAGCTGCCATGTCCCAGTAAGTGATTGAAATGCTTCTTTTGATACCCATCCTGCAGATCCAGGAGGATAGGAGTGTTCCCCCGAGGAGTCACGATCGCACCTCACCCTCCACCCCCTCACCATTCACCAATCGAATCCCCATCCCGGGGCCTACCCAAGAACCGGGTAGCCAAGACATTGACGTCTTCACGAGCTGCATGTGGAGGCGCGACCAGCGACGCAGCTCATGCCGAGTGTGCCGACGCGGCCCCGAGGACCAATTTCCGGCGATCCTCAGACCTCTTCAGGGGCGTGCACAGGTCGACAACGGGCCCAGACTAATTTCGAGGCCTCAGACATTCTCTGCAGCTACACTTGGCTGCTGGGCTGGACATCACTCCCCACTTCCATTGGCAGCATGAACTTCAACATTGTGAAAAGTACACTGATAGCCTGGGATACTTCTGCCAATAATTGGCTGTGACAGGCATGTTTACTAGTGGCAACCCTTCATTTTATCACTGATCAGGAACTCCTGCTGTACATGTCTCCAATCAGCTAAAATTGGATTTGAATGTTAAGTTTCCAACCAGAATCATAAATATGTTTACTGTATGATTGAAACTCTGAACATTGTCTGATCTCTGAAATGACAAGTTGCTGACTTGGACAGTTACCTAGACTGGCTGTCGAATAGCTCATGTGCTGACGTCACTGGCTTTTGACCTTCTTTGTTGGAGTTGGAGCAAAAGCCGGAAGGAGCCACTGTGCAATTCTGGATGTGCGAGACTGGATTAAAGTTCTCCAACATTAAGGCATCTATCAAGGAAACCACACAAGTTGAACGCGGCAACATTTTAAATCAGTTAAATTGCATGCATGCAATCCCAGAACAATGTGCCCTGTAAGCTGCGCTTTGTTCTTTTAATGCACGGTCCCTTTAAATTTCTGTACATGCACAATAATTACAATGAAAAAGCCGGTGAGGGGCCTGCGCGGGACCTTGGAGATTACTGTGTGGCCACGTACCTTAGGGGGAACATTGTCCCAGAAGAGCAGCGTTTTCCAAACTGAGGGCCACTGTCCCCATGGTGACCTGTAGCAGCTCAGTCATGGGGGCTTGGCCTTCCTGCTTTAAAACACCTCTCTCTGTAGTGCTCTAGGTTTCTGTGCTTTTGCAAAAATTATTAGGTTAGCTGGACAAAAGTATCCGAGCACAAGTTAGTGTTATGATGCTCAGATTCCTTTGGCAAAGAACAATGTTTTACTCTATTGAGCTACTGAAGTAGAAACATAGGGACAGCAGTAGGCCACTCAGCACTTCAGTCTGCTCTGCCATTCAACTAGATCATGGTTGGAATCTCGCAAGATAGTTTCGACTCTGCGATGGGGCAATGAGAGGACACAAATGTAAGCTAATCACAGACAATGAAAGGGGAAGCTAGAAAAAGCATCTTCACGTAGAAGGGTGGTCTGAATGAGGAATTCTTTGCCACAAACCACTGCTGAAGCAGAGTCAATAAATTCTTTTCAAAAGGGAATTAAGACAGTAGTTAAAAAAAAAAGGAACGTTAAAGGTTTCGGGAGCAAGCGGAAGAGTGGGATTAGACTTGGCTCCTCAGGCAGAGAAACACACCGGCACGGATTTGATGGGCCAAATGTGCTGCATCATTCTGGGGTTCCACTACTTTAGGCTTCTGTGAAAGGCTAATGCTAGTTTGGGCTGGATGGCGTCCCTCACCCTTGGAACAACTTACTGATTGCAAGCAAGGTCCCCCGACAACTATCCCGACTTACAAAGCAGCGAAACCATCTTGAAACACTAACCCTCGAGACAAACTTACATTTGCCAGTCACAGTGGGGGGAAACTCCAAAAACAAAACAAGTGGTCAACTCCAGACCTCCATAGGAGGAGCAAAAAAAGGCCGATTACCCTCCCCCAAGTGGAAACGCCCCTTAAAAAGGAGGTAATGTATGGGTCAGTGTTCTCAGAAGAGCAGAGAAAGAGTACAAAGCACACAGGATACCAAATAACAATAAATTAAGTGGAGCAATGGTGGTTAATTAAATTTGTAGACCTGCTGGGGCTGAAATTGGTCTTCGCGAGCAGTGAATCGGCAGCCCGCTTTACACCACACCCCATTTTGTTTTCCTATTGAAGTCAGCGGATAAGAACAATGGGCTGCGGAGTAAAGCGGGCGGCTGATTCACAACCCGCCTGCTCCCTGCTACTGCCGAAAACCAACTTCATCTCCACGGTCTCAATTACCAAGCAAAATTTGGTGGGCTCAATTTGTAGTCCATTCACACCCCAACTTATTTCAACTGTTACGGGAATATGGATATAGATTTACATTTTAAATGAAAATTTCAACAACAAAAAATAAAAATAACCCGAGCGAGGAGAGATTAGAAAAAAAAAAATCTCAGAGGTCAGTTTGTACGTGGAAATTTCTGTTACAAACTGTGGTTGAAGCAAAGTCAACAATTTCTTTTAAAAGGGAATTAGATCATTGCTTTAAAAAAAGGAATATTAAAAAAGGGTAAGAAAGAAAGACTTGCATTTCTATAGCGCCTTTCACAACCACCGGACGTCTCAAAGCACTTTACAACCAATGAAGTACTTTTTGAAGTGGAGTCACTGTTGTAATGTGGGAAACGCAGCAGCCAACTTGTGCACAACAAGCTCCCATAAACAGCAATGTGATAATGACCAGATAACCTGTTTTTGTTATGTTGGTTAGGGATAAATATTGGCCAGGACACCGGGGATACCCTGCCCTTCTTCGAAATAGTGCCAAGGAATCTTTTACATCCCACTCCAGAGAACCCACAACCTGAGCACCCACAACCTGAACACAAAAATCTAGGCTGACACACCATTGCAGTACTGAGAGTGTGCTGCACTGTTGGAGGTGCCGTCTTTCAGATAGCCGTTAAACTGAGGCCCCGTCTGCCCCTCAGGTGGACGAGAAAGATCCCCTGGCACTGTTTGAAGAGCAGCAGGGGAGATTGCCCCCTTTGTCCAGGCCAATATTCAGCCCTCAACCGACATCACTAAGAAACAGATTACCGGGTCATCATCACACTGCTGTTTGTGGGAGCTTGCTGTGCGCAGATTGGCTGGTCATCATCACACTGCTGTTTGTGGGAGCTTGCTGTGCGCAGATTACCGGGTCATCGTCACATTGCTGTTTGTGGGAGCTTGCTGGGCGCAGATTGGCTGACGCATTTCCTACATTACAACAGTGACTACACTGCAAAAGTACTTCATTGGCTGTAAAACACTTTGGGACAGTCTGAGGTCGTGAAAGGTGCTATGGAAATGCAAGTTCCATTTTTCTTCTGTTTCAAACAATGCACACAGTTTAAAAGAGGGTTAAAGAACAGCTTATTCGATCTGGTAACAAAAGCATTTTACGTTTACTTATCTTTAAATTGCTACAAGTTTCGACTACAGGTTAAATTCTGGTATTGACCGTGCTTACCCAGCAATGGAGTGCAAGAGTGTGTGGTTACTGAATTATGGCTCTTTCTGCGTTGAATACATGGCAGTGAGAAGTGAGGAGCTTGGCTCAGTCCTACTCGTCGAGCGACTTCTGGCCTCGGCTCTTTGCAGCAACTTCCCGTCTGTTTGAAGATGAGAATCAAGTTGTTATTCAAAACACATGCACCACTAGCAATAAACGGCCCTCCCCCATGAAGGACAACAGCGGCAATGCCGTGGGGGTCACCACTCCCTCCAATTCCCCACCATTGCAAATTGGACATGTATTGAGCTGTTCCTTCACTGCTGGGTCAATATTTTAGAATCCCCTATTACCACAAGAACTGCCGCGGTTCAAGAAGGTGGCTCACCACTATCACCACATCAGAACAGCTAGGGATGGGCAATAAAGGTCGGCCTTGCTAGCGACGTCCGCATCCAGAGAATTAAAAAACCCACACAAATCTCAGATCATCATTTTCAGTTACTGTGCTTTTAAAGTATAACTGACATTTAATGCAGTGATTCAAAATGTTTGTTAAGCCAAACTAACTGGCATCTAAACAAGAATCTCAACATCCTTCATAATTTAGTATATTGACTGAACAAATGGGTCATAAAGTTTATTTGATGTTGATTTGGAGTGTCAGGTTATAGCACTTAAAGTTCTTAAAGGAGGGGAGGGAGAGAGAAATGCAGCTGGAGAGCTTATCTTTTTTTACACCATCCCACGTAAATGCAAAGTAGGAACTGACTGTGCGGGCAATCATGAGCGCAGCCAATAAGTAGAACCAAGAAATTCAACAAGCAACATATGAATACGGATTAGATTTATAAAGAATAATGGCACAGCAAATAAATTAACCTGTTAGAAAGCATGCACAAGTAGCAAGAGCATGTCTTTCATTTCAAACTCCTGCTAAACAAACTTTCATTCAGGAAAGGGTTAATACAGGCTAATTCAGCAGATTTGTTTCTTCATTTTTTGGAACCTCCCAGAACTTAAACATGGAGGCCTAGTCAACAATGGCAATCACGGTCAAATTAAGTTTGGCGGATGATTCGTGGCAATCATGCTGCAGTACTAATGTGATATATACACACATAACAGCACAACATGGCTTCCAGTAAGAACTGTACTGCACATGGCTTTATTATTATATATATCAGTAGTACAACTCTTGGTATACATTTCTCAAATGGAACCCATTTTATGCTTCCAAATTCTATTATAGAATTCTGTATTACAAATAAAAGATATGAACTTATTTTCCATATTTACAAATTAAACTTAACCACTGGTTTTCTGTTTCGAAGATGTAACCTTTTTTCTTGAACAGAACTTTCAGATCTTGTTGTAAGACTTTGACTCATTCTAGGCTGAGCCTGCAGGGAATTTTTCTCCAAGGGCTGACCTTGATCTACATTTGGATTCTTTACACCTTGACTGTTTGTCTGCCTGACTCGGGCTCAGACTTAAATTCTGACTTTGTCTTGGACTTGTTTCTGGTATGTCTGATGTAGGATTTGCTACTGGTGCTCTACTTGTAACTCATCAGAATAAATTGAATCATCCCAGCTTTGAACACCTTCCACATCTGTAGGTAAGATATGATCAACGTGAACAAACCTATCCTTTCCATGATCAAACATCTTGACCAAATATGTGCAAGGGCCACATATCTTCACTACTCTTCCTGGTAACCACTTCAACCATTTATGGTGATGGTTCTTCACTCTAACCTTCTGGTTCAACTTCACACTTCTCTAACTCTACCTTTATCATGACTCTCTTTCTACCTTGATTGTTTCTCTATGGACTGTGCCAAGTTTGGCTTTAACAACGAGAACCTGGTTCATGGCTGTCGTTTGAGAAACAACTCTGCTGGCTTTCTACCAGTAGTGGTGTGAGGAGTAGTCCAGTAATCAGAAAATTTGCCAGTTTGTGGTCCAACAACTGACGTTTCTTTGGATTTGGATCCAACATTTGCTTGATGAGGGCACATTTGACAATTTGTATTGTGCGCTCTGCTGCACCATTTGAAGTAGGGTGGTATGGTGGTTTCTGCTCATGAACTGTGTGAACTCGTGAACAAAATTACAGCCCATTATCAGACACAATTTCTTCTGGGAGGCCGTATGAAGAAAACAATATTCGCAAATTGTCTAGTGTTTTGCTTGTTATTATCCGCATCGGAAACACCTCTACCCACTTCGAGTGACTATCTATCACTATGAACAATTGCTGTCCTTCTAGCTCAGCAAAATCTACATGTAACCTTTGCCACACTCTGGGAGGCCATTTCCATGGCTGTAATGGTGCTTTCTTGCTCACTGATTGACATGTTGTACACTGACTGACTATGTACTCTATCTCTTTATCTAAACCTGGCCACCATAAGTAACTGCGTGCAAAGCTCTTGGTCAAGCACATTCCCAAGTGCTGGTCATGAAGCTCTCCTAACCATTTAGACCTGAACCTATTTGGGATAGCCAGTCTTGCACCCTACATGATACAATTTTTATCCACTGACAATTCATTCCTACAAAGTATGGATGGATAACTTCCTCTGATACCTGGTTTGGCCATCCATTTACTATGTAATCATACACCTTTGACATAATTGAGTCACGTTTGGTTGCCCTACCAATCTCTTCAGCTGTGACTGGCAGCTCATCAATGTATGAGAATTAGAACACTTCTTCCTTACTGGGTGTAACTTGCGATGGGGATGGCAACCTGGACATAGCATCAGCATTGCTGTGATCAGCTAATTGTCTGTACTCAATGTCATACGTATACACTGACAAAATTAAAGCCCATCTCTGCATTCGGGCTGCAGCTAAGGTTGGAACTGGGGACCTTGGATGGAAGATTGCCGTCAGAGGCTTATGGTCAGTAACTATAGTAAACTTACAACCAAACAAATATTTGTGAAACTTCTTGACCCCAAATATCAATGACAAAGCTTCATTTTTGACCTGCGCATAATTCCGCTCATTGGCACTGAGTGCGTGAAGCAAAAACAATTGGTCTCTCCTCCCCACTATCTAGTACATGAGAGATCACTGCCCCAACTCTGTACGGAGAGGCATCACACGCTAGCTTGATCTCCTTAGATACATCATAGTAAACGAACATGGTACTCGCTACTCACTGGCTTCTCCACTCTTTGAATGCTGTGTCACATTCTTTTGACCACTTCCAAGGGACCTGTTTTCTCAACAGCTCATTCAGTGGATGCAACGATGTAGCCAAGTTTGTGAGGAATTTTTCGTAATAATTCAAAAGACACAAAAATGATCGAAGTTCAGAGACATTCTTGGGAGTGGGTGCATAGAACATAGAAAAAACAGAAAAATAGGAGGAGTGGGCCATTTGGCCCTTTGAGCCTGCTCCGCCATTCAATATGATCATGGCTGATCCATTATCTCAATACCATATTCCCGCTCTCTCCCCATACCCATTGATGTCTTTTGTGTCTAGAAATCTATCTATCTATCTCCTTCTTAAATATATTCAGTGACTTGGCCTCTACAGCCTTCTGTGGTAGAGAATTCCATAGGTTCACCACCCTCTAAGTAAAGAAATTCCTCCTCTTCTCAGTCCTAAATGTCCTACCCTGTATCCTGAAACTGTGACCCCCTCGTTCTAGAACCCCCAGCCAGGGGAAACATCCTCCCTGCATCCAGTCTGTCTAGCCCTGCAAGAATTTTATACATTTCAATGAGATCCCCTCTCATTCTTCTAAACTCTAGTGAATACAGGCCTAGTCTCTCCTCATAAGACAGTCCTGCCATCCCAGGAATCAGTCTGGTGAACCTTTGCTGCACTCCCTCTATGGCATGTATATCCTTTCTTAGGTAAGGAGACCAAAACTGCACACAGTACTCCAGGTGTGGTCTCACCAAGGCCCTGTACAACTGTAGTAAGACATCCTTGCTCCTGTACTCAAATCCTCTTGCAATGAAGGCCAACATACCATTTGCCTTCCTAACTGCTTGCTGCACCTGCATGTTTGCTTTCAGTGACTGGTGTACAAGGACACCCAGGTCCCCCTCTGTACCTCAACATTTCCAATCCATCACCATTTAAATGATACTCTGCCTTTCCATTTTTCCTACCAAAGTGGATAACTTCACATTTATTCACGTTATACTGCATCTGCCATGTATTTGCCCACTCACTCAACTTGAAGCCTCTTTGCATCCTCCTCACAACTCACAATCCCACCTAGTTTCATGTCATCATCAAACTTGGAAATATTACATTTGGCTCCCTCATCCAAATCATTGATCTATATTGTGAATAGCTGGGACCCAAGCACGGATCCCTGCGGTACCCCACTAGTCACCGCCTGCCACCCTGAAAAAGACCCATTTATTCCTACTCTCTCTTTCCCGTCTGTTAACCAATTTTCAATCCATGCCAGTATATTACCCCCAATCCCATGTGCTTTAATTTTGCACACTAACTTCTTATGCGGGACTTTATCAAAGGCCTTCTGAAAATCCAAATACACCACATCCACTGGTTCTCCCTTATCTATTCTACCAGTTACATCCTCAAAAGTCTCCAGTCTGTAGTTCCCCGTTTTCTCTTGCCCTCCTTTTTTAAATAGTGGGGTTCTGTTTGCCACCCTCCAATCTGCAGGAACTGTTCCATAATCTATAGAGTTTTGGAAGGTGACAACCAATGCATCCACTATTTCCATGGCTACCTCTTTTACTACTCTGGGATGCAGATTATCAGGCCCTGGGGATTTATCAGCTTTCAGTCCCATTAATTCTCCAGCACTATTTTTTTTTTACTAATACTAATTTCCTTTAATTCCTCCTTCTCACTAGACCCTTGATTCCCTAGCATTTCTGGGAAGTTATTTGTGTCCTCTTCCGTGAAGACAGAACCAAAGTATTTGTTTAATTGCTCTGCCACTTCCTTGTTCCTATTATAAATTCTCCCGTTTCTGACTGCAAGGGACCTACATTTGTCTTCACTAAGCTTTTTCTTTTTACATACTTGTAGAAGCTTTTACAGTCTGCTTTTATGATCTTGCAAGTTTACTCTCATACACTATTTTTCCCCCCTTAATCAATCTCTCGGTCCTTTTTTGCTGAACTCTAAACTGCTCCCAATCCTCAGGCTTGCTACTTTTCTGGTAGTTTTATATGACGACTCTTTGGATCTAATAATATCCTTAATTTCTTTTGTTAGCCATGGTTGGGCTGCCTTTCCTTGTGTTTTTGCACCAGAAAGGAATGCATAACTGTTGCAATTCATGCATTCGTTCCTTAAATGTTAGCCATTGCCTATCCACCATCATGCCTTTTAATGAAGCACCCAATCTATCATAGTCAACTCACTCCTCATACCTTCGTAGTTTCCTTTGTTTAGATTTAGGACCCTAGTTTCTGATTGGACTTCCTATCTTGATGAAGAATTCGATGATGTTATGGTCACTCTTCCCTAAAGAACTGCGCACAAGATTATTAATTAACCCCTTCTCATTACATAATTACATACCCAATCTAGGATAGCCTGTTCCCTAGTTGGCTCCTCAACCTCTGGTCTAAAAAACCATCTCGTGCACACTCTAGGAATTCATCCTCCACAGTATTATTGCTAATTTGGTTTGGCCAGTTTATATGTAGATTAAAGTCACCCATGATTACTGTAGTACCCTTGTTACATGCATCTCTAATTTCCTGTTTGATGCCATCCCCTACATTACCACTACTGTTTGGCAGCCTATATACAACTCCCACCAATGTTTTCTGTCCTTTGGTGCTTCTTAGCTCCACCCAGACTGATTCTACATCTTGATTTTCTGAGCCAATATCCTTTCTCACTATTGCTCTGATTTCATCCTTTACAAACAACGCCACCCCGCCTCTTTTTCCCCTGTCCTTCCTAAATATCAAGTATCCTGGGATATTCAGCTCCCATCCTTGGTAATCCTGCAGCCATGTCTCCGTAATCGCAATTATATCATATCCATTTACATCTATTTGCGCTGTTAATTCTTCTACCTTATTACGAATGCTTTGTGCATTCAGATACAATGCCTTTAGATTTGGCTTAACATTTTTATGACATCTTTACATTTTTTGTACTATGGCCCTATTCGTCTTACCATTTTTTCTTCCCCGGATCCTATTTGTTAGTGCATTCTGATTGCATTCAGCTTTCCCTTGGTTGGATGTAAACCATCTTTATCTGCTCTGTGCCCTAAGTATTCCATTGAGTTTTGAAACAACTCACACGTGAGCGGTCACTCGTACTCCGTGCTTCTCTAGCCGTTTGAGCACTTCATTCAACATCTCATCATGGATTTGCCTGTTGGGTGCTGAAGTGAGTATGTTATCCAAATAACACACTACCCCTTCAATCCCTTGCAAGATTTGGTTCATCTCCCCCTGGAATATGTCGGGGGCAGAAGGCACTCCAAATAGTAGCCTATTGAACGGATATAGGCCTCGTTGAGTATTTATAGTCAAACATGACTTGGACGCTTCATCTAACTCAAGTTGTAGGTAGGCGTTTATTAGATCGAACATAGAAAAGATCTGGCCACCTGTCAGCGTTGTGAACAAATCTTCCACATTTGGCAACGTATTGGGTAGATTACACTCTAGAACCTGGTTTATGGTTACCTTATAATCAACACACAACTTTACCGTACCCATCTGACTTAGGCACAACAACAATGCGTGTAGCCCAATTCCTCAGATCTACCTTAGAGATATTGGCCCAACATTTACGGTCGGAGACTTCCCGTGGGTGGATGCCTCCGACCTGTGAAATATCTACGTATTTACCTGGTGGCCCGGGAGGTACGGAGACTTGCGATCCTGGGCCTCTCCGGGTATGCGCGGGCAGAAGCCCACGTATCCCAGGGACGCAGCCGGTTCACAGGCACCCCTGGGATCACGTGGGCCGGCCCAACCAATGAAAGAAGGAAAATCCCCCTTCATAGTTATGGGGATTCCGTACATACAGAACTCCCATAAGTATGAATGGGGATCACTTAAAAATTACACAAACACAAGAAATAATTTTTTTTTGAATTACATATTTAAAATTAATTAAAATGCCATTTAATTAAATATTTTAAACAAAAATGTAATTTTTTGAAGAAAAAATGTTTTAACAGGGCTAAAAATAAACTTACCTTATTGGGCAGGGTTTTTAATATATAAATGAGCGATAACATTTTATTTTTCCATTTTTTTAAAACTCTTATGCTGGTAAAAGTAGGCCTTACGCTTGCTTTAACCTGGTGTAAGAATTTCACAGGCATTCAGCGGGTGGAAGTTGGGCAAATAGCGCAACGCTCCACCCGCAGAGGCCCTTCTCCTGGGGATGCGGAGGATCTGTCGAGGAGATTCTTGACAGATCGCGCGTATGCACCCAAAGGGGTCACAAAATACAGCCCAATGTTCTCAGTTTCTAGTCTTGAGCTCTTGCTCAACTTTCTCCTCGAGTGCGTATTGTATGGGACGTGGCTTGCAGTAAACTGGTCTTGCGTCCTTCTGCACTCTGACACTCGCCTTGAATCGGACTGCCCGTTTCGCTGAACACCTTCGGATACTGCTTGATGACATCTTTCAATGTAAATTTCGCTTCCACACAAAAAATCTCATTCCAATCCAGCTTCAGTGATCCCAACCAATTACTACCCATCATGGCAGGCTTGTCTCCTGCCACTACTGAGAGGCAAGCTCGGACACGGATCCTTGTATTTCACTGGTATGTGACACTTCCTACTACAGGGATTTGCTCTCCCGAGTAGCCTCGCAGCTCTACCTTCGATTTCTCTAGTTGATAATTACACAACTTGTCGCGACAGTGATTCCGGTACTATGCTCACGGATGTATCAGTGTTGATTTACATGGGTATCCAGGTTCCACCGACATCTGCTTGGATGACGATACCTCGCGAATCGCTGTTAGATACCTTCGTGCTCCTGATGACGTGAATCTCCAGAAACTCCTCAATCTGCTGCTTCTCTTCAATGGCATGTAGTGCCTGGTGATTTCTACTTCTAGCATTGCCAGTTGGTTTACTCTTCTGTCGGCACGCCTTCACAAGTTGCCCAGTTTTCTTGCAGTAGAAGCACTCCGCCTTCCATTTCTAAAACTGCCCGGTTACGATTTATATCTTCAGGGTCTTCGATGTTACGATTTGCGGTGAAAAACGTTTCTAGCCATTCCACATATGCTCCAAAAGTGTCTCGGTCACGATGGAACTCATCCAAGCGCCCTATTATTCCCATAGGTGCGGCCATCTAGACTCTGGCAACATCAACAGTTCAGCCACGTGTGCTCGAAATTACCTCGGATTTTTAAGTTTTTCCGCAAAACAAAGAACCCCTAACAGTCCCTCCATTGGTTGGCAGGACTATCCTCCAACAAAAATCTTGAGACATAGCATATATATATAGAACAGCACAACATGGCTTCCGGTAAGAACTGTTCTGCACATGGCTTTATTATTATATACATCAGTATTCCACCAGGTGGCTCTATTACAACTATGAAGATCTTAAGGGCAGTGCCAATCTAGGCCCAAACTCCAGTAGAGTTTAAAAAAAAAAAAAAAAATCTACCATCTACATATAGAATTGTCCTAGAAAACATTAATAAACTTGCAGAATGAGTGCGTAAATCACAAATGAATTTCAATATAGGCAAGTTTGAGGTGGCACTTTTTGGAAGGAAGAATAAGGAGACTATCTACTCCTCTAAACAGGTAGAGGAGCAAAGGGATCTAGGGCTACACATTCACAAATGAATAATAGTAGTGACACAGGTTAATATGCATTAAAACATGCAAACAAAGCACTGGGGTTCATTTCTAGAGGAATAGAATTGAACAGCGGAGAAGTTCTGTTAAACTTGTATAGAACCTTGGTTAGACCACAGAGAGTACTGTGAACAGTTCTGGTCTCCATATTATAAAAAGGGATATAGGAGGCAAAAAAGATTCACAAGAATGATACCAGAACTGAGAGGTTATAACCATCAGGAGAGATTGAACAGGCTGGGGTTCTTTTTTCTAGAAAGAGAAGGCCGAGAGGTGACCCGATAGGTGCCTTTAGAATCATGGAGGTTTGATAGGGTAGATGTAGAGATGTTTCCACTTGTGGGAAGTCCAAAACTAGGGCTTATAAATATAAGATAGTCACTAATAATTCCAATAAGCAATTCAGGAGAAACTACTTTACCCAGAGAGTGGTGAGAATGTGGAATTTGTTACCCCATGGAGTAGTTGAGGCCAATAGCACAGGTATATTTAAGAGGAAGCTAGATAAACACACGAGGGAGAAAGGAACAGAAGGATATGCTAATGGGGTGAGATGAAGTAAGGTGGGGTGGAGACTTGTGTAGAGCATAAACACCGGCATGGACCAGTTGGGCTGAATGGCCTGTTTCTGTGCTGTAGATTCTATGTAATCCTATGTAAAGCACCAAACAGAGCTGTAGTGTATGTAACTGTTCCATCTTCAAGAGAACTATTTTAAGGGTTGCACTACTTTATCTCGGCTGCTGTATACTGTAATACCGGTGGTGACCACACCGGTATATAAGTGCTGTGTAATGATTTATTGGGCAGTTCCGCCCTGACCTTCGACTAGTAAAGACCTGTTAAAGTTTACTCTTGTGGTCGGTGTAGTAATTCTCAATATAACACACAGACTTAACAGTGGCGACGAGTACGATCTTACCCTGCGGCAGAGATACATCCAAGGCAGTTTGACGGACGTTGAGGAGGCATCCGCCCTCATCATCCTGCTGAGAAAAGACTCGGGTCTGCAGAGCAAAGGAAGAATTCTGACACGAAGCCTTCCATCAGCAACAGGCAGTGATCATCCCTTCTATCACGGTGGTGGGTAAGCCGATCAGCGATGAGCAGCAAGTCGGCCACGTTGGCGTGAAGTAGGGAAGGGAAAAACGGAGGATATAAGGGCGGAGAACTCGACCACGGCCGGGGGAAAGAGCCGGACAGAAGTCGGGGCCAGAGGCGCTGATACTGGGGCAGCGTAAGGCACGGGAGCCGCGGTGAATGCAAACGCAGCCGGTGTAAAAGACCGGGCTGGGAGACGCAACAGCGTCGAGAGAGAGCTCGACCGCGACCGGTGAAAAAGGCTGGGCAGCTAGCGAGGCCACGAGGCGCAGCGACCGGGTCAGCGTAAGGCGCGGGAGAAAATTAAAAAAAACGCGGAGAACTCAGCTGCAGCCGGGGGAAAGGACCGGACTGCAAGAGGGGCTGGGAGGCACGATTTGAAAACCGCTGGGGGAGGGCGAATGCAGCAATACGGCAAATCGCCATTACAGCCAGCGGGGGAGAAAGGCAAACGCGGGAAGCTGCCATTTTCGGAGGCGGGGGAAGAAGACAAGCGCGGGAAACCGCCATTCAAAAAAATAAATAAATAAATAAATAAAATGAAAAATTTCTTTTTTGTTTCTCAAGAAGATTGCGAGGATGCCTAAGCGTGGTAACATCAATGATTTCGATCCCGATGTTGAAGATTGGGCCACGTATGTAGAACGCATAGAGATATATTGTAAGGCAAATAAAATATCAGATGAAGATAAAGCACTAACCTTACTAAACTCAATGGGTGCGAAGACATACGGGCTATTGAAGCATCTTCTATCACCAGCTAAACCGGCGGATCAGACTTTCGCTAATATTGTTGCTGTCCTGAAGGATCATTTGAACCCCACACCGCTGATGTTAGCGGAACGATTTAAATTTTATGCGAGAACACAACTGAAAGAGGAAAGCAACGCGGAGTATTTAATTGAACTGTGTAAGCTAGCGAAATACTGTCAGTTTGGGGAAAGCCTGACAGAAGCACAGAGACAAATTCGTGTGTGGATTGTCGAAAGAAGGAACACAAAAGCGGCTACTTGGAGAATGATCTTACATTTGATAAGGCTGTCACTATTGCAGCATCGCACGAAGCCGCAGAGAGAGGCACTGCGGAAATGCAGCGGTACTCAGCGTAGATCAAATGGCTTTGGGTACAACGAAATGTTATCGTTGTGGAAAGACAACACACGATCAGAACCAATGCTGGTTTAAAAACCAGGAATGTAGAAAATGTGGCAAGCTTGGTCACATAGCTAAAGTATGCCGGTCAGGAAAGAAGACCAGCAACAAAAAGTCACCACAGGAAAAGTGCAGAAAGGTACATAAGGTGGCTGAGAAGAGTTCGGATGAACAGAATTCAGATTCAGACTCCAACAGCAAGGAACTGGGTAGTCTGAGAATTCACAATGTGAGTAAGGAAGCTGACCGACAAACTATCTGGGTCACACTGCAGATAGCAGGAGTCCAAGTGAAGATGGAATTGGACACCGGATCGGCGTTGACGGTCATGAATAAACAAGATTACAAAAGGTTATTCACACATATTCCCATACGGAGATAGTATTGCAGACATACACGGGGCAAAAAGTATACCCCATCGGAAAGATAAAAGTCAAGGTGATACACAAGGGCAAAGAACACCAAAGAATGGATATATATGTACTACCTGAGGGAGGTCCACCACTTCTGGGACGGGAGTGGATCAGGAAAATAAATATGGACTGGCACTCCCTAAAAGCAATGACGGCAGATTCCGGAAAAAGAAATGTCAAACCTGAACGATTGTCCAGAATATTGGATGAGGCTAAAGAGGTGTTCCAACAGGGACTGGGAACACTAAGAGGAATTAAGGCAAAAATCAGGATTGCAGAACATGCAAACCCAAAATTTTTCAAAGCCAGACCGGTACCTTATGCGATACGACCTGCTGTGGAAGCTGAGCTGGAAGGGCTAGAACGTTCAGGAGTACTGTCTAAGGCGGACTGGAGTGAGTGGGCCACGCCCATTGTTCCCGTCATGAATCGGTCATCGAGTAACAAGCCAGGGGAACCGGGGAAGGTCCGCATCTGTGGAGACTTCAAGATCAGTTAATCCGGTGCTTCACACGGTGCAATATCCGCTTCCGCGGATTGAGGATATCTTTGCTTCATTGTCTGGCGGGAAACACTTCAAGATAGACCTGACGCAAGCGTACTTACAGATGGAAGTTGAGGAAGAGTCGCGCCAGTATCTCACAATCAACACGCACAGAGGCTTGTATCGATATAATAGACTGGTTTTTGGAGTGGCTTCGGCTACAGCAATTTGGCAGAGGGCCATGGAGCAGGTATTACAGGGAATTCCAAACACTCAATGTTACTTGGACGATATCCTGATTACGGGAGAGGACGACGAGGAACACCTTGCAAACTTGAAACTGGTGCTCACCAGGTTGAAGGAATATGGCCTTCGAGTTAAATCGGCAGAAATGTGAGTTCTTTCAGAAACGGATCTCGTACTGTGGTCATGTCATTGACCAGGAGGGGCTGCACAAGTCACCTGACAAGATCAAAGCTGTTGTGAAGGCTCCCGCTCCGGAAAATGTATCCCAGTTGAGGTCGTTCCTAGGGTTGATTAACTATTACCATAAGTTTCTGCCAAATCTATCCACGGTGCTGCACCCGCTGAATGCTCTTTTGCAGAAAGAAGTACCATGGAAGCGGAGCGAGGACTGTAAGAAGGCCTTTCGCAAAAGCAAGGCATTGATCACCTCAGAGGAAGTGTTGGCTCACTTCAACCCAACGCTACCTATTCGTTTAGCTTGTGATGCTTCTCCTTATGGTATTGGAGCAGTACTCTCACACAAGTTGCCGAATGGCTCGGAAAGGCCAGTCGCATTTGCATCCAGATCATTGACCTCCGCTGAGTGCAACTGTGCTCAGATAGATAGGGAGGCTCTCAGCCTTGTGTGGGGAGTAAAGAAGTTCAATCATTACCTGCAGGGCAAGAAGTTTACACTGCCGACAGACCACCAGCCGTTGGTATCCATATTCAACCCTAAAAAGGGCGTTTCCATTATGACAGCGCAAAGGCTACAGAGGTGGTCCCTTTTCCTAGGGGCACACCAATATGACATAGAATACAAAGGATCAAAACAGCATGGGAATGCTGACGGTTTATCGCGCCTACCGTTGCCAACGGTAGAAGAGGTGCCTACAGTGGACCCAGTGGAGATGTTCCACTCAACCATAGTGGAATGTCTACCAGTAACAAATTCTACCATTGAAAAGGAAACGAGAAATGACCCGACTCTCTCACGAGTCTACGATTTAACGGTGAAGGGATGGCCAGCACATGGCGAACCACTGTTGCCAGCATTCTCGCAAAGAAGAGAACAGCTGTCAGTGTGCCGAGGAACCCTGATGTGTGGATCCAGAGTGGTGATTCCACCCAAACTCCAGAGTAAAGTGCTAAAGCAGCTTCACGAGGGGCATCTGGGTGGAGTTAAAATGAAGAATCTAGCCAGAGCGTTTGTGTGGTGGCCAGGTATCGATGGAGACATCGAAGAAATGACCAAGAGCTGTCTAGGATGCCAGAAGGTCCAAAACGCCCCACCACAAGCCCCTCTACATCCATGGGAGTGGCCCTCATCTCCATGGCAAAGGGTACATATCGACTTTGCTGGTCCATTTATGGACTCAATGTTCTTAATCGCGGTGGATGCACACTCCAAGTGGCCGGAGGTAATAAAGATGTCCTCCACCACCACGGGAAAAAACCACAGTATTAAGGACCATATTTGCCAGGAATGGGCTGCCGGAACAGATCTGTTCTGATAATGGACCGCAATTTGTGTCCGAAGAATTCAGGAAGTTCTTAAAAAACAATGGGGTTAAGCACTACACGTCCGCCCCATACCATCCCGCCACCAATGGATTAGCTGAAAGGTTTGTCCAGACCTTCAAGGAGGCCATAAAGGCCATGGGTAATGAAGACATAAATCTACAACATAAGGTAGATAGTTTCTTGTTGGCGTACAGGAATGCAACACATGCGGTCACAAACCAAACTCCCGCCATGATGTTTTTCAATAGAAGACTAAGATGCCGGCTGGATTTGATCAAGCCAAACATCAGAAGGGACGTAGAGAACCGGCAATTTCAAGGCATGAATGAAAGGCCAACTGGAACCTTCCAGATAGCTCAACAAGTTTTGGCCCGGGACTACCGTACCGAGAAATGGCAGCCTGGAACTATTTGCACACGACTAGGACCGCTGATGTATACCGTGGACATTGGTGAAAGCATAATAAGGCACCATGCTGACCAGATCATAGCGTCATCCGGAAAGGGACAACCTACACCACCACTCTATACGCCTAATGATGAAGCAGAGATACCCATAGTATCTACCTCCGATCCGGTGATACTGGAACCAGATGAACCCGACACTGGCATTCAAGCCGAATCGACCTTGCCAAAAGAATCTACTACACCACTGGAAACTACTACACCACCGAGGCAGTATCCGGACCGAGTCAGGAAGCCTCCAGAGAGACTGAATCTGTGAACTGTTTTTACAGGAAGTTGTGTATATATGTTATGATGTTATGTTTAATGGGGAATATATACTGTTAAGCTAAAAAGGGAGGATTGTAGTGTATGTGACCGTTCCACCTTTAAGAGAACTATTTTAAGGGTTGCACTACTTTATCTCGGCTGCTGTATACTGTAATACCGGTGGTGACCACACCGGTATATAAGTGCTGTGTAATGACTTGTTGGGCAGTTCTGCCCTGACCTTCGACTAGTAAAGACCTGTTAAAGTTTACTCTTGTGGTCTGTGTAGTAATTCTCAATATAACACACAGACTTAACAAGAGCTACAGCTGTTCGAAAGAAACTAGGAGATCACCACGTTTATTCTGCATGTTTCACAGGAAGTGTACCAAAGACAACTGCTACTGAAGGAGAAAGAGAATGGGGAAGAGACAGCATTATGTGGGGTGTCTATGAAACTATACTCTGGGGCCTTGTAGGACCAATGCTGCACAAGTCTTCTGGTGTATTCCAATTATAAGTTTCACTTTGAGACTCCATCCTCCAGGGACTCTCTCTCTCTACTGGCATCATGTTAGTCAACCCGACTTCAGATTCACGCTTCAGTTATATAGTAACTGCAGTGAGAGTGCAAAGTGAAACCGCGTCACGCGGCACTACAGCTGCACAGTAAATGCACCTCAGGCACAATGATGAACAAAGCATGTGGAGATGAATGGAACTTGGTAACAAGGCTTAAACAGGGGTAGGAAGGTAACGATGCAAATCCAACCCACTAATTACTGCACAGTTTTTGGGCTTAAAGTCTGCAGTTTTAATTTACTTTAAAAAGAAATGGTGTGGGTTATATGTAAGGACGTTAGCTACAGTTGTATTAGGTTGAATGTTACATGAAAATGACTTATTGGCTGTACAATTATCTTTCCCTCTCCTGCCTAAAGCATATACCAGAAATGCACACCATATCCATCCACCTGGAGAGAGAGAGAGAAAAACTTGCATTGTTTTTATTCATTCTTGGAATGTGGGCGTCACTGGCAGGGCCAGCATTTATTGCCCATCCCTAATTGCCCTCGTGAAGGTGGTGGTGAGCTGCCTCCTTGAACCGCTGCAGTCCTTGTGGTGAAGATTCTCCCATAGTGCTGTTATATAGCACCTTTCATAACCTCAGGACATCCCAAAGTGCTTTACAGTCAATGATGTACTTTTCAAATTTGGTCACTGTTGTAATGTAGGAATCCCA
Source organism: Somniosus microcephalus (assembly GCF_052327205.1). Lineage (NCBI taxonomy): Eukaryota > Metazoa > Chordata > Chondrichthyes > Squaliformes > Somniosidae > Somniosus > Somniosus microcephalus. The sequence continues at coordinate 16,007,245 of NC_141003.1, forward strand.
ACAGTAGCAATGTGATCATGACCAGATAATCTGTTTAGTGATGGTGGTTGAGGGATAAATATTGGCCAGGAGAACTCTCCTGCCATTCTTCAAATAGTACCATGGGATCTTTTACATCCACCTGATAGCAGGTGTGGCCTCGGTTTAACGCCTCATCTGAAAAAATGGCACCTCCGACAGTGCAGCACCTCCTCAGTAGTGCAAGCCTAGATTCTGTGCTCAAGTCTCTGGGGTGAAGCTTGAACCCACAACCTTCTGACTCAGAGGCGAGAGTGCTACCCACTGCGCCACTGCTGACACCCAAGGAGAAAGGATGGGTTGATGTGTCTGGGCTTTAATGTTTTGGGTCAACTTGTCTTTTCTCTACGGACGCTGGTTGGACTTGCTGTGTATTTCCGGAATGTTCTGCTTTCATTTCAGATTTGCATCCGTTGCAATTTATTCCCCTTTTAAAACGATGCCTCTTGTACATCAGTTTCTGAAGTGTTGGGGGTGGAGAAGGAAAGGGTTAAAAGTGAAGATTGTAAACAAAACAGGAGAATATAAAATGCCTTTTATCAACATTGTTAGTTATGATACTAGCTCGAGCCCGTTAACTTTAGATAATTTAATTGTGTGTTGGTGAGTGTTGCTTGGCCACGATTCAGTGCATTTTATAAGATCAGCACACATGCCAGGAAGTGCCAAGCAACTATTTTTATCTAGCATTTCCTCATACGAATGAGCTATCATTTCTGATTTGAATATGGAAAACTATTTGAACAAACAAAAAATATTTCCTGTCTCCAATGCACAAACTCAAGCACTGCTCTTTCACATGTATGTGGAATGTGATGCACGCTACGCAGACATCAGTTGTATTCGGGTAAATGCTCATCAACATCAGCTTATTCTCGGCATCAGCCTTGGCTCAAGTGGGTAGCACTCCACCCGAGTCAGGAGGTCATGGGTTCAAGATCCACTCCAGAGACTTTGAGCATAAAATCTAGGCTGACACTCCGGTTCAGTACAGAGCGAGTGCTGCACTGTCGGAGGGGCAGTGCAGAGCGAGTGCTGCACTGTCGGAGGGGCAGTGCAGAGCGAGTGCTGCACTGTCGGAGGGGCAGTGCAGAGCGAGTGCTGCACTGTCGGAGGGGCAGGTCTTTTGAGTGAGACATTAAACCGAAACCCCATCAACCTCTCAGGTGGGCATAAAAGATCCCACGGCACTATTTGAAGAGGAGCCGGGGAGTTCTCCTGGTCAATATTTATTCCTTAAGCACCAGAATTTCTCATTGCTGTTTGTGGGACATTGCTCTGTGTAAATTGCCAGTCATGTTTGCCCACACAGTGGCTGCACTTCAAACGTACTTCATTAGCTGTGAAGCACTGTGGGATGTCTCAAAGAATTAAAATGCAAGTTCGTTCTTTCTTATTTATCTTCATGGTTGTTCCTATGACAGCAGAGCTGATATTTTTTCCACTAGGGCTACTCCTGCTAACTTTTTAAACACACTTGACCTCTTGTGACAGTGCTGAGAGCGAGCGAGCGAGAGAGAGAGAGAGCGCGCGAGAGAGAGATGAGCGCGCGAAAGAGAGAGCCCCAAACCAATGGTGCAGCGGAGACCTAAAGCAGGAGATAGGCCACTTATTTGCATTTGCAAAGGGCCAAACGCCAGCTTCAGGCATGGGCAAAGGACGCCTCTCGATTGTCCTTACCAAATATGGCAGGCGCACATTTCCGATCAGAAGTGTGCCATTTTGGGAATTTAGGAGGCGCTTGAAAAACAGGCGCCACGCGACCCAATTTCTAGGCCTGTGTCTTCAATGGCTCAATGATCTGGTAACTAATCCGTCAAAGGAAAAGCATCCGTAAAACAAGTCAAAGACCTTAACGACTTGACGCAGCCATACCCGACTAGCCGTGGCCAGTTCCGTTTGATTTTTGATTGAATTCATTTTTCCACGCTGACAAAATTCAGCTGGTAGAGATTGACTGTTGTAGGTGAGACCAATGCTCATCACTCAAGTGACTAACAGGACAAGCTACTTAAAATGGTACAATCCCAGGCCAGTGAATATAAAATTAAAGCAACGGTTGTAAATATATTTTATCCCGTTTTGAATTTAAATTGAAACAATTAATTATTGAAAACCCTTTTGCAAAGGATGTTGACATTCTAATTAACATGAATCATTTTACTTTCAGACACTTGTTTGAACATCCCAATCGGTTCCAAGAGTTTGGGCCTTTTAAAATCACACCAACAAACCCCAAAGTAAAAGCCATGCATTGTATCAGAAAGGTCTTGCTGCTGGACTATCTTGAGGTGTTACGCAAAGTTTATACATCCTATACTGTTCACACAGAGAGAGAGAGAGAGAGAGAATTGGCCATTACCTGGGACTGCAATCCACACGATTCTTGCTGGAAGAGCTTCTCTCTCAGAGATTGAATGGTTGCTATGAAAAAGGCATTTAGGCAAATTATTACCATTGCAACATAACACACGGGCATCAAAATTGCATGAGACACTCAGCCGCCACATTTCCATTTATTCACAGCCACCTCGGTTTAATGGTACGGTACAACTATTTGTGGGACAGAGTTATCGAATTAAAATCCTTAGAATTAATCCCGCTGATGTCCCACTGTAATTAAAGTTTAATGTAGGCGGGTTAGCTACTTTTTCATTGGACATGTGTCTTGGGGAAAATCTCCATGACCTGTTGAACCCAGGGGGCTTTTGTAACTCACCTTTATTGCAAATAGGCTTGGCCCATTCCACTTCATTTAAAAAAGGAGGGGTGGGAAGGCGGCAAAGAGAAAGTGTACACTCATTTCCCCATACCTCCCTCGTTCATTTTATATTCAAACCTCCATTTCATTGTTTCTCTTCTCTTCTCCCCCGCCCCACCAACACAAATTCTAATTCATCACAGAAAACCGATTTGCATATAGCATTCATGAGGAATGAACCCACGATGAATAAAATTGATTGAGCTGCCTCGGGGACTATAAAGTACCCACCTCTTTGACCAAGCTTTTAGTCACCCTCCCAATATCTCCTGGTTTGCTCAGGGTTCATGTTTGATTACGCTTCTGTGAAGCACCTTGGGACAAATTTCTATGTTAAAGGTGCTAAATAAATGTTACATATGAACAATGACGGACAGGCAAAGACAATCCGGTCCATCCAGCCCGTCCCACACAATTGGGACACATTGTGCATCACAACATATACACTCCCCACCCCACCCGAAACCATGCGATCTCCCGGGAGAGGCAAAAAACAGATAAAAGCCCAGGCCAATTTGGGGGGAAGAGAGAAATCGGGGAAATTCAATTGTTTGAATTTGATCATTAAGGCCCTTTCCTTTTCATAAAGTTCTCATGTTCTACATTGCAAAACAAAAAGGAAAGGGAACGCTTCACCAGGTTTGCATCGCGGCCTCCAACAGGGTACAATACATCGTGGAAAATGTGGGGAATTTGAGGACATCAGTGGTGGACTTTGCCCTCTTCCTCAGAGAACTTCAAAAGAACAGTCAATGACCTAAACCAACACCAGTCAAAGCAAAGAGTGCAGTCGTGTTGATAGAAATAGATGCAAGAGGTTCTATCCAGGCCGGCACTCAAGCAGTGCTTTGGTTTAACCAACTGCTGGAGTCATGTCAAGTGATTGGATAGGTTGTGCTAACTCATAGCTCCATGGAATGGATGACCCATTATAACCACCAACCCAGAGTCAGAGCCAGAGATAGGGTTTCAACATTTTGTGTGGGCGGGGTTGGAAAAAGGAAAGAGAAAACAATCGTCACTTAAAAGTCAAGGTAACCATAGGGAAGATTATGTGGGTCTGTTAGAATGCTGGAAGCCAAGGCTTAAGATGAATTCCCTCATTCGATGCCAGCATTCTCCTATTGTACATGAAGTACAAATGAGGCACTGGCACTTCATAGAGTTCGTTGCTATAAAATCTGGATTATAAAAAGTGAGATTGTACAACACACTGGTTTCCAAGAACATTTTTACTGAGTGACAATATAAGCTTTGGCTTCAGTGCAAAGTGATAAAACTCCTCAGATACAGGAGTTGAAGGGCCTGCTCCTTTTCGTTGGGGGTGGAATTAATGTTTAGCCTCATGATGTTGACACACGTCCACTTTTCAAACAGCTTGGAAACTGTACACGTTGAACATGAGTGCAGGGGGACGTCACACGTGTGCGTCACACATGTGCCTGCTCTGAAATTTAACGTAAAGTCTATTTTGGTAAATTATACCAGGTATTAAACCACATTCTAAGAAATTATACCAAAAGAGGACTTAAACTGAAACTTCCTGCCAAACGCAACTCATTTTCAGACTGTCGACCATGTCAGCACGAGTTTACACATCTATTTTTTTCCACTTTGAAATAACAACTCTGTTTTGACAACTAGTATCGATGACACAAAGACATATGCTGATAATTAGGCAGATAACAGACTCAAATTACACCACTGGTTTCTGAAGATATCTAGAATACACAGCCAGGATGCACCCAAACGCACTTTCTATATTTCAACAAATGAAAACCGTCAATTCGAAACAAATTCTTGGAGGCCTGTGAATCGGGGTGAGCTAGTCCACACGCTCAATCCGCCCTCCCTCCAGCGAGGCTCTGCATTGGGTCTTACAATGCTGGGGAAGCTTTGAGTTGGATCTGTCAGAACTGGAAACTTGCAACACTTTCCACTCTCGCTGACAGAAACGTGGACACAGTCGGTCACCAGAGACTCATGTTGCAGTTTGATCAGGCTTTTTTTGTTGCTTATTTGTTCAAGGTGTGGGCAACACTGGCAAGGCTGCCCATCCCTAGTTACACTGACGATTGAGTGGCTTGCTAGGCCACTTCAGATCGCATTAAGAGCCAACCATCTAGTGTGGGACTTGAATCGTATGTAGGCCAGACATAGGGACAGGAGTAGGCCATTCAGCTCCTCGAGCCTGTTTCCCCCATTCATTAGATCACAGCTGATCTGTACCTTAACTCCATTTACCTGCCTTGGTTCCGTAACCCTCAATACTTTTACCAGTAAAAAAAATCTAGCGATCGGAGTCTTGAAGTTTTCAATTGACCCCCAGTCTCAACAGCTTTTTGGAGGAGTTCCAGATTTCCACTACCCTTTGTGTGAAGTGCTTCCTGACATCACCCTGTATGGCCGAGCTCTAATTCTAAGGTTATGCCCCTTTGTTCTGGACCACCCCCCACAACCAAAGGAAATAGTTCCAGATCAGTCAGTGGTTGCAGTTTCTCTTCCTCAAAAGGACATTGGTGAGCCGGTTGGGTTTCTATGACAATCCGACAGCTTTCATGGTCCTTTTTTTCTGGTCCTGGGTCACAAATGACCAGATTTTTTAGGAATTCGATTTCACAACTTGCCATGGTGGGATTTGAACTCTCAACCTCTGGGTTGAGAATCCAGTACCCCAAAGGCTAACTTACTTTCTGTAAGCATATCATTTTTGGTGCAATCTTTAGTGGTCAGCAATGGGTCTTTAAGCTGAGATCCTGACCTCAGTCACATTGTGATGGGAAACAAAGACAAAGACAGCAAGTAAGCTGGTCACTGGGACATATCCTAACAAATGGTTCAAGAGCAGAGTGCCTGCCTCGCCAGGGTTCAGATATTCCCCGACACTCGAAGCTTCCTCAACACTGACTCCCTAAAAAAAACCAAAATGGGGCTTCTCAAAAATGCACAGGGAGGGGAAAGAGGGGCCACTATTCACACTAGAGGGTAAACCAGCTTCATTAAGCAGGGGATGTGGAGATTGAGATACATTTCTACCCATTACCATTATATATACACGCATGCATAGACACCTAAAGGTTAATGAACATATCGGCCTCTACTTATCGAGACTGCAATATTCTTTATCTCCTTCTACTTTACTTGATGATTATGGACGAGATCCTTGCTTCTGAATCGGACAGTCCAGAAACACAGAGTAGGTCCATCTCTCTGAAGAGAGAAAAGACAGGGTAATGCCTCGTGTAGGAATCCATCGCCAGAGAGTGCCCTGGAAAGGCTGAATGTTCATTTCACATTACGGATTTTATGTTCTTCCAATCAGACAAAGCTCTTTTCTCGGAATGTGTCAACATATCTTTTTATCCTTAGACACTGTGCGCTTCTAGTGTTTTCATTACAGATTTTCAGCATTTGCGGTTTTTAAGATTTTGTCCATAAAAAGGATAGTGGCCATTTGTCCAAAAGCAACGGAAAAAAAATTCAAGCATGTCCTTCTGGCGAGAGGATGACCATCACCTGGTTAAATGTGTATTGGGCTTGATGGAACAATCCATACCCCAAATTACCGGAGGTCCCTCAATCAACTTTTCCTTAAACCATCCATATTTTCTATGGAACATTCCCTCCCCCATTTTATATTGGTGTTAGTGCCCACTTTATTTATTTATTTAAAAAAGCCTGAAATATAAAAAAAATTTCTAAGACAGATTATTTGACTGAGACTCCACTGTGGTAACAATAGTCACAGAAATATTCTAAATCTATTTGAGGGCAAGGCTCAGTCCTCTCCCCCTTTTCTCATGGCACATCACCCCAAGTCAAGTTGGTGACTTCTCCCAAGTCTCTGAAATCACTCACCAGAAGCTGCATGACTGCACCCAATTAAACCAATTATTGGGTTGTTGACAGACCCTTAATGCTTTTAACCTTACCTTTCAACATTAACTGCTTGCGTACGAGGTCCACACTGCTCGGGAATGTCTGTGAACTTGAGGCGGGAGTTCCGTAGCCATTGCTGCAACTGATTACTTGACAGCTTCAAATTTACAGTAAAAGCTCCCACCTGACAGATGATCACTTTACTCAGCCACAAGCGGTTTCTCAGTCCATTTCCAGCACAGATTCTGCAGGCTTTCCACTCACACCTCATTGGAAGAACTCTCTCACCATTGACAGAATGTTTGTCATCTCTACTTCACCTACCATCTATTCCATCAACATGGGTACCCTTTATACAGTCTCACCTTGGTCCTCAGAATCCGACCACAATCAGCCCCAACACCAGGAACACCAGCCTTATCTGCAATCACCTAATGCTGCAAGGACATCAGCACCCGAGCACATTGCTGCCCAGGAGGCCAGGGGTGGCCTCACCATGGCCAGATTTATTTCATTTGATGCTGTACACCCTGGCTGCCACATGATGCACCCGGTTGGCACCACCCCACACTAACAACTTAAAGCATCCCTACAATGACCAAGCCATTCTTTTCACACTCACCACCATTGCGGGGGGTACCGTTATGTCTCACCATTCACTGCAACTCACTAAGCCACTTCCAAAGGTGCACACAAATCTGTCCAAGACCAGAAAGTGTTGACAATAAAGGTTTCAATGTTTGACAGCACATTAACAGAAACTTCACATGAACATTGGATAAAACACCCAAGTGACTACTACCCTTGTGTGTTGTTAGTTGGTATGATTGCACTAGGATGCGGGTGACTGCGAGGGGTGGCTAGTGAGATGGGGAAGTGATAATGTAGATTGAGAGGGGGATGGGTGGAGGTGCAAGGTAAATTGGTGTGAGTAAGGATGTGCAAGAGTAGGGTAGGGAAGGCAGAGTGATGGGGATGTGATGAAAGGCACTAGGATGAGGTCGAGTGTGGCTTTGTACTAACATTTCATGATCTAATGAGATCATTGAAAAGGTTTGTGCCACTGCACCCAGGTCCTCCTGACCACATCCCTGCTTGTGTCCTCCTCTGCAATGTGCAACCAGACTATTTTGTTCTCCTGGGGGGGTCTCTTCCACCCATCAGAAGGGAAGAGGATCTCCCTGCATGCTGCGACTCCCTCCATAAGCATGTAGAGGGAGTCATGGGAGAACCTGGGTGCAGCCATGCACCTCTGTGCAGTGATTGTCAGTGATTGCAGTGCCTCAGTGCTGCAGAACACTGACAGCAGAACTGTTAAAAGAAAGTTGGCCACGGTCCCTGTAGTAACCTGGGAGGTTATGAGTAACCTGATCCACCAGGTGGTGCTGTGGCAATTGCTCTCCTGAGTTAAGTCTGATCTGTACTGGTTGTACTCTCTGTTTTTGCTGCCTCATGGCAGAAGCTTTTATGTGCAAGTGTTGATTCAACCATGTTACGGAGTTAACCTGTGTCTGTCTCCATCTATGGCCACCTCAAGATACCACATATGGCGACGAGAATAAAGGACGGAAGAGTTTTGGAGTATTCGGAAGAGGTGCTCGGGTTGGTTAGCAAACTAGTTGGAAAAGCACGAGGCTAGGCCGCGGGAGTCGAAACGGAGTTTGATTTTTTGGCTGAAGTGACCGGACTCCAAGGATGGCAGGAACGGTAGGCTCCGTGGCACCTTTTGACAGCAATTACAGTCTTGGGAGGAGTATTGTGAAATACTGAGCCATTTCTTTATGGTAAAAGAGGTGGACAGTGCTGAAAAGAAAAAGGGCCATTTTGCTGAGTTGTGTGGGAGCACAAACCTATACACGGATGAGGAATCTGCTGAGCCCGGAGCGGCCAGGAGAAAAATCTTTTGACGAGTTGCTGAGTCTACTAAAGAATCATTTCAATCCGAAACCTAGTGAAATAGTACAGAGATGGAAATTCAATTTGAGGATTAGGAGGCCGGAAGAAAGCGTTACTGAGTATGTGGAGGAGCTTCGGAAGCTCGCACAGGACTGTAATTTTGGAAATACGCTCAGTCATGTTAAGGGACAGTCTAGTATGCGGAGTTAACGACGACAGTATACAGCAAAGGTTGCTGTCAGAAGAAGGATTAACGTTTGAGACGGCACTTAAAAAAGCACAAGCCATGGAGACGGCTAACAGGGACATTAAGGACTTAAACAGTATGAGCAAGGAGAAATGGAGTAAACCAGTGGGAGGAGCTGTTTTCAAGATGGAAGCTGGCGCGAAAAGTCCACCAGTCAGGGTTGGGGATTGCTACCGATGTGGCGGGATGAGCCATTATGCAAAGGACTGCAGGTTTGCAAAGACAAAGTGCCACAATTGTGGAAAAATAGGGCACTTAAAGAAAGTCTGTAAAAGCGCAGTGAGTGAGAGAAGCAGTGCTAAAGGGGCAAAGCATGCTAAAGGAGGGAGGGAGAAGTACACAAAGCGGGCAAATTACATACAAGAGGAAGAGTCTAGTGAGTCGGTTTTCACTATATACAGTATAGACACTTCAAGGCCCAACGTACCCCCTCTCACTCAGTATTTGATAGTGAACGGAGGTCAAGTAAAGTTTGAGATTGACACCAGATGTAGTGCAACCATAATGTCACAGACTGAGTACGCCAGGCTAGGGGGGGAAGCAAAAGTACCAGAGCTAGGTACATGCCCCATTAGTCTCAAAACCTACACAGGACAGAAGATGGACATTTTGGAGGCGGCCGAAGTACAAGTGGAACACAAAGGAGTCACCAAAGAGCTTATGGTGGTAGTGGTAGCAGGGTCAGGGCCGAACCTGTTCGGGCAAGGGTGGATCAGTGAGTTGAGTGTGGACTGGCAGGCAATGAATAAAATGGAGGACAGTACAGAGGCACTGCAAGAAGTGCTGATGAAGCATGAGTTAGTGTTCAAGGGCAAACTGGGCACCTTAAGGGGAGCCACAGCCAAGATTCAAGTAGCCAGTGATGCCACGCCTCATTTCTTTAAGCCAAGGTCGGTACCTTTTGCAATGAAAACCAAGGTTGAGGCGGAACTAGATCGCCTGCTAAAGGACAAAGTAATAGAACCAGTGAAATTTTCAGACTGGGCGGCACCAATAGTCCCAGTATTGAAGCCCGACGGTAACGTAAGGGTGTGTGGTGACTATAAGTTAACAGTGAACAGAGTATCATCACTGGAACAGTACCCCATTCCGAGAATGGAGGACATGTTAACATCACTCGCTGGGGGAGAAAGATTCAGCAAACTGGACATGAGTCATGCGTATCAGCAGATATTGCCAGATGAAGAATCAAAAAAGTTTGTCACGGTGAACACGCACAAGGGGCTGTTCACGTATGCCAGGTTACCATTTGGTGTCAGTTCTAGCCCAGCAATATTCCAACGGACTATGTGTAGTGTATGTGCCTTTAAGAGCCCCCTGTGTACTGTAATGGCCACTCGGGCTATATAAGCCTGTATATTGTGTTGTATCAGTTAGTTCCCCTCCAGAATTTGTTCAGTAAACACCTGTGAAACCAACTCCTGTCTTCAGTGTCTCTATTAACACATGGATACAACAGTGGCAACAAATTGGAAACGGACTTACCTGCAATTTGGCAGCACCTCAAGGACATCGATTCCTCTGGCGTCCAAAGTCGAAGAAAATCACGAAAAAGAAAAAGCTGTGGTTTCACCAGCTAGCCAAGCTGGTGGTAGGTACTGCAATAATCCTTCCTGGGCGTCGGGCTGGGGCTCCAGTGGCTGGCTCTGCAGCTAGGCCAAGCAGTGAAGGCGGAGGCAAGCAGTAACAGACGGGGAGGGAGCACTCGGGAGACGGCCGGCGCTGCAAGCAGGTCGGCGTTCAGACCTAGCAGAGAGGTGCCGGCGGGAACGAGTCTCCACCTGTAAATAAATAAATAAAAAGGGAAGCCCGCAGGAAACAGCGTTGTCATCGGCAGCAGCGGCGGGGAAGCGCCATATCTTTTCTGCAGAAAAGAAAGAAAAGCACGGGAAGCGCCATTTTTTTTCTAGGATGCCCAAGTCTGGCAATATTGATGCTTTTGATAATGAGATAGAGGATTGGACCACATATGTGGAAAGAGTGGAGGTATATTGCACCGCAAATGGAATAGAAAATGAAAAAAAAGCGTCAGTACTTCTAAATCTAATGGGCGCAAAGACATACGGGCTGTTACGAAACTTAATCACTCCAGCCAAACCAAAGGACAAGAATTTTAAAGAAATTGTTGATACCCTACAAGAGCACTTAAACCCAACACCACTGCCGATAGCGGAATGATTCAAATTCTTCAAGAGGAATCAACACAAGAATGAAAGTAACGCGGATTACCTCACCGAATATGGGGCAGAAAGTATACCCCAAAGGAAAAATAAGGATGCCTGTTGTATACAACGGCAAGGAAATACAAAAGTTGTATTTATACGTTCTACAAGATGGTGGTCCACCACTGTTGGGACGTGAATGGATCAGGAAAATACGTTTAGACTGGCACTCCATTCAGGCACTGACGGTGACCAGAAAGAAAAAAAACGATGATGACGTCATACCTGAACGATTAAAAGACATCTTGGCCAACGCCAAAGAAGTGTTTCAAGAGAAACTAGGAACCTTGAAAGGCATCATCGCCTCAATAAAAGTGGAAGATGCAGCAATTCCCAAGTTTTTTAAGGCAAGACCGGTGCCATACGCAATTCGTCCAGCAGTCGAGGCAGAGCTGGAGAATTTGGAAAAGGCAGGCGTATTATCCAAAATAGATTGGAGCGAGTGGGCAACACCCATCGTCCCAGTCATGAAGAAAGCGTTGAATAATGATAAATCTGAAGAACAGAGAAAAATTCGCATCTGTGGAGACTTCAAGGTGACTGTAAACCCAATCCTTCACACGGTACAGTATCCTCTTCCAAGGATAGAAGATATTTTCGCCTCACTATCCGGAGGGAAACGTTTCACCAAAATTGACTTGGCACAGGCATATCTACAGATGGAGGTTGAAGAGGCCTCTAAAAAGTATCTCACGATAAATACACACAAAGGTCTGTACCAGTACAATCGACTGGTTTTCGGAGTAGCATCCGCTCCAGCTATTTGGCAAAGAGCTATGGAGCAAGTCCTCCAAGGGATTCCGGAGACTCAATGCTACCTAGACGACATCCTTGTAACAGGAGAAAATGACAACAAGCACCTTGCCAATTTGGAGCAGGTGCTCACTAGGCTGAGAGAACGGGGCCTATGAGCAAATCGCCCCAAGTGCGAATTTTTCCAGAATCAAATATCATGTGGCCACATAATTAATAAAGGAAGGGTTGCAGAAGTCACCTGAAAAAATTGAAGCGGTCATAAAAGCCCCAGCACCTGAAAATGTTTCACAATTAAGGTCGTTCCTAGGATTAATAAATTACTATCATAAATTTTTACCGAACTTATCAACTCTTCTGCACCCTCTTAATGAACTGCTACAAACAGGAGTAATTTGGAAATGGAGCGAAGACTGTAAACGTGCCTTCCATAAACGCAAAGACTTAATCACGTCCAAAGAAGTTTTGGCTCATTACAACCCATCACTGCCAATCAGACTGGCGTGCAATGCATCCCCTTACGGCGTAGGAGCTGTATTATCGCATAAATTCCCTGATGGCTCGGAACGGCCGATAGCTTTTGCGTCACGCTCATTGAACTCAGCTGAGCGTAACTATGCCCAAATCGACAGGGAAGCACTCAGCCTGGTATGGGGAGTGAAGAAATTCAACCATTATCTACATGGACAAAAATTTACCTTGTTGACTGACCATCAACCCCTCATCTCCATATTCAACCCTAAAAAGGGTGTTCTCATTATGACAGCGCAAAGGCTACAGAGGTGGTCCCTTTTTCTAGGGGCACACCAATATAACAGAATACAAAGGATCCAAACAGCATGGGAATGCTGACGGTTTATCGCGCCTACCGTTGCCAACGGTAGAAGAAGCACCTACCGTAGACCCAGTGGAGATTTTCCACTACCATAGTCGAATGTCTACCAGTAACAAATTCTGCCATTGAAAGGGAAACTAGAAATGACCCGACTCGCTCACGCATCTACGATTTAACAGTGAAGGGATGGCCAGCACATGGCAAACCACTGTTGCCAGCATTCTCGCAAAGAGGAGAACAGCTGTCAGTGTGCCGAGGAACCTTGATGTGTGGATCCAGAGTGGTGATTCTACCCAAACTCCAGGATAAAGTTCTAAAGGAGCTTCACGAGGGGCACCTGGGTGGAGTGAAAATGAAGAACCTAGCCAGGGCGTTTGTATGGTGGCCAGGTATCGATGGAGACATCGAAGAAATGACCAAGAGCTGCCTAGGATGCCAGAAGGTCCAAAACGCTCCACCACAAGCCCCTCTACATCCATGGGAGTGGCCCTCATCTCCCTGGCAAAGGGTACACATCGACTTTGCTGGTCCATTTATGGACTCAATGTTCTTAATCGCGGTTGATGCACATTCCAAGTGGCCGGAGGTAATAAAGATGTCCTCCACCACCACAGAAAAAACCATCACAGTATTAAGGACCATATTTGCCAGGAATGGGCTGCCTGAACAGATCTGTTCTGATAATGGACCGCAATTTGTGTCCGAAGAATTCAGGAAGTTCTTAAAAAACAATGGGGTTAAGCACTACACGTCCGCCCCATACCATCCCGCCACCAATGGATTGGCTGAAAGGTTTGTCCAGACCTTCAAGAAGGCCATAAAGGCCATGGGTAATGAAGACATAAAACTTCAGCACAAGGTGGATAACTTCTTGTTTGCATACCGGAATGCCACACATATGGTTACAAACCAAACTCCCGCCATGATGTTCTTCAATAGAAGCCGAAGATGCCGGCTGGATTTGATCAAGCCAAACATCAGAAGGGACGTGGAGAACCAGCAATTTCAAGGCATGAATGAAAGGCCAACTAGAACCTTCCAGATAGGTCAACAAGTTTTGTTCCGGGACTACCGTACCGAGAAATGGCAGCCTGGAACTATCTGCACACGACTAGGACCACTGATGTATACCGTGGACATCGGAGAAAGCATAATAAGGCACCATGCTGACCAAATCATAGAGTCATCTGAAAAGGGACAACCTACACCACAACTCTATACGCCCAACGATGAAGTAGAGATACCCATATCTACCTCCGATCCGGTGATACTGGAACCCGATGAATCCGACACTGGCATTCAAGCCGAATCAGCCTTGCCAAAAGAACCTACACCACCAGAAACTACTACACCACCGAGGCGTTATCCAGACCGAGTCAGGAAGCCTCCAGAGAGACTGACTTATAATTAATTAACTGCAGCAATGTGTAGATTATTTTTCTTGTAACATGTAATTAATGATTACTTAAAATATTATGTACTGGTTGGCTAAAAGGGGAGGAATTGTAGTGTATGTGCCTTTAAGAGCCCCATGTGTACTGTAATGCCGGTAATGGCCACTCGGGCTATATAAGCCTGTATATTGTGTTGTATCAGTTAGTTCCCCTCTGGACTTTGTTCAGTAAACACCTGTGAAACCAACTCCTGTCTTCAGTGTCTCTATTAACACATGGATACAACACTATGGAGGGCATTCCAAAGGTGGCCGTGTACTTAGATGATATTCTGCTAACAGGAAGTGTCGATCAGGATCACTTAAAAACACTGGACAAAGTGCTACAGCGGCTGGAAGAGGCGGGGCTATGCCTGAAACGGTGTAAGTGTAGTTTCATGGAGAAGGAAGTTACATTCCTGGGACATCGGGTGGATGCCACAGGCCTCCATCCATTACCAGGGAAAGTGCGGGCAGTGCAGGATGCACCGGCACCCACCTCAGTGACTGAACTGAAAGCCTATCTAGGGCTCCTGAATTATTACAACCGGTTTCTTCCAAACTTATCGATGCTGCTGGCACCCCTGCACAAACTGCTGAGAAAGGAGGAGCCATGGCGTTGGGGGCCAGAGCAAGCAAAAGCGTTTCAGCAGTCAAAGGTAAAGTCATGCACTATATGTCAGGAACAGAGGAAAGCACCTGCCGGGGCACCACTCCATCCCTGGGAGTGGCCCAGCAAACCCTGAGGAGAATTCACAGACTATGCAGGACCTGTTATGGGCAAAATGTTTTTGGTGCTGGTTGACGCTCACTCAAAGTGGATCGACGTTTATCCAGTGAGCTCTGCAACGACTGATGCCACACTGAATTGTCTCAGGAACAGCTTCAGCACACATGGTATTCCAGAAATGATTGTATCCGACAATGCACAGTGTTTTGTTAGTGAAGGGAGCAAAGAATTCATGGTAAGGAATGGAATCTCACGTCACCTCGGCTCCATATCACCCAGCCTCAAATGGGTTAGCCGAGCGAGCCGTGCAGACTTTTAAGGAGCTCATGAGGAAGAGCTCAGGTGACACCCTGGAGACCAAGCTCAATAGAGCCTTGTTTAGTTATCGTATAACACCCCAAGCTACCACGGGGCTTTCTCCGGC
This sequence comes from Somniosus microcephalus, assembly GCF_052327205.1. Taxonomy (NCBI): domain Eukaryota; kingdom Metazoa; phylum Chordata; class Chondrichthyes; order Squaliformes; family Somniosidae; genus Somniosus; species Somniosus microcephalus. Next base: position 16,022,442 of record NC_141003.1, read on the forward strand.
TGAGTTGATGGGGAGAAAGTTGCGGTGCACGTTAGACCGGATACACCCAGATCTCAAAAGCAAGGTTGAGACAAAACAAAAACCAAAAAGCGTACCATGACAAACATACTAAAGCTCGCCATTTCGCCATAGGGGACTGTGTACACCCAGAACTTCGGTTATGGACCTAAATGGATACCAGGACATTACAGGACCTGTGTCGTACCCCGTGTTACTAGGGGATGGTCGAGGGGTTTGTCAGCATGTGGATCAGCTTTTCAGCCGGCAGCAGGGGGAACTGCCTCAGATGGAACAAAGGGCAGTAGAGGAGGCTTTTCCAGGACCCAGCACGGCTTATAAGGTGCCAGTGGACACTGGTACTGCCAGGCCACAGCGGGACAGAGTAAAACCAACATCAGAAACTACTCCAATCTCAAGTGCGAATGAATCTGAGAATCCACCACAAGTGGAATTAAGACGGTCACAAAGGATTCGCAAGCAACCAGAAAGACTTATACAAACCTGTTAAGTTAGTCAGGGGTTAACCATGGTTAGAGCATATTGGTTAATTAAAACGTAGTACCTAGTAAGGGTTATTGTTTAAGAATTGCATACGGCAATCTTAAGAGGGGGAGGAGTGTAGTAACCTGGGAGGTTGAGTAACCTGATCCACCAGGTGGTGCTGTGGCAATTGCTCTCCTGAGTTAAGTCTGATCTGTACTGGTTGTCCTCTGTTTTTGCTGCCTCATGGCAGAAGCTTTTATGTGCAAGTGTTGATTAAACCATGTTACGGAGTTAACCTGTGTCTGTCTCCATCAATGGCCACCTCAAGATACCACAGTCCCTTTAAGGAAACCAGCTGATAGCGCATCATGAATGACATCACCAGACCCGCTTCCTCTAATTGGCCCAGGAAACACGCTGGGTGGGCTTAACAAGCCCCATCAACGTTAGTTCATTTTCCACAGCGGGATGGAGCCAGCAGCGGGGCCGTGACCCGCCACCGACATTGCCCACCCCAGACCCACCAAGGTAAGGAAAATCCCGGCCCCAGTGTTTAGGATTCTATCTGGGAATGGAATAGAAAGGGCACAAACTGTGCTCCAAGTGGGATCCTCGTTTGAAGGGTGTGCGAGTCGAAGTTAGTGCTACAATAGAGCGCCAATCCTCTGACTCAAGCTCTCTTCAAATCCAGCTCCCTGCTGGAAGCTCGAGTCTACCTTGTAGTTTGACTTGTGCTTAAGCAAGTTTCGTAGACCAGCGATAGTTTGAGTGAGGAGGAGAGAGGTGATGCAAACAATCAGCTTCCATTGAGGCAGGCCAGACAGCCAGGTGCTCAGCATAAAGGTGGAATATTGTTGCTGTTTTAGACTGGGGTGCTCAAACACAATGGTGGCTCCAATCAGGACAGAGAGCGCCAGGGCGAGAGACAGAGCGCGCCAGGGCGAGAGCCAGACAGAGAGAGCGAGAGAGAGAGAGCCAGACAGAGAGAGAGAGCCAGACAGAGAGAGAGAGCCAGACAGAGAGAGAGAGCCAGACAGAGAGAGAGAGAGAGAGAGAGAGAGAGCCCCAGACAGAGACAGAGAGAGAGAGAGAGAGAGAGCCAGACAGAGAGAGAGAGAGAGAGAGAGACAGAGAGAGAGAGAGAGAGAGAGAGAGAGAGAGCCAGACAGAGAGAGAGAGAGAGCCAGACAGAGATTTTCTTTAAGTTATTTGAGCGAAGGAGAGAAAGTAGTGTATTTTTTCCACCAAGTTAAGGATACAGGTCTCATCCTACAGTATTCCCTTAATATAAATATTAAAATTGTAAAGTTCTCCCAATATTTTGCAGCTTTTGAAATACTATCAAACGTTCACCAAAATGAAACAGCCTAATCAAACATACCCTCAGACACAGAATATCCCAGAGAATCATAGCGCACACACAACCGCAGGGCTAGATCTTGACTTTCTGCAATAGTGCATAACTGCTGATAGCAAGTCGGCAGCCCCTTTTACATCTCCCAATTTTTTTTCCCCCCCCCCAATTGCTGGAAATAAAAAAAATCACTCGCACACTCTGCTCTTCCTCTCACCATTTTACCATCAAACACACAAAAAGGTTAAAGTTCACATGTATACACCGTGCGAATGAGTATTGAGATCACATGACCAATTATGGTGCCTATTACTCATTTATTGTTATTCACTAATCAGAAATGCAATTAACCTCATGTGGTTAGTGGCTAACGACACAAAGCCGGGTGGGCGTGTGTGCTGTGAGGAGGATGCAGAGAAACTCCAGTATGATTTGGACAGGTTGGGTGATTGGGCAGATGTATGGCAGATGCAGTATAATGTGGATAAATGCGAGGTTATCCACTTCAGTGGCAAAAACAGGAAGACAGATTATTATCTGAACAGCGATAGATTGGGAAAAGGGGAAGTGCAACGAGACCTGGGTGTCCTTGTGCACCAGTCGCTGAAGGTAAGCATGCAGGTGCAGCAGGCTGTTAAGGAGGCAAATGGTATGTTGGTCTTCATAGCGAGAGGATTCGAGTACAGGAGCAAGGATGTCCTGCTGCAGTTGTGCAGGGCGTTGGTGAGACCACACCTTGAGTATTGTGTGCAGTTTTGGTCGCCTTATCTGAGGAGGTATGTTCTTGCCATGGAGAGAGTGCAGCAAAGATTCACCAGACTAATACCTGGGATGGCAGGAATGACGTATGAGGAGAGATTGGGTCAATTGGGCTTGTATTCGCTAGAGTTTAGAAGAATGAGAGGGGATCTCATTGAAACTTATAAAATTCTAACAGGACTAGACAGACTAGATGCATGAAGGATGTTCCCGATGGCGGGGGAGTCCAGAACCAGGGGTCACAGTCTAAAGATAAGGGGTAAGCCATTTAGGACTGAGATGAGGAGGAATTTCTTCACCCAGAGTGGTGAACCTATGGAATTCTCTACCACACAGGACAGTTGAGGCCAATTCATTAAATATATTCAAGAAGGAGTTGGATATATTTCTTAAGGCTAAAGGGATCAAGGGATATGGGGAGAAAGCAGGAACAGGGTACTGAATTTGGATGATCAGCCATGATCTCATTAAATGGCGAAGCGGGTTCGAGGGGCCGAATGGCCTACTCCTGCTCCTATCATCTATGTTTCTATGTTTAATGTATTGGACAGCACTAAAGTATGGGAGTATAATGCTAGCAACTTTCTCTCCAATTTTCCTTCACTTCCTATGGGAAAGCACCCAAGGTCTACTTGGCACTCATTGCTCAAACACACTTGGGCGACTCGATGACTGAGAAACTGCAATTTCTAAATAGGATACTTGAACCGAGAGGTTGTAAAAACTATCAGAAATGACTGAACAGGCTGGGGCTTTTTTCTCTAGAAAAGAGAAGGCTGAGGGGTGACCTGATAGAAGTCTTTAAGATTATGAAGTAGTTCAATAGGGTAGACGTAGAAAAGATGTTTCCACTTCGGGGCCATAATTATAAGATAGTCACTAATAAATCAACACAAAATTCAGGAGAAACTTCTTTACCCAGAGAGCGGTTAGAATGTGGAATTCGCTACCACAAGGAGTAGTTGAGGCAAAATGCATAGATGCATTTAAGGAGTAGCTAGATAAACACCGAGGGAGAACGGAATAGAAGGCTATGCTGTTAGGGTGAGAAAAAGTAAGGTGGGAGGAATCTCGTGTGGGGCATAAACACCAGCATAGACCAGTTGGCCCAAATGACCTGTTTGAGCTGTAAATTTTATGTAAATTTATGTAAAAATGTGCCTACTATATGAAAGTGTTAGTATTCATGTTTACAGTTGCAAATCTTTTTCCAGGAAGAGCAGGACGATGCGAGGCGGGAGGTCATGTGATGAAACCTCCAGTAATCCACACAACCGCAGTTGGCAAACCTACTTGTAGACCCAGTTTGGGTCGGGAACGACAGGTCTCCCTTCCCTCAAAAGGACATTAGTGAAACCGTTGTGTTTGCACAACACTCCAGCTGCTTTCGTGGGTCATTTCCTCTCGCTAAATTACCAGCTTATGGAATTCAATTGCAAGACTTGCCATGGTGCTACTTGAACGCATGACCTCTGGGTTGCTAGCCAACAACCGTAACCAGTACACTACCACACCCAATGCCAATATGACTGGAGCGTGTAGGTGATTTGCAGAGCCATGTGGAGATGGAGGAAACCACAGTGTATTACCCGGGCCCACGTTCCAGCAGGCAAATGCATCAAAGGGCTGATGCAGGTTGCTTAAAAGCAGAATGAGTCAGGAAGGAGTGCTCACCCTGTGGCTTTGTGTAACCTTTAAGCCACCGTCCCACAACCTTTCGTATTGCCAACTCATGCAACTTTGGCCTTAGCACCAGTCAGTCAAATTCATCATGGGGTTTTAGCTTTAAGGGCAGAGCTTTTTTTAAAAAAAATTAAAGAGATCATTGTGATGTTTTAAAAAAGCTAAGGAAAGAGCTAGAGGAAGCATCGTCAGTATGAAGATAACAGGGGCTGTGGGGGGAGGGAAACAGGCATCCTTCCTGATCCTCCCTGCTCATCCAACATTAAAGATTGAAAGACCCCAAAAGGCCCATTGGAGCCTCAACACTGCACTACAGGCTGGACCTCGCTCCATCAGCTCCAATGGACAGGTCACATTGTCCACATGCCCGATATGAGACTCCCAAAACAAGCGCTCTACTCAGAGCTCCGGCACGGCAAGAGCACCCCAGGTGGGCAGAGGAAACGCTTCAAGGACACCCTCAAAGCCTCCTTGAAAAAGTGCAACATACTCATCGACACCTGGGAATCCCTGGCCCAAGACCGCACAAAGTGGAGGAGAAGCATCCGGGAAGGTGCCGAACACCTCGAGTCTCTTCGCCGGGAGAATTCCAAAGATTCACGACCCTCTGACAGAAGAAATTCCTCCTCATTTCCGTTTTAAATGGGAGCCCCCTTATTCTGAAATTATGCCCCCTAGTTCTAGATTCCCCCACGAGGGGAAACATCCTCTCTGCATCTACCCTGTCAAGCCCCTTCAGAATCTTATATGTTTGAATAAGATCGCCTCTCATTCTTCTAAACTCCAATGAGTATAGGCCCAACCTGCTCCCACCAGAGAAAATAGTTTCTCGATCTACCTTCTCAAATCCTTCAGTCAACTTAAACACCCCTTAATCTTCTATACTCGAGGGAATACAAGCCTAGGCTAGGCTATGTAAGCTGTTCTCATAATTTAACCCTTTTAGCCCCGGTATCATTCTGGTCAATCTGCACTGTACCCCCTTCAAGGCCAATATATTCTTCCCGAGGGGACACTGGGAGAACTTCCTTCTTCTGCATGGCATGGGATCTTTTACGTTGACCTGAACAGTTTAACGTCTGATCCAAGAGAAAACATCTCCGAGAGTGCAGCACTCCCTCAGGTGTGGCTTTTGTTGTTAAATGGGATGTACTTATATTAGAAAACAGCATCAGGGTCTCCAAGGAGAGAAGGAGCTACACTTCTTGGTGGGATCCAGAAGCCAAACTGAAACACTGCATAGACACTTGGTATAGAAGGATACAGCACAGGAGGATGACATCTGGCACATAGTACCTGTGCTGGCTCTTCATAGTCCTGTAGTTTTTACCCCCTTCAAGTATTTATCCAATCCACCTTTGAAAGTTCCTATTGAATCTGCTTCCACCGCCCTTTCAGGCAGCGCGCTCCAGATCACAACAACTTGCTGCGTAAAGAAAAGTCTCCTCATCTCCCCTCGGGTTCTTTTGCCAATCGCCTGAAATCTGTGTCCTCTGGTTACAGATCCTCCTGCCAGTGGAAACAGTTTCTCCCTGTCTGTAACAACCCCTCATAATCTTGACCACCTCTATTAAATCTCCCCTTAACCTTCTCTGCTCCAAGGAGAACAACCCCAGCTTCTCTAGTCTTCCCACATAACTGAAGCTCCTCATCCCTGGTACCATTCTAGTAAATCTCCTTTGCACCCTATCCAAGGTCTTGACATCATTCCTAAAGTGTGATGCCCAGAATTGGACACAATACTCCAGCTGAATCCTAGCCAGTGTTTTATATAGGTTTATTATAACTTCCCTGCTTTTGTACTCTATGCTTCTATTTATAAAGTCAGGGTCTCGTATGCTTTAACAGCCTTCTCAACTTGTCCTGCCACCTTCAGACAGTTGTGGATCTGAACCCCCAGGTGTCGCTGTCCAAGGATCCCATATACCTGTGCTCATCAATAAATGTCACCCTCAATTAAGAATGGCTCCTGCCAAGAAGTGTGGAGAAAAACAAGGCTGTTTCAGCTAAGGTGAACACACACACAAAAACACACTTTATTGAAACCCCATATTTCATAAAATCAGTATGAGCTGAGACTTCACGATTCCAGTATAAACTGAACAGTGGTTCACTCACACATCTTAGACCATTCTTTACCTTTGATCACTACATTCCATGCATACCACCAATAAATCATAGTACATCAAGGATACATACAAATGCTAACAGAACACCATAAACCCAACAAACATGCACTTCCATAAACACAAATGACCCGATTGCCCGGATAAACTCTTCCCATCATTTTATTACCATGACCAGAAGTGACCCAATTCCCCACCTGATCGTCACTCAGGTCAGCCTTCTCATCTGTGGAGATACATTTGCCTTAAAATTCCCTTACACAACTTACGACCCATGCTCAGCAGAAAGCTCTTTTAACTCATCATGTGCTGGTCCCACAGACGGCCCAGAAAGAACATTTGAGGTACTCGGGTAATGTGAACCTTCGTTTCCACAAGAGCAGTCTTCCCTTCGCCACATTTTCCCTGCTTCCCTCCCACACTGCTATAACCATTTGCACCTCCTCTGGACCTATCTTTTGTTTCTTTACTTGTCCCATTATAACCTCCTTTTGCCTTGCACCATCAATGTTGCCATTTAATCCTGTGCTCCACATCACAGCTCTCTTCCTTTTGTTCTTTCCTCCTTCCCCCTCCCTCTTTTTCCTGACTCTATACTTGCTTAAAAACTGTTAAATCTCCAACATAGAATGATATAGCCTGCTCTTCGGCCCATCGTGCCTGTGCCAGCTCTTTGGTAGAGCTATCCAATTAGTCACACTCCTTTGCTCTTTCCCCATAGCCCTGCAAATGTTTTCCCTTCAAGTATTTATCCAATTCTCTTTTGAATGTTACTATTGACTCTGCTTCCACCATCCTTTCAAGCAGTGCATTCCAGATCACTGGCCTGTAGTTGCCGGGTTTATCCCTTACCCCTTTTTAAAAAAAAAACAGGGGTGTAACATTTACAATCCACCAGTCACCAAGCACCACCCCGTATGCGAGGATTGGAAGATTGTGGCCAGAGCCTCCACAGTTTCCATCCTTACTTCCCTCAGTAACCTAGGACGCATCCCATCCGAACATTGTGACTTTTCTATTTTGAGGACTGCAAACCTTTAAAGTAGCTCCTTTATCCTGTCCAATATCGCTACTGCCTCCTCCTTTACTGTGATATTGGCAGCATCCTCTTCTTTAGTAAATAGAGAACATAAGAACATAAGAAATAGGAGCAGGAGTAGGCCATTCGGCCCTTCGAGCCTGCTCCGCCATTCAATGAGATCATGGCTGATCTTCTGCCTCAACTCCATTCACCGGCCCTATCGCCGTATCCCTTGATGCCCTTACTAGTCAGAAATCTATCGACTTCTGTTTTGAATATACCCAATGACTGAGCCTCCACAGCCCTCTGGGGTAGAGAATTCCAAAGATTCACCACCCTCTGTGTGAAGAAATTTCTTCTCACCTCAGTCCTGAATGGCCTACCCTTTATCCTGAGGCTGTGGCCCCTGGTTCTAGACTCCCCAGCCAAGGGAACACTCTCCCAGCATCCACCCTATCAAGCCCTGTAATAATTTTGTCTGCATCAATGAGATCCCCTCATTCTTCTGAATTCAAGATAATACAAGCCTAGTTTACTCAATCTCTTCTCATACGACAGTCCCACTATCCCAGGAATCAATGCAAAGTACTCATTTAGTACCTCAGCCATGCCCTCTGCTGCCGTAAGATCTCCTTTTTAGTTCCTAATCAGCCCCACCCGCCCTTTGAGTATATTTATAAAAAAATTGGGTTCCCTTTTATGTTAGTTGCTAATCTATTCTCTTACTCTCTCTTTGCTACTCTTCCCTTTTTTAGATCTTTTGCACTTTCCATGTTCAATTTGGTTCTCTACTATATTATGAACCGTACAATTTATATCATGTTCCAGTTCTGACGAAAGGTCACCAACCTGAAATGTTGGGGGAATTTGAACCCCAAAAAACAGGTAAAAAGTTAAAACACTGAATCCCGACCCCAAACTGCCCACTTTCGGTTTTAATGGGGGTGAGGCGAGGTGGGGCGGGGGTCGAGCAGCCAACCCACTGCCAAATTTAACTCTGGCTAGTTCAGTTTTCCAGGCCTCCGGCAACCCGCCAGCTAACGTAAGGTGATGACAGCTGGATCCAGGAGGTGAGTACCTTTCCACTTACCTGCTGGATCCAGCGTCTCTGCCTCATCTGCAATCTGAGATCTCTCTCCCTCCACCCCCCCCCCCCCCAAAACCACCTCCTTGTGCCCCCCACCCCTCAGCCTCTGATGCCCCCCACCCCCCAAATCGCCTTCCTCCTCTGGCCTCTGACCACAACCCACCACCGCCCCCCCCAAATGCTCCTCTGGACCCCAATCGCCTTCCAGGCCTCCTCCCTCCAGCCCCGATTGTCCTCCAACCTTCAACAACCCTCCCCCCCCACCGATCCCTCCCTCCCTTCTCTCTAGAGCTGCTGGCCTACCCGCCTCCATCTGGCTGGCTGCGGGCAGGCAACAGAGCTTTGAAATGTTACAACAGCAAAATACTGCGGATGCTGGAAATCTGAAACAACAGAAAACGATGGAAAAATTCAGCCGGCCAGGCAGCATCCGTGGAGAGAAACAGCGTTAACGTTTCAGGTCTGGGACCCTTCATCATTGAAATGTTAATCAGGCCCTGCTGTTAAATTCGGCCGGGCCTGCGGGAAACCCGTTTTCCCGGGTTTCCCAACACCTGCTCCCCCTCCAAATTAAAACTCCAGCCGTTAGCTCGGTTTCTCTCTCCACAGATGCTGCCTGACCTGGTGAGTGTTTTCCAGCATTCTCGGTTTTAATGTCTTGTTGTTTTGGTTGGAGGAATCAATGTGTTGCGTTCAGCCTATTTGATTGTGCTCTGCTCACCACCTCCAAACAAAAAGTAGGTTGACGTTGAGATTTGCTCTAACCTCCCTAAAATATGGGCGAGACAGTAATAAGCTGCAGTCGCCTCGACATACAGCTAATTGAAAGGTCACACAACTAGAATGTAATGTTACACCCAGCAAGTGTTTCCTCCAGGCTTGTTTTCTTTGAATAATGAATAGGTTTTGACCCTCAAAATACATTAAAATGTCTTGAAAGTGTTTTTACACGCACGGACGGACATTCATTTATATAGCGCCTTTCACGACCACCACCAACGAAGTACTTTTTGAAGTGGAGTCATTGCTGTAATGTGGGAAACACGGCAGCCAATATGCGCACAGCAAGCTCCCACAAACAGCAAAGTGATAATGACCAGATAATCTGTTTTAGTGATGTTGGCTGAGGGACAAATACTGGACAGGACACCGAGGAGAACTCCCCTGCTCTTCTTCGAAATAGTGTCCTGGGATCTTTTATGTCCACCTGAGAGCGCAGACTCTCAGTTTAACGTCTCATCCGAAAGACATACATGTATGGAAAACCAATACCAAACGGCCTCATCTGCCCTCTCATGTGGATGTAAAGATCCCATCTCGAAGGACAGGAGAGCTGCCCCGGTGTCCTGGCCAATATTTATCCCTCAACCAACACCTTCAAGAACAGATACATCTCATTGCTGTTTGTGGGAGCTTGCTGTGCACAAATTGTTTGTTGCGTTTGCCAACAAAACAAGGGCCTGCAACATTCCAAAAGCAATTCATATATTCACAGAATCACAGAAATTCACTGCACAGGAGGCCATTCGGCCCATCGTGTCTGTGCCAAAAATTCATTGGCTGTGAAGCATTCCGGGGCATCCTGAAGACATCACAGGCACTACATAAATGCGAATCAGAGTTAAGCTTCAATGATTTATACCTAGAATAAATGCACGCCTTACTTCTAGGGCGAATTAAACAGATCAATGTTGCAAAAATCATCACCTGACCAAAGCGTGCCCATGAATCTTGCTCAACTTTACAGCAATATTCAACTATTGAGTAAAACTTACGATTTACACACCGCACCTGTACACCATTGGTTTTCATTCCCATTAACTGAAGGCAAGGTTCAGTTTCTAATCTCCTCCTCCTGTAAGATTCAAATGCGCACCCTTTGAAGTCTTAGAATGTTGAACAAGCGGTTTAAATCCATCTTACAAGAGAAAAAATTACTAAAAATATTCATTATTGCAAATGGCCAAACAGGATTTAAAAAAAACATTGCTTTTCCTGTTCAGTAACATTTGGCTTGCTGCATGCTCAGGAACACAAGAACAATTAGGACCACTTTCCGTTCAAACCACAGGCTGTGGAGATCCATTCTGGAGCTTACTTACTTTGCTGTTGGTTTAGTTGTTGCTGAAGTGCTTCAGCTGTGCCCGATAGAGCTCGATTTATAGACAGGAGGTTCCGCCTCTCAACACATGCTTCCTCTCGCTCCTGCTGCAGCACTTGTGTCTCTGTGCAGACTGAGGCAAATGTAGCGTCCTTGTTACAGACCTGAAGAACAGCATGAAAAACTGGTTTGCTGTGCGCTCATTAGGTAAAAAAATTATACACATACACACATTTCACATAGTTATTAACATATTATAACACACACGGTCAGCTGTGGCTCAGTGGGTAGCACCCTCGCCTCCGTGTCAGAAGGTTGTGGGTTCAAGTCTTACTCCGAGGACTCGAGCACATAAATCTAGGCTGACACTCGCAGTGCAGTGCTGAGGGAGCGCTGCACTGTCGGAGGTGCCGTCTTTCAGATGAGACATTAAACCGAGGCCCCGTCTGCTCTCAGGTGGACGGAAAAGATCCTATGGCACTATTTCAAAGAGGAGCAGGGGAGTTATCCCCGGTGTCCTGGCCAATATTTATCCCTCAATCAACATAACAAAAACAGATTATCTGGTCATCATCACATTGCTGTTTGTGGGACCTTGCTGTGCACAAATTGACTGCTGTGTTTCCCACATTGCAACAGTGACATATATACACACACATATACATATATATATATATATATATATATATATATATATACACACACTCGCTATAAATACACACAGGTTATGGTTACTTATGAAAGTGTAACTAAGTTCTGATAGTTCCTTTTGAACTTTTATTAAAAATATACTGACAAAAATCTTTTTGTAAGACCAGTTAGCTGAAATAAACCCTATGGTTAAAATTGATAAAAAATACACAAACTGCTTTAAAGGTACAAGCAACCACCCACACCATCTCCCTCACTTCCTTCAATACCGAACGCCACAAAACTTCAAAATAGCTCACCAGTGAAAGAATTCTTCTCATACAATCCAGGGCATTATCGCTTTAAAAAGTCAGAACAAAAAAGGCACACGCCAACCATTACAGGCACTTTTGAGAGACATAAACTTGCCTCTTTTTGCAGATCCTCAAGCTGTTGGCTAACTTGGTGCAGCTGAAGTCTGTAGCCAGCTGCCGCTTTCTCCGTTAGCTGTTGCTGTGCTTCGAGCTCGTGCAGCCTGTGGGACCAGCAGAAAGCCACAAGTTCACGGTGACATTAAAGCAGCACACACCTGCGAAAGGGGTGGCAATCCCCATGTACTAGGACCCTCCTAAAGCACTAGTATCACTGCACACACAAACATCAAAACTCAGCAGCGATCTGCTGCTCTCTCCCCCCACCCCTCCAATCATTAAAACAACACAAGCTAAACAGCCCTTACAGAAGTGATTCCGTTTCTATGCTTCCATGTATGTCACTGACAAGCTAGTAAACACAATCCCACTGCTTTAGCAACTCACACAGCACTCATTTATCTTTTCTTTATATCTCGTGTGTTAGTGATGTGTTAACACAGACTGCTAGAAGCTTGGAACAGCTCTGCTGGAATTTTTCTTTTAAATTTCAGTTCTACATAAATGCAATGAAACATTCCCCATTAGATTGTAACTGTGATTTATTACTGTGGAACAACAAATACACTAATTTAGATAAAATATTGAAGCAATTTTTATTGGTACTCCACAAGTCAACACCACATTCTTTGGCACTAAACTGGGGAAGAGCGGGGACGGCTGGTGCGAGAGGTGCGAGTGTCGCGCAAGCAGTTAAGACGCATTGTTGGGGATTTGTAGTGGATCATTACCCTGCATGCAGTTTGTACTGACTGGGAGTATTTGATACCAACACTGGGTACAAAGGAACACAGGAGGAGGAGGCCATTCAGCCCCCTCGGACCTGTTCCGCTATTCAATTAGATCATGGCTGATCTGTATCTTAACTAAATTGCACCTTTACCCACCTTGGTTCCGTAAATCCTGAATACCCTTACCTAACAAAGAACCATCAATCTCAGTTTTAAAATTTTCAATTGACCTCCAGCCTCAGCAGCTTTTTGGGAGGAGAGTTCCAGATTCCCACTACCCTTTGTGTGAAGAAGTGCTTCCTGACATCACCCCTGAACAGCCTGGCTCTAATTGTAAGGTTACGTCCCCTTGTTCTGGTCTCCCCCACTAGAGGAGATAGTTTCTCTCTATTTACCCTTTCAGCTAACTTGGAAATATATCGTCATTCCTTCATCGTCGCTGGGTCAAAGTCCTGGAACTCCCTCCCTAACAGCACTGTGGGAGTACCTTCACCACACGGACTGCAGCGGTTCAAGGTGGCAGCTCACCACCACCTTCTCTAGGGATGGGCAATAAATGCTGGCCTTGCCAGCGATGCCCATATTCCATAAACGAATAAAAAAACTCCTTTAATCATCTTTAACCCCTCAATCTTCTATATTCACGGGAATACAAGCCTAGTCTATGCAACCTGTCCTCATAATTTCACCCTTTAAGTGCCTGAAAGCAGAATCTTCATTATCCAGCAAGCCACCCGTCCAAAACCAATGAATTATTTCCGATTTCACCGTCCACACCTGGTGACTTCTTTCTTCTTCAGGTGCAGCTGCTCAGTTTTGCTTCTCCGAAAGTTGCTCGCCAACCTTACGTACACCTGGTCTGCGGCCAACTTCTGTTCCTCCAAGGCACTGATGCTCCGGAGCCATTGACGTCTTCTCTCCTGCAGATTATCCTTCAGATGCTGAAACAATGAGAGAGAATTAAAAAAGGGCAAACCGACCGCTCAGAGGGCTTTGTTATCGAGGAGGCCAAAATCAAGGCGCGCTGGTTGAGAAGGGCAGTACTGCTGAAGCAGCTTTTCCATGGTCCCATCAGCCATGTGTACCACAGTGCAAAGCAATGTTCCATTCGGTCGCATGCAACAAGGTGCCAGATCCAGATGCTGCCAATGGGAGAGTGGCTAGCGTCACCGCTAACAACGACTTGTATTTATATAGCGCCTTTAACATAGTAAAGCGTCCCAAGGCAATTCACAGGAGCGTTATCAGATAACATTTGCCACTCAGCCACACAACCTCAGGTGACTGAGGTCGCACCCGACCAACCTCAGGTGACTGAGGTCGCACCCGACCAACCTCAGGTGACTGAGGTCGCACCTGGTGCAGACAATCCAGCAGCCCGAGCCTGGCCAGAAACTTGAACAACCACCGGCCATGCGCAGAAAGACCGGCCAGACGCACGCACGTCGTGAGTCACTCTGGCCATTGTACAAGTTGTTCTTAAATTTAGCCTTATAGCAAACTGATAGCTCAGGGAGAGGGGGGGTGGGGGGAAGAGGTACACTCACTGCCCGGGGTACACTTCAGGGACGCGTTTCGTGAACCAGGGATTCTTCCGGGTACGTTGTTCACCTGAGGGCACATTACCTCATCCGGGGACCATCCCTGGAAAACGGGGATGTACGGTCACCCTACCCTAGTCCGAGGCATGGAGCGTGTACACACAACACAAAAAAGTGAGAAATGGAGGTTAGAAAGAAAAAAGGTAGAAATAGATTATTAGTTTCACTCATATTTTCAGGACTTCGAGCCAGTGACTAATAAGTGGGGATGGAGTTAGGGGGGAAAATGGTTAAAATGAGACAAATGTAGCTACAGATTAGGAAGACTCAAACATTGCATAAAAGTACCTTTGCACATTGATTCGGAATAAAATGAGACGACATTCCATTTCCATCTGAAGTTAGGATTGTGAGCTCATTTTAGTTACTTCCCCTTAAAAAAAAAAAAGCAGCAACTTCCTTTATTAGATTGCAAACTTCAAGCCTACAGTGAATGTGGCAAAGAGCGATGATTAAAACGAGTTCATGTGAAAGCTATTTTGACAACTGACTGCTTGGAAAGTAGGAATTAATTTACTTGAATGTGTGTGTGTGCGTGCGTGCGTGAGGGAGGGGTGCGGGAGAATGGGTAGAGAAACTAAATAAAAGACTTACATTTATATAGCGCCTTTCACGACCACCGGACGTCTCAAACGCTTTACAACCAATGAAGTACTCTTTTGAAGTGTAGTCACTGTTGTAATGTAGGAAATGCAGCAGCCAATTTGCACACGGCCAGCTCCCACAAACAGCAATGTGATAATGACCAGATAATCTGTTTTTGTTATGTTGATTGAGCGATAAATATTGGCCAGGACACTGGGGATAACTCCCCTGCTCCTCTTTGAAATCGTGCCACGGGATCTTTTACATCCACCTGAGAGCGCAGACGGGGCCTCGGTTTAATGTCTCATCTGAAAGACGGCACCTGACACTGCAGTGCTGAGGGAGTGCTGCACGGTCAGCCTGGATTTTTATGCTCAAGTTTCTGGAGTGGGACTTGAACCCACAACCTTCTGACTCAGAGGCGAGTGTACTACCCACTGAGCCACAGCCGACATAGTAAGGTGGATCTGTGGGAGAGGGACTATCTGAGCATCAGATTTCAATCAGAGGAATTAAAAAATATTGGCCCAGAAATTCGGGTCCCAACGCGCAAGTACGCACGGGGTACTCATGCGTGGACCCGATGGAAGTGCCGGTTTCTTGCATGCACGGGAAGCCGGCACTTCCGATCCTCTGAACAAAGGGGTTCAGAGGTCGAACGCATGTGCGCGGGAGTCTGCGCGTGCGCTTTGAACTTCCGTTTTTAAAAAATTTAAACAGGTTTTTCCGTGAGGGTAAGTCTTTAGATTTTAGAAATGTAAAAACCAGGCGTAAGGACTGCATTTTAAAAAGGTAAGTGGTCAATTAATTAAAATTAAAACATTTTTTCCACAGGTTTATTATTTTTAAATACTTTAAAAGCAAGGTAAGTTTATTTTTAGCCCTGTTTTTTAATAAAATTATTTTTCAAAAATTTAAATTATTGTTTAAAATAGTTATTTAATGTAATTTATAGTTTAATTAAAAAGTGTGATTTAAAAAAAAATTATTTGAAGGTTAACTACTGTTTTGGGCCCTCAGCATTCATACGTTTTGACAGGTCTTTCTGGCAATCTTATGAATGGGCTTTTCCCTCCCCCGATTGGCTGCCCATGGCTCACGTGATCCCAGGGGACGCATCGCACTAACTACGCCCCTGGGACACGCCAGCACAGTGCGCCGGCCTCTGGGCCAGGCCCCGGAGAGGAATTCTACGCAGGCCCAGAGCTCAACTGCCGGCGCGCTAGGTAAGTGTAGGTCGGGGGCTTGCACCCGCGGGCAGCCCCCAACCCGAATTTCTGGGCCATTGTTTCTTCAGTTTGCTGGTTTGCAGAAAAAACCACTCAGTGAAGATGATGCACTTCACTAATAAAAGAGGAAGGAGTTAGGGGGAAGATAAATGTAGTTACAAGTTAGGTCTGAAATTGCTCACTCAATGTCACATTGATTAGAAATTAAATGAGATACCTCAAGTAGAACAATTAAACTTAATTCAGACTTCCCAGCTCCTTCCTCATCATAGAATCATACAGCACAGGAGGCGACCACTCGGCCCCTTGTGCCTGTGCTTGGAATGAGCTAACCAATTAGTTCCACAGCCCCCTGCTCGCTCCCCATAGCCCTGTTCTAATCAAAAGCCCAGCAAATGAAACAAAGAAACATTGCAAGGTTGAAAATACAGCTCCTGCAGTCTTGGCCTCCTCCTCCTCCTCTCACCTCCTCCAGCACCTGGGTTGCCCTGCTGCATGATGCTGGAGGTTGTCGAGGGGTGTCAATTTTGGGCCCATCAGGGGTCAAGAATGTGGGGCAGAATCCCCTCATCAGCAGTAGGGAAGGCTGGATTGAGACAAGTGAGCAAGTGCGGAATGGGGGCTGGCCACATCCACCAACAGGGATTGAAAAAGGGGGGGGGGGGGGGGGGGGCGGAAAAAGTTATTTTTGACAAGAAAAAAAAAGAGGACCAAGATTTCACTGCTTAGGCTGGTGCTCCGAACAGTGGAGTCAAAACTGGCACTGGCAGAGGCTGTGCGGACCTTCACAGTTCGGAACGAATGTGGCTCCAAATTAATAGGGGTCAAAATATTTCAAGTGAGTAATGGACCATAATGCTCAAGTTACACACTGATCAACCGTGGCTCAGTGGGCAGCACTCTCGCCCGGGAGTTAGAAGGTTGTGGGTTCAAGTACCACTCCAGAGACTCGAGCACAAAATCTAGGCCAACACTCCAGGTGCCGACTTTCGGATGAACCGCTCAGCTGGACAGTAAAAGATCCCAAATAACAACAGAAAACACTGGAAAAACTCAGCAGGCCAGGCAGCATCCGTGGAGAGAGAAACAGAGTTAACGTTTCAGGTCTGGGACCCTTCAGAACTGGAAAAAGCTGGAGATGTAACAGATATTAAGCAGGTGCAGAGACAGAGGGGGAGGAAGGAATTGAAGGAATATTCTATGCTTTTGTAAGAGGCAGGAAAGATAAAATGTTGCAAATGGGAATGGCAAAATTATACAGCATGAAAAATGGGGGCAGGGGTTATAATTTCAAATTGATGAACTCATTGTTGGGTCCAGAAGGCTGTAAAGTGCCTAATCGAAAGATGAGGTGCTGTTCCTCGAGCTTACGTTGAGCTACATTGGAGCAATGTAATAGGCCGAGGACAGAGAGATCAGAGTGGGACTGAAGCGATGAATTAAAGTGACAGGCGACCAGAAGCTCGGGGTCCCCCTTACGGACTGAACGGAGGTGTTCAGCAAAGCGGTCGCCCAATCTGCATTCCGTCTCCCCAATGTGGAAGGGACCGCATCGTGAGCAGCGAATACAGTATATTAAATTGCAGGAAGTACAAGTAAATCGCTGTTTCATCTGGAAGGGGTGTTTGGGGCCCTGGACAGTGGGAAGGGAGGAGGTATAAGGGCAGGTGTTGCCTCAAATCTATCAGCATAACCCTCTATTCCCTTCTCCCTCATATGCTTGTCTAGCCTCCCCTTAAATGCATCTATACTATTCACTTCAACCACTCTCTGTGGTAGCGAGTTCCACATTCTCACCACTCTTTGGGTAAAGAAGTTTCTTCTGAATTCCCTATTGGATTTCTTGGTGACTATCTTATATTGATGGCCTCTAGTTATGCTCTTCTCCACAAGTGGAAACACTATCTACTCTATCAAAACATTTCATAATTTTAAAGACCTCTATTAGGTCACCCTTCAGCCTTCTTTTTTTCCCCCAAGAGAAAAGAGACCCAGCCAATTCATCCTTTCCTGATATGTATACCCTCACGTTTGGTATCATCCTTGTAAATCTTCTCTGCACCCTCTCCAGTGCCTCTATATCCTTTTATAATATGGCAACCAGAATTGTACGCAGTACTCGAGGTGTGGTCTAACCAAGATTCAATACAGGTTTAGCATAACTTCCCTAATTTTCAATTCTGTACCTCTAGAAATAAACCTAGTGCTTGGTTTGCTTTTTTATGGCCTTGCTAACCTGTGCCGCTACTTAGTGATTTGTGTATTTTTACTCTGAGATCCCTTTGTTCCCCTACCCCACCTAGACTCGCACCCTCCAAGTAATAAGTGACCGTGTGGCGGAGCCACCAAAGGACCCAGAGCGGTTGTACATAATTCCTTTAACAGCAATGTAGTTACTGTCTGTGCCTGTACCTTTAATTACACTGTTTGACTGCACAATGTCTAGTTACCTTTACAGCACGGTGTCAACGTGATGTCATGCCGTTAGTCACGTGATGCCCCAATGGTGGGAAGAACGTGATGACGTCATGAGGTCAGTCTTCTGACCAGAGGATCAGTCCTCGTGGAGCCCTCAAGGAGAGTAGACCTGTTATTGATGTGTTCTGGCAGTTTCCAGTTTAAACTTGTTTCATTTCATTAAAGTTCATTATTTTAATTGCCTGAGTCGAACTCAGTCTTTGATAGGAACCTCCGTTCCTACAACCTCCTTATTCTTTCTACGAAAATGTAATACCTCACATTTATCAGTGTTGAATTTCATTTGCCAATTATATGCCCATTCTGCAAGTTTATTAATGTCCTCCTGTAATTTGTTCCAGTCCTCCTCAGTATTGACTATACCCACCAATTTGGAGTCACCCTCAAATTTAGAAATTGTGTTTTAGATTCCAAAGTCTAAATCGTTAATATAAATTGTGAATAACAGTGGTCCCAGCACTGATCCTTGTGGAACACCACTACCCACCTTCTGCCACTCTGAATAGCTACCCTTTACTCCCACTCTCTGATTTCTGTCCTGAAGCCAGCCAGCAATCCATTCTGCTACTTGTCCCCTGACTCCACATTCTCTGACCTCGTTCATCAGTCTATTATGGGGAAACTTATCGGGGGCCTTCTGAAAATCTAGGTAAATTACATCTACTGCATAACCATTGTCTACTCTCTCCGTCACCTCTTCAAAAAATTCAATTAGGTTGGTCAAGCAAGACTTTCCCTTTTGAAATCCATGCTGACTATTCATTACTATGTTTTTGGTTTCTAGATGTTCTTCTATTTTCTCCTTTAGTAGGGATTCCATTATTTTTCCTATCACTGTTGTTACGCTGACTGGTCTATAATTCCCTAGACATGCTCTATCCCCCTTCTTAAATATCGGTATTACATTAGCTATCCGCCAGTCCTCTGGCACTACACCTTTTTTTAATGACTTATTAAATATGTGTAGTAATGCCTCTGCTATCTCTTCCCTAGATTCTTTTAAAAGGCGTGGATGCAATCCATCTGGACCAGGGGTTTTATCCTCTGATTTTGATTAGTTTATTTAATATATCCCCTTTTATTTTAAATGCTCTTAACTCATTACTAATCTCATCATCCAATGTCATGTCCACCTGTTCCATCTCCCTGGTAAATACTGAAGCAAAATAATTATTTAATATTTCTGCCATCTCTCTATCGTTACCTGTGGTATTATCCGGTCTATCCCTTAATGGCCCTATTCCCATCCCAACCTTCCTTTTTTATTGATGTGCCTGTAAAATGCTTTACTATTTTGTTTTATGTTCCTTCATAATTTAAATTCACAGTTCCTCTTTGCCTCCCTAATTGTTTTTTTGACTTCTCTCCTAATCTGTTTGTATTCTCCCTTATCATGCACGCCCCTGCTGTCTATGTACTTAATATATGTCCCTTTCCTTACCCTCAATTGATCCCTTATGGCTTTATTCATGCATGGAGTCCCATACTGTTTAGTTTGTTCTTTCCTTTTAGTGAATATATTGTTCCTGCACTCTGTTGAACACCGTTTTAAATGTTTCCCATTGCTATTCTACTTTGTTGCTTGCCAATATCACATCTGCTCATTATCACATTGCTGTTTGTGGGAGCTTGCTGTGTGCAAATGGGCTGCCATGTTTCCCTACATTACAACAGTGGCTACAATGCAGAAGTAAATCATTGGCTGTAAAGCACTTTGGGATGTCTCGAGGTCTTGAAAGGTGCGCTGTAAATGTAATTCCTTCAAAGTACCAGCTCCACTCAGGGGCCGAGTTACAGCTCATCCACTCCGTCCAGTTTGGCACCAATGCTGAACTTGTGCGGTGCAACTCAAGTGAACGGAATCTGAAGCGAAGCACAGCAAGACTATGTCCTCAGAGTAGTCTCACACCTCTTCCCTCTGGCATCGCAGGCGTTGGATCCGGATACAGTGGAGCTGAATTCATACCACACTGGAGCTGTACAGGTACACAGTTAGAGTCATAATGGCACAGAAGGAGGCCATTTGGCCCATCGAGTCCGTGCCAGCTCTCTGTAGAGCAATCCAGTCAGTCCCATTCCCCCGCTCTATCCCCGTAGCCCTGCAAGTTTATTTCCCTCAAGTGCCTATCCAGTCTCCCCTTGAAAACATTGAGTGTCTCCGCTTCCACCACTTGTCAGCAACGAGTTCTAGGTCCTCACCACTCGCTGCATAAAAAAGTTTTTCCTCACATCCCCCCTGTATCTCTTGCCCAAAACCTTAAATCTGTGTCCCCTAGTCCTTGTACCATCAACTAGTGGGAACAGCCTTTCCCCGTCTAGCCTATCCAAACCCATCATAATCTTGCACACCTCTATCAAATCTCCCCTTAACCTCCTTTGCTCTAATGAAAACAAATCCAGCTTCTCCAACCTGTCCTTGTAGCTAAGATCCCCCATCCCTGGAACCATTCTGGTAAATCTCCTCTGCACCCTCTCAAGGGCCTTCACATCCTTCCTAAAGTGTGGTGACCAGAAGTGGACGCAATATTCCAGTTGTGGCCTCGTCAGTGCTTTATATTCGTCCTGATCATCTGGGCTGCAATCTGGCAGAGCCGATCGCCTGCCCTTTAATGAAAAAAAGGTGCGTTCAAAATCCACCCCGTGGTGTGAATACACCTTTAATAACATACAGAACCAGGTCTGCAATGGCAGGGTAGAAGTCTCAAGAGAATGCCAGATAGGAATTTTAAACTTAAAAAAAAGTTTAAAAAAAAGTTAGAATAGAATATTTAACTTCAAATTAAAATGAAAGTTAACAATAGAATAGGGAAGAAGCCAGAGAAATCAGGGCAGATAAAGCAGAAGTTTGTAGAGGTGTTTTGTTTGTTTTATCACAGGATTAACCTCTCAGAGGAACAAGACACTAATGCAGGTTTGTTGGAAAGTCACACAAGAACTGAATTCATTCCCTAAAAGGTATTCCCCACAACTTCGGTTTGAAGTGCAAATTAAAATTTAAAAAAAACTTCCTAAAACCAGAATTTAGACAATATAGCCGAACACTGAAATGGTATCTAGGATGAAAAGCCCACCCTTAATAAAATAATAGTCATACAGCACAGAAGGAGGCCATTCGACCCATCGTGCCTGTGCCGGCCCTTTGAAAGAGCTCTCCAATGAGTCCCACTCCCCCCTGCTCTAACCCCATAGTCTTGCAAATTTACATATCCAATTCCCTTTCAAGGCAAAGCTTTCAAAATTAAGTGTTCACAATGGTCCTGTATTTAAAAGCCATCAGAGCGCAGAGCGCATCGCGAAGGCGGTCAGACACCCTGTGACATGTATCTCGTCATTCATGTGGAAATGACGAAGTAATACTGGGCGGCCTGCTGGTGGCGCTGTCCAGGGAGAGTATAAATACTCGGGCATGGGCCCAGCTTGCTCAGGACATTCTTTAACAGGAACTAGTAAAGGACAACTAGATCTCCATGTTGAAACACAGTTGATTAAAGCCTTGTTTAATACTCAGACCAAGTGCCTAGTAGTTTTCTTACGTCACCCTGCGTGGAAGATCTGACCTGGACCACTGCCCGTGCACATCTGACTTCCTCCATCACTGTGTAATGCCAGCAGTTTGATGCCAGATAGCAAAACCACCATAGACCCTGCTCCAAACTGGCAGTACAGATCTCCAGTACAACCGCATTTTCCAAAGCGACTCGAGAAGCTTTCGGTCCTGTATTAACCCTGCCCGCCAGGCGGGAATGGGGCAAGTGAGCGGGTTTTGCTCCCGCCGCCATTTTAACCCCGCTACTTATAGGCGCCGCCATGGGCAGGCAGGTGCCTTATTAATATTTGAGAGTCGGGGTCCGATGATGTCATTCGGCCCTCAAAGTGTTTGCCCGATTCTCGCAAATCTGAGTAACATAGTGCCAGACCCGCCAGTGAAGTTGGTGGGCGTCAAGACTGGGGTCAGAAGAGGCCCAGTAAGTTTAATGTTTCACTTGTTTTAATAGAACGTTTCCTCGTGGGTCATGGGGAGCAGGAATGCTGGTCAGGTAACGATTCCCGCTAGGCTCCGGAAGTGTTAAAAGGCCAGGGAGTTACGTAGGAACAGGAGGAGGCCATTCAGCCTCTCAAGCCTGTTCCGCCATTCAGTCAGATCATGTCTGACCTGTACCTCAACCCTATTTTCTTGCCTTTGATCCATATCCCTTGATGTCCTGACCTAACAAAAATCTATCGATCTCCATTTTGAAAATTTCAATTGACCCCCAGCATTCACAGCCTTCTGAGGAGAGAGTTCCAGATTTCCACTATCCTCTGTGTGAAACTGTATTTCTTAATTTCACTCCTAAATGGCCTGGCTCTAATTTTAAAGATCTGCCCCCTTGATCTGGATTCCCGCAACACAGGAAATAGTTTCTCTATCGAAAATGATTAAAGGATTTGATAGGGTAAACACCGCGATTAGATCACCCCTCAACCTTCTAAACACGAGCGAATACAAACCACGTTTATGTAACCTGACCTCAATTTGCTTAAAATTAACCAATCCTGCCATTGTCAATGTAAAGGGTGTTTCCTAGCCCGCCTCAACCTGCCCACACAACACACCCACCCAGAGTTACAATCCGGGCTTCTAATTCAATGTGGGAGGGGGAGGAAATGCTTCTGCAAACATCAGGTTACATTTATAGGTACTACAGAAATAGCAGCTAACCACAGGCTACGATGGACACTTGACAATGTAAAGTTTACCCAAATGCACTTGTAAATGAGACACCTGTGCCGACAGGCTCATGGTCAACTGCACAGCACAAGAAATGACAATATTCAGCCCGAGAGCACCACTGGTACAGAGAATTCCCTTTGTGGACGTAACCCAACAACTGGGATCTGGGAATCTGCTGGATATTCTTCACTTCTTTTTGACCCAACAAATGGAGACAGTCAAATCTGATCTGACCAGTGGCACTATCACTATGTACCCTGCCATAATGATTAAAATACATCCAGTGTCAGACCATTATGTATTAAAACTATATTGAAGTCTTCAAAATGATTAACCCTTCCTCCCCCAAATTTTCTTCCTCTACATCCCCTTGCAATCACCGACTCCTGCTGGGTGTACGTGTTTGAGAATGTCACACTTGGAATGCTTGCTGGGCAAGTCCTCAATTTCTACCATTTAACAAGTGTTGCCAGTCCTCCCTTAAGGGCAATTAACATTTGTGTACAAAAATCTGCAGAGCTTCCAAATCCCCCTGAGCTAAATAGCAAGAGGGTTTTAACCTATAATCAACAGGTGGAGATCAGAAATGAATGCAAGTTTTACAAAATCGGGGCATATTATAAAAATAATTCTCAACACCAAGTACGTTTGAAGAAATCCAAATTTTAAAAACAGGAACTATCACCTCAAATAAACAATGATGATTCAAAGCCAACCGAGTCTGTAACCTAACTGATGGACCAGGTCGTTTGTGATCACAACAAAGCAATCTTATCCGTACGATCAGAGGCAGAGCTGGTTAAACCCAACTCGCTCCAAGCTTAAAACAACCCACATATACGTAATATACTTTGCACCACTTCAAAGGCTGAAAAGCTCATTTGCAAGAGGAGATCAGAGTAAGCTTCACCCTTTGAGACTTACCTCAAGCTTAGCTTCATTCAGATCTTTGCAGTTTATTTCCAGTTCGGCTATTTGCGTCAACCACGTCACCAGCGCCTCAATTTCTTCAGAGAGCTCGGTTGTCTGCAAAGTATTTCGACATTTATATATTTAGAAGCCAGTCGCTGAAAAAAAGGGGGCGGGGAGGGGGGGAGCTTCACTAACCCTTTGGATTTCAATGGTCTTTGACATGAATCAGTCAGTCATTCATGAAAGAAAGACTCTCAAAATAATACTGAGCGGCCTGCGGGTGGCGCTGTCCAGGGAGAGTATAAATACTCGGGCACGGGCCCAGCTTGCGCAGGACATTCTTAACAGGAACTAGTGAAGGACACAACTAGATCTCCATGTTGTAAAACAGTTGATTAAAGCCTTGTTTAACGCTTAGACCAAGTGCCTAGTAGTTTTCTTACGTCAGCCTTTCTGCCCCAAATGGGAGAAACAGCTGGCATTACATTGCGATTAAATAAACGTGAATGAAAGAGCAGAGATCATTCCTGGAAAATAGCTTTAGGTCGCAGAGACCATTCACGTGAACCTGTAAATCACCGACCAATAACAACTTGCATTTATATAGCACCTTTAACGCAGCAAAATGTCCCAAGGCGCTTCACAGGTGCGTTCAGTCAAAATTTGACACCAACCACGTAAGGAGAAATTAGGACAGGTGACCAAAACGGTAGGTTTTAAGGAGCATCTTAAAAAGGAGAGAGGGAGGTTTGTGGAGGGAATTCCAGTGCTTGGGGTGTAGACAGTTGAAGGCACGGCCGCCAATGCTGGGTGAAGGAGGTTGGTGATACACAAAGAGTCAGAATTGGAGGAACGCACAGATCTTGGAGGGTTGTAGGGCTGGAGGAGGTTACGGAGATAGGGCAGGGAGAGGCCATGGAGGGATTTGAACACTAGGATGAGAATTTTGAGAGAGAGGCATTGGTGGACCAGGAGCCAACGTAGGTCAGCCAGGGTGAACGCGACTTGGTGAGAGTTAGGATACGGGCAGAGTTTTGGATGAGCCCAAGTTGGAGGAGGGTGGAAGATGGGAGGCCAGCCAGGAGAATAGTTGAGTCTGTTACCATAGCCAACTATGGCAAATACACAATAGCACAGATAATGGTGTTGTCACAGGTTAACACTCAAGAGGCAGTTAAACTAAACTAAAGGAGACTGTGGAATATTGAGAGATGCAATATGGAATACTATACTAGGAGATACTTTGCAGTTAAATGTTCACCTTGCATTGCTTTGACATTCGTGTGCACGAGTACAAATTGCCAGAGACACAAAATGGGCAGAGGAACAATAATGATACCACAAGATTACAAGGCAAATACGGAGGTAGAAGACCACCCACCCAGAAAGAGCCGACAATCTCCCAACTGCCTCATCCAATTGTTTAAATAATTCCAGGACTTCCATCTCCAATACTGCTTTCAGAAATCCATAGCAGGGGTCGATTGCTCTTTGTCGGAGGAATTTCCTGGCCTCCGTGCTACGTGAGCCATGTACTAGTTTAGATTGGCGTCTATTGTCCTACTACAGTTTGAGCTACGAAGTCATTCGAGTAATCACAAATTGCTCTGGATTCGACAGTATTTTGTGTAAAACTAAACCCTAATTATTTGACTGGAAGAGAGATTTGCAGTTTGTGAAAAAAATGTTTTACACCAACAATTTAAAAGCTCCTTCAAGAAGTCATTGCGTAAATGCACAGGATGTGGCACTGAGGCATACAGGAGGTTGTTGCAGGTTTGATCTCTGCTCTATGCGGAGTAGACGAGTCTCATCAAAGTCACGATGGGAGCGACGAATTAGCTTCAGTGTTCAGTGAGGGGATCCGAACCGAGATTCCTGCTCCCAACTGTTACTGAATGACCACTGCTGTAAGAATTGTGTACAGAGGTCAGTTGAGGACAAGTCTGAACAGGCTGGGGCTTTTCTTTTAATTATGAAAGGGTTCGATAGGGTAGATGTAGAGATGTGTCCATTTGTGGGGGAGTCCAAAACTGGGGGCCATAAATATAAGATAGTCACCAATAAATCCAATAAGGAACTCAGGAGAAACTTTGGAAAAACTTTAGTGTGAGAACGTGGAACTCCCCAGGGAAAGGTCGGGTGGTGGGAGCAAAGAACCGTTTGCCTCTGCAGTTGCTTATAAACTGTTAAAACTCCAACTCCTTCCAGTTCTGATGAAAGGTCATTGACCCGAGACATTAACTCAGTTTCTCTCTCTCTCCAGAGGCTGCCTGACCTGCTGAGTGCTTCTAGCATCGTCTGGTCTTGTCAGATTCCCAGCATCCACAGTATTTGGCTTTTATGTTACCACCAGTCTCTGTGCAGGCTCCCACACAGTATGGCCATGCTAGCAATAGGACTATACCCCAGATAAAGTCACCACCTTCAAGGTAGGAGGGGTGAGGCGAGACAACAGAAATGTGGTTGTGCACAAAGAATAATTCACCCTCACCAATGTGAAGAGGTCACAGTAATTTCCCGACTTGTGGTTCAGGTTTGACAACATATCAACTTATGATTACAGGTACAATTATTGGCTTCACTGTTATTTAATTTCACTTGAACATCTTACCAGAACATACCACACTGGGAGGAACTGGGTTACCTGTGCGTGGGACCACAAATAGCACTTCCATTACCAGAGGTTCTCCATTTATATGTTTTCCAAAAAGACTTTAGAATATGCCCATCACTCAAGCAGCCCTGCCAGAAACAGTTTAACTTGTCATTCATCTCATTTGCTCTTTGTGGGGCCCCGAATGTGACACCATCTTCCTTCCCTGCAGCCTCTACCACGGAGAAGGACAAGAGCAGCAATGTCATGGCCACGTTATAACCTCCATGTTTCCCTCCAAATCACACACCATCCTGACTCAGACATTTGTTACTGTTCCTTCATCGTTGCTGGGTCAATATCCTGAAATTCTCTACCTAACACCATTGTGGGAGCACTTTCGCCACAAGGACTACAGTCATTCAAGGAGAAGGCCCACACCACCTTCTCATGGGCTGTTCCTCGTTGCTCTGAGATGGTGATGATTGGAGTTCTCTTTACCAGTATTGCACACATCACTGGAACAAAAAGAAAATTGTCTGCCATGTTTGCCTATATAGACAGTGACTACACTTGAATTCATTCGATGTGAAGCGCTTTGGAACACCCGGAGCATGTGATAAGTACCATATAAATGAACGTTTTCTTCATGGAGTCTAAAATATTTAATTTCAATTTTGGGTGGAGGAGAATTTGAGGCCTAGTATGTTGTAGCACAGATTGGGAACTTCGAGCCTGGAGAATCCAGGCATTAATCTTAGTCGTGCTCCTGGGACCAGGTACCTCTTTTAGAGAAGGAAATCAAGTTTCAGAGCAACATTGTGGCTCAGGTGGTAGCACTCTCGCCTCAGGAGGTTGTGAACTCAAGTCCCACTCCACCACTTGAACACATAATCTAGGCTGACACACCAGTGAGGTACTGGGGTAAGGCTGCACTGTCGAAGGTATCTCGTTCAGATGAGATGTTAAACCGAGGCCCTGTCCGCACCATCAGGTGGACGTACAAGATCCCAGGGCACTATTTGAAGAGCAGGGGAGTTCTCCCACTCTCGGCCAATATCTATTGCTCAACCAACACCAAGAAAAATAGATTTCCTGGTCATTTAACTTATTGCTGTTTATGAGATCTTGATGTGTCGCGATCGATTGCCACCTCTGCCTACCAAATAACAGCGACCACACTTCAAAAAGTGCTTTGGGATATCTTAAGGTTGCGAAAGGCGCTATATAAATGCAAATTCGTTCTTTGTTTTACAGTTGCAGCACAGTACTGATATTAAAATTTGCATAATGATGCTCAAGTCTCTGGAGCGGGCCTTGAACCCACAACCTCCTGCTCGAGAGGAGAGAGCGCTACCCCCAGAGCCACAGCTGACACTATGGAACAAGGTTGTATATTCTGCCTTCTTCACCTCGCCAAACTGCACTGCATTAATCAGGTGGAAATCTTACCATCTGTGTGGCGATCATTTTGAATTGTACAGCTGCCTGCTCTGGCCCAGGTCCCTGCAGCAACATCAGCACCTCCTTGTCCAGCGACTCATCGAAGTCTGTCGTATTACAGTCGGAGACCTTTGACCATTCGGGACTATTCATCTTAAAAAAAACAAGAAACGTGCACAAAACACAAAAGAACTTTTGAGCTATTATTTCAAAACAGTATTCTTCAAATAACTCGACACGAGGATTCAAAAAACAGTACGCATGACCTATTTTCCTGCAATAGAGCACCCAAACCAAGTGGTCAGCGAAAACTAAATTCAAAAGTTATTTTAAAGGGCACCTCAGATTTGCACTCTGATCCGAACACGTTGAATTTAGCACAACTACTGATCTTCAAATTTTAAAAATGTTTGCAAACTAAATAATAGAAGACTTAAATTTATATAGTGCCTTCACGGCCACCGGACGTCTCAAAGCGCTTTACAGTCAATGAAGTACTTTTAAGTGTAGTCACTGTTGTAATGTGGGAAACGCAGCAGCCAATTTGCGCACAGCAAGCTCCCACAAGCAGCAAAGTGATAACGACCAGATAATCTGTTTTTGTTATGTTGGTTGAGGGGATAAATATTGGCCAGGGCACCAGGGAGAACTCCCCTGCTCTTCTTCGAAATAGCGCCATGAGATCTTTTACGTCCACCTGAGAGAGCAGACGGGCCGCGGTTTAACGTCTCATCCGAAAGATGGCACCTCCAACAGTGCAGCACTCCCTCAGCACTGCACTGGAGTGTCAGCCTAGCTTTATGTGCTCAAGTCCCTGGAGTGGGACTTGAACAAATGTGAAAGTCAACTGAACATGATTCAGCTTTACATCTATAGTGGCAAATAAACTTTCTTGATATCAGATGCACTATGGTGTTACGTAGCATAGACCTCAGCTTTGTAATATGGTCTACTGGCATATTATGGCAGAATGCGTGAACTGTATAAAACGCGAGTCAGGCCACAGCTAGAGTACTGCGTACAGTTCTGGTCACATTACAGGAAAGATGTGCAGAAGCAAAATACTGCGGATGCTGGAAATCTGAAATAAAAGCAGACAATGTTGGAAATACTCAGCAGGTCAAGCAGCATCTGTGGAGAGAGACAGAGTTCTGTTTCTTTCTCCACAGATGCTGCCTGACTTGCCGAGTATTTCCAGCATTGTCTGTTTTTATTACAGGAAAGATATGATTGCATTAGAGAGGGTACAGAAGAGATTTACAAGGATGTTGCCAGGACTGGAGAACTTTAGCTATGAGGAAAGATTGGATAGGCTGGGGTTATTTTTCTTGAAAGAGGAGGCTGAGGGGAGACTTGATTGAGGTGTTTAAATTATGAGGGGCCTAGATAGAGTGGATAGGAAGCACCTATTTCCCTTAGCAGAGAGATCAGTAACCAGGGGGCATAGATTTAAAGTCATTGGTAGACAGAATAGAGGGGAGTGGAGGAGAACTTTTTTCATCCAGAGGGTGGAGGGGGTCTGGAACTCTCTGCCTGAAAGGGTAATAGAAGCAGAAACCCTCATCACATTTAAAAAGTACTTGGAAATGCACTTGAAGTGCCGTAACCTACAAGGCCACGGACCAAGAGCTGGAAAGTGGGATTAGGCTGGAAAGCTCTTTTTCGGCCAGCACAGACATGATGGGATGAATGGCCTCCTTCTGTGTCGCAAATTTCTATGATTAGCAGAAGCTCACAAATTCACCATTGCTCAAATTTGGAATTTTTCCTCTTGCATCTTTTAACAAGTGTGTAAAAAGGGAGATTCTCCATCTCTCCCAGCAAGTTTCCTTTAGTATAAATCTACACAAGGAGTATGTTTGTAGGAAACCCCAACTACATCTGGCAGCATGCATAGAAGGTTACAGCACAGAAGGTGGTCATTCGGCCCATCGTACCTGTGCTGGCTCTTTGCGCTCATTCACCCAGCTCTTGCCCCATAGCCCTGCAAATTTTTCCTTTTCAAGTAAATATCTAATTCCCCTTTGAGTTACCATTGAATCTGCTTCCACCGCCCTTTCAGGCAGCGCATTCCGGATTGTAACAACTCGCTGCGTAAAGTATTCTTTAGAGAAGTTCTTCGAATAGATGTCAAGATTCTTCAATCTACATACCTCAAAAACATTTTGAGCATCTAACAGTTCCGACTGCAAGGAGCTTGGTGCCCTGGTTATGCCGGATCCATCTTGGTGCATCGCTGGTGAATTAATGTGCTCACTATGAACAATTACAGACACAATATTATGTGAGATGGATTGCAAACAAGTTACAGATGTCTCAATTTAATTTACTGGGTGTTGGGGATCATTACTCACGAAGCTAGCTCCTGTTGCATTACCAGTTGATTTTCTAACTTGGTCTTCTCCATTCGCAAGGCCTAGAGTCAAGACAGGAATTTAGACTGGAATTATTTTTTTGCTTTTGTTTAAATATTACAAAAAAGGGATCTTACCTCTACAACCAAGGAATATTCAACAATGGAATGCTTAAGTTCCTCAATACGATTATGGCTCTGCAAAGAAAGGAGGCAAGTTTTAAAACACACCAAGTGCACACAGATTTAGAGATTTCGAACACAGGCTGTAGAGTGCCTCATCTTTCGATGAGGCACTCTACAGCCCTCTGGACTCAGAGTTCAACAATTTCAGATCATAACCTCAGCCCCCATCACATACCCACACTTTTTGTTTGGCCTTTTTTCTTCCCTCCCACATGGCAGCTGTCCTTCATTCTGCCAGCGCAATTCACACTTCATCTAGAGCCATCCTTTGTTCCTTAACCTGTCCCATTACCACCTCCTCTTGCCTTGAATATCTGTCTCTCAATGTCTCTTAATCTCTCCTGCTTTCTATCCTATCACTGACCTTCCCTTGTTCTTTCAGCCCCTCCCCCTTTTCCCAGCCCCAAGACTTGCTTTCCATTTCCTACTTTTTTTTTTCCAGTTCTGACGAAACGTTAACTCTTTCTCTCTCCACGGATGCTGCCCTGGCGGCCTGAGTTTTTCCAGCATTTTCTGTTATTACAGATTTCAAGGGGTTAAGTTATGAGGAGAGATTACACAAACTAGGGTTATATTCCCTAGAATTTAGAAGGTTAAGGGGTGATCTGATTGAAGTTTTCAAGATATTAAGGGGAACAGATAGGGTAAATAAACTATTTCCGCTGATTGGGGAGTCAAGGACAAGGAGGCATCGTCTAAAAATTAGAGCCAGACCTTGCAGGAGTGAAATTAGGAAATACTTCTACACACAAAGGGTGGTAGAAGTTTGGAACCCTCTTCCGCAAACGGCAATTGATGCGAGATCAATTGTTAATTTTAAATCAGAGATTAATAGATTTTTGTACACCAAAGGTATTAAGGGATATGGGCCAAAGGCAGGTATGTGGAGTTAGGGCAGATCAGCCATGATCTCATTGAATGGCGAAACAGGCTCGAGGGGCTGAATGGCCTATTCCTGTTCCTATCTTCTTATGAACACATGTTGTATGCATCTACTGGGCAGGGAATGGAAAGGGGGAGAAGATGAGGAGGAATATAGTGACCTTACCAGGCCCTTGCACCGCAGGGGGCTCAGTTTTAATTCCGCTAACAGATAGTCAAAAACAAGAGATTTAGCCAATCAAAGTATGGTTTTCCTTATAATCGACATATACTATGTGTTTTTTCAATGAAATCCTGAAACTATAATTGATATTTCAAGAGGTTCTCCTTAATTCTTGATGGCAGAAACCTGGAAGTGGCTGGTCAAAGACACAGACACCTCCATTTTTGTTTTGATGCTGCTTTTGAAGGTACTTGTGCAATGAATGCAGCAAAGGACAAGTCCCTTGTTTTGGACCCCAGGGGACCCTACCACGCGATTTCATCAACAGAGTCCCCGTTCTGTCCAAGAGGAAACAGACGTAGATGAAGGCAAAGTTTAACAGCCTGAGGAAATCTGTCAGGGTAAGATGAGTCATCATTTCACTATACCATGCCAACTGCAAAAATTCTGCAGACTACAAGTTTCCTCTCACCTTGCCGAACTATGACTTGAGGCTGCATGCCAAGCCTTCAGAAAACTGCTCATTCCAAGCTTCACTGGCATGCCCATATTGCACTCTGGCCACTGGCAGCATTAGGGCTGTGCACCCCAAGCCAGTCAAGGGGCCCCGAGCGGAATAAATGCTGGGTTTAATAATTGAGGTAAATCGATCTCTTTTATTGAGGGGGTTCCAAACAGAACCTTTGCACGGGGGGTCCCTGCAAGGCAAATGCTGCTTCTGAGTAGAGCACGCTTGAGTAGTTCCACTTCAAACTGGAACTGCTGTCAAATGACCATTTGGAGCAGTAAGCCCACAAACCAACCAGCATGATTCATATTCACATAATCTCACACCAGCAGAGAGGCAGAATGAATGCTTGGCTGTCACTCTTGGTGCTCTGCAAATGTCTAACATCTCAACACTCCTTTACTTGCAGGACACAAGCAATTTTAGATTGTTAGTCCCTGCCTCAGCTTATCCGCTGTTGAAACACTCAGCTATGCTTTTGTTACCACCAGGCTTAACTATTACAATGCTCTCCTGAACAGCCTCCCATCTTCAGCTTCAGCAGATCCCACACTCTGTTGCCTATATCCTAACTCGCACCAAGTCCCATTCACTCATATGGGGATTGGGCAGGAAAGTGGAGTTGAGGTCGATGATCAGCCATGATCTTATTGAATGGCGGAGCAGGCTCGAGGGGCCGTATGGCCGACTCCTGCTCCTAATTCTTATGTTCTCTCTGCCTCTCTCTCTCCTTCCTCAAAACCCACCTCTTTAACCAACCTTTTAACCACCCGTCTCAATATCTCCTCCTATGGCTTGGTGTCAATTTTTTTTTCTGATTACTTTCATGTGAAACGCCTTGGGATATTTTCCTACATTAAAAGAAAGACTTGCATTTCAATAGTGCTCTTCACAACCTCAGGACGTCCTAAAGCACTTTACAGCCAATGAAGTACTTTTTGAAGTGTAGTCACTGTTGTAATGTAGGAAACGCAGCAGCCAATTTGCTGTTTGTGTGAGCTTGCTGTGCGCAATTTGATAATGACCAGATAATCTGTTTTTTTTTTTTTTTTTATAAAGTGATGCTGACTGAGGGATAAATATTGGCCTCGGACAACAGGGATAACTCCCCTGCTCTTCTTTGAAATAGTGTCATGGGATCTTATGTCCTCCTGAGAGAGCAGATGGGACCTCTGACAGTGCAGCACTCCCTCAGCACTGCAGAGTGTCAGCCTAGATTTTTGTGCTCAAGTCCCTGGGGTGGGGCCTGAACCCACAACCGTCTGACTCAGAGGCGAGGGTGCCACCCACTGAGCCACATCTGACACTCTATAAGCACTATATAAATGCAAGTTGTTGTTGTTTGAATAGGCCATTGTAGGGACTGACGAGAGAGGGGATCGTATTGAAGCTGGAGTCACCTGAAGCTCAGAGCGAGTTTACTCCTATTCCTGTTTACTTCCTCTCCTTATAAATTCATGTACATTCCAACACACCACCACAGTGGATATTAGCCGCGTAATCTCAACTCAAAGGGTGGTCTTGGAGCCAGAGCTGCAGCAGATGTTCCTCCTCTATGTGTCAGCCATGGCCCAGTGGCACTGCTCTCGCCTCAGTCAGAAGGTCGTGGGTTCAAGTCCCACTCCGTAGACTTGAGCATATAATCTGACAGTAGAGTACGGAGTGGGTGCTGCACTGTTGGAGGTGCCGTCTTCCAGATGAGACATTAAACCGAGGCCCTGTCTGTCCTCTGGATGTGAAAGTTCCCATGGCACCATTTGAAGAACAGAAGAGTTCCTCCCAGTGTCCTGACCAACAGTGACCGTTCAACCAAAATTAACTGAAACAGCTTAATTGGTCATTTAACTCAGTGGGATCTTGCAAACGTCTTGGCTGCCACGTTTCCTACATTAAAACAACGACTACACCTCAAAAGTACTTCATTGGTTGTATAGCACTTTGGGATGTACCGAGGTTGTGAAAGGGGTTATATAAATGCACGTTCTTTCTTCTGTGACTCTAGGCAAACCTGAAAATTCAACCACAGGTCCCAGTGGCGCCCAAGATGCCAGAACCTTCAGCATCGTGTCAATCTGTCTTCAAGTGTGGCCTAAGCAAACTTTGATACAAGTTTAACATAACTTCACTGCTTCTCAGTTCTCTCCCTCTGGAAATGTACCCCAGTACTTTGTTTACTTTTTTATGACCTTCTGTCGCTATTTTCAGTGATTTATGTATCTGTACCCCTAGCTCCCTTTGCTCCTCTACCCCATTTAGACTCTGGTTATCCAAGCAGTATGTGGTCTCCTTAGTCTTCCTACCAAAATGCACTACCTCACACTTATCTATATTGAAATTCATTTGCTAATTACACGCCCATTCTCCCAGCTTATTAATGTCTTCCAGTTTTTTGTCGCAGTCCTCCTTTGTATTAACTGCAGCTCCCAATTTGGTGTCCTCCGCAAATTTTGAAATTGTATTTCCGATTCCAGAGTCCAAGTCATTAAGGTAAATTAGTGGTCCCAGCACCGATCCCTGTGGAACACCACTTCCTACCTTTTGCCAGTCTGGAGAGCTACCTTTAACCCCTACTCCCTGTTTTGTGTTTAGTAGCCAGCTTGCTATCCATTCTGCTACCTGTCCCCAGACTCCACAAGCTCTGACCTTAGTCTGTTAGGAAGTAGTTGCCTGTTGAGCCAAATGAAGCCACGCTGGAGAGACGAGAAGCAAAAGAACTGCAAATGTTGAAAAATGTGAAATAAAAAGAAAATGCTGGGAATACACTGGTCTGTTAGCACTTGGGAAGAGGAAAGATGGGCACTTATCCATAAAGTCAACTCGCCTTTTCTCTTTTCAAAATGGTGACTAACCTGCTTTCAGCATTTCTTGTTTTTACCTCTGCTCTTTGACGTGTTTAGATTACTAGAAAAACTGATCGTGCACGGAAAGTACCATGCCATCTTCATACTTACCCTTCTGC
Source organism: Somniosus microcephalus (assembly GCF_052327205.1). Lineage (NCBI taxonomy): Eukaryota > Metazoa > Chordata > Chondrichthyes > Squaliformes > Somniosidae > Somniosus > Somniosus microcephalus. The sequence goes on from NC_141003.1 coordinate 16,057,457, forward strand.
TCCGACAATCTATCGGACGTAGGCTAAGAATTGACAACAGTGCTACTCAATGGGTAAAGCAACTTTTTAAGAACACGAGACCTTGACAATTGCAGTTTCAATAAATTAAATTAGAACTGCTTAGAAGGCACATCTTCTGCGTAAAAGCATAGTCAATATTGACTTACCTACCCGTGACATCGAATGCCCAGTTAAACCAGTTTAACCAACATCAGAGTTAGGCCAGTGACTGCTAAATGCAACGCATGCTCACTCGCTCCTGGTTCTATTAACTAGATTTTCTTGGAGACACATTAAAATTAACAATCACAATATCCTTCCCAGGGATTAGACAAGCAATTTATTTTTTAACAAGGCTTGCAAAAAAATTGGCAGAATAAATGAGTTCATGTATATAAAATCAAATATAGATGTTCAGACACTACATTTTAAAAAGCCAGATGAACTACTCCGATCAACGTGAAGCCAGTTTGATTGAAGATATTTTGATTTGCAGATTTGAAATAGCAGGTTTTACAAACCCACTGTGTAAAAAAAAACCCAAGACAAACCTCAAGTAAAACTGCATCTTTATTCTGCACTAGGTTTTCAAGGTCAGTTAACTGAATCTGAGGAAGGAAAAAGAACAGTAAGATTGTTGCTTTGTACAATAGATTAAAGCACTGCTCAATGGGAACCAAAAAATATTGCATCTTGTTGCAGCAAAGGGTATCAGCAAAATTAATTTAATTCATATATCCAATAAGACATAGCCTATAATCTAGCCTCACTTTAGGTACAATGGGGGAGAAATTGGCCTCCTCTGTGCCTCCGGGAGTGCGTTAACGGGGCACTACCAGCTTTGCGACCGGGCGCGGCGAGAGTACAGATGCCCGCGAGCGTCCCCCTGCAGGTTAGCGGCGGTGGCAAACCCATACGCCACGATCCCCTGCGCCCTGGAGATCATGACATCATCCGGTGCGCAGTGCCCCAGTACCACCCCGGATGCGAACTTGGCTTCCACCCCCCCCGCAGCATCGCCAAGTGTCAACACCGGCAGCCGCAGGAGGCGCGTCACCACAGATGCCCGCTTGGGCAGTGGTAGTCAAAGGGATTGCCGGTGAGGTAGGCGAAAAATGTTTCATCAAGACTCTTTTTTTCTCCATTTTTCAGGAGCCGTGCTTGATTGGTTCTGCGCTCTGTTAGTGCGCATGGGGCTGATCGGCGCCGATCGGATGGTGCCACCAGCGATCAGGGCATTCGTTTTTTTTGCAGAGCCTGCAGCGACGGCCCTTCCCTTTAAGGGAGGGAAGGAGCCTTCCAACACGGCAGCACTGCATGGTCCACTGTGCAGCGCTGCTCACCCCACTGCAATACTGAATTTCTCCCCCAATATGTCCTAAAATACTTCTGCCGACCAATCTCACAGAAGTGAAAGTACATCTCTTAAAATAAAAGCACTTGATTAAGACACACAAGAAATCAACTTCACACATTTGCATTGTACACATCTTGTATATAAAAAGGTCTTGGAGAAACACACTGGGGTAGGTTTGCCACTTTGGGTGCAATCAGAAAATTGTGCCCAAAATGCGCTGGTTGGGTTCAGGCTTCATGTTTCCGCTAAAATCATTTGCATAATCACAATGTAAAATCTTACACAAACCAGCGCGATCGGGCAGCGTACCAGGACATTTTTTTATTTTTTCCTTTTCATTCCTTGACGTATTTAAGAGTGGTAACCTGGTGCAGATTTATTAATACAACTGAAAATGGGCTTATCAGCAAAAAAATAAGCATTTTTTTTTTTTTTTTTTTTTTTTAAAGTAAGAGTGCCCAGTGCGCCACCTGTGAGTAAGCTGACTTATAATCACTGAAAATGATGGCCCATAATTTCCGATAGGAGGTATCCGCACACAGGAACCCTCCTATCGGGGAAAAAAATCTACGCCCTTACCTGAGGGCTCCCGAAGTCCAGACTCTTGCGCTCCTGGGGCTCTCCTGGTGCGCGCAGAGGCCCAGGTATTCCAGGGGCGCAGGCGGTTCGCGAGTGTCCCCGGGATCACGTGGGCCAGGCGAGCCAATGGGAGAAGGGAATCCCCCTTCATACTTTTGATAGGTAGACCTGTCCAAAGTATGAATGGGGATCACTAAAAAAAGGCACAACATTAAATACTTTTCTTTTTAAATCATATTTTTTTAAATGAGTTAAAATAAAAATTTAATTTTATTGAAAATAAAGTTTTTTTTTTTTTTATTTGTTTTTTTATAAAAACGGGGTTAAAAATAAACTTACTTTTAAAAAAAAAAAGTATTTTTAAATTATAAATCAGTGAAATTTTTTTTTTTTCCCCCCCACTTTTTTAAACTCTCATGCTGGTAAGAGCAGGCCTTCCCCATCTGCTTTTACCAGGCGTAAGATTTCTAAGGGTTTCCAGCGGGCGGAGGTTCTGCAGAAAGCAGAACTCTTCCCCCCGCAGAGGCCCTTCTCCAGGGCAGGCATCCGATCTGTCAAGAGGATTCTTGACAAATCGAAAATGCCAGTTTTCAGCACATGCGCTTCGCATGAAACTGGCACTTGCGAGGTCCCTACGGGTGTACACACACACCCATAGGCATCGGAAATTACGGGTCGACATTAAGAAATAAATGGAACCATTTAATAGTTTCATTGGTGTACACTAGTCAGCTTCTTAGTAAATTAAATATTTGCTGTTATGAAAGAACTTTTAAAACGTGCCGACTAGCGCCAGTGCGCCTAAGTTCTCTAAGTGCAAGTTGAAGAGCGTCCCCGAACCATCACAATCGGCGGAATCTCTCAATTTTGACCTGGGGGGCGTGTCCAGTTTTGTGGGCGGGTCTGATTCAGGCAAATTGAATCTTGAACCAGCGTAAAAGATCGTGGAAAACACGAGCGCAAGTGGTTTTGGCCATAACTCACTTACGCTTAAAATTCCCCGATCGTTCACACTGGATCAGCCGATTCCGCCCGGACAGAACTAATGGAATGCGACCCGACTGGGATTAGGCTGCTTGGATGTTGTTGTGTTTGTACCACTATACACAACTACATAAAATAATAAAGTAGCAGAGACTGAGTGTAACTTCAAGTAACCTTTACTGGGTAACTGGAACTTCGGCACTGACTGTACAAATCGATACGCGTCTGTTATATATGCTCGCAACTAAGGATGTACATCCGCAAAACAAAGCAGTCCTTCAATGTTGTATACATTACACTTCCTCCCCCTTTAGTTTAATAGTATATTAATGCAAAATTTCTATAATTAACATACAGAGCCTGTCTTTACAGTAACCTTTTTGTTTTCTTAAAAGTAACAAAATTCAAATTCCAACATAACATTTTATTTTGTCAACAGCCCTTTTACAAGTCAAGTCTCTGGGGAGGCCTCCTCTGCCTCTCTGGGTAACGTCTCTCCAGACTCTCTTGCTTTGGGGAATGAGACTGTATAGGTACAGTTGCATCAGGTGAGCTATCAGCTGTGGATGAGGCTGATGCTGATGAATCAGGAGTGTCCGTTTCCAGGTAAGGTGAGTCTGTGCGAGGTATAGGGGTGTTTTCCACCTGAACATCCAGAATTTGGTCCACATGACGTCTCAAAACGTTCTCTCCCACATCCACAGTATACATCAGTGGTCACTCTTGTGGATATTGTCCCTGGTTGCCACTTTTCTGTCCAGAAATCACGAGCATGAACTGACTGTCCCACACTGAAGCTTCTTGCTGGCTTAGCATTCAAATGTTTGAACTGTTTGTTCTCTACATCACGACGTACATTCGGTTTAAGAAGGTCCATGCGAGATCTCAGGTTCCTGTTCAGAAACATCATCGCTGGAGTCTGATTAGTGGCTGCGTGTACTGCGTTCCGATAAGCAAAGAGGAAATTGTCTATCTTGTGTTGCAGTGGTAGACTCTCACTGTACATTGCTTTGATGGCCTTCTTGAAAGTCTGTACGAATCTTTCTGCCAAGCCATTTGTAGCTGGATGGTACAGGGCTGATGTGTAGTGCTTGATTCCATTTTTCATGAAACCTTGGAATTCGTCAGAGACAAATTTTCGTCCATTGTCTGTGCACATTTGTTCTGGTAGGCCATTTCTAGCGAACATGGTCCTCAGAACTGAAATGGTCTTTTCAGATGTGTACTTTTCTTGGCTTTCCTGGTTTTATGCTGGAGGTTTTCTTCATCACTGGAACTATAGGTGTGGCCCATTCACTCCAATCCAACTTGGACAGGACCCCTAACTGTTCCAAGTTCTCCAGCTCTGCTTCTACTGAAGGGCGAATTGCATAAGGCACTGGTCTGGCCTTGTGGAACTTTGGATTTGCGTTCTCCTCAATCTTAATTTTTGCTTTCATGCCCTTAAGTGTTCCTATTCCTTTCTTGAACACTTCCTGAGAGTCAGAGAGTATTTGTGACAGTCTCACAGGAGTGGCATTACTGTCCTCCTTTGCTGACACAAACAGTGCTTGGATGGTGTGCCAATCCAACTGTATTTTCCTGAACCATTCGCGTCCCAGCGATGGTGGTCCTCCATTTTCCACTACATAGAGGTTGCATTGCGGTATTTTTTTTTTCTTTGTATGTCAGTCACTTTTATTTTAGTGGGGCACACTCTTTGTCCTGTGTATGTCTTTAACAGTACTTTAGTTGGCCATAGCGGTATGTGTGAAAACAGTCATTTGTAGTCATGTACAGAGATCACTGTTAAAGCTGAGCCTGTGTCCAACTCCATTTTCAGCCAAACTCCTGCCACTTCTGGAGTAACCCATATTATTCTGTGATCCCGTCTCTTTTACACTGTAGTTTTAGACAAGCCAGATCTTCTTCCCGAGTCTGTGTCACTTTTTTCTTTATCTGAACTGTCTCCAGTCACGTAGTGTACCTTCTTGTATCTATCTTTGAAAGGTTTCTTGTTTTCAGTCACTTGATGAACCTTTTTGTTACTCTGTATTGTATCAGTTTTCGGCTTCTCATTTGCTTTGCAGACTCTTTCAATGTGCCCTCGTCTGCCACATTGTCTGCAATCTTTGTCTTTAAACCAACAGTCATTGTGGTCATGTGACATTTTGCCACAGCGAGAGCACTTCTTTTCTTATTTCAGTGACATTTTATTAGTTGAATATTCCAGGGATTTTTGTTGAATTTCTAAAGTGCCACATGCTGCTGCTTCCATTGATATTGCAAAACTCAGCCTTCTCCGATGTGAAGTCTTTTTCCAGACAGGAGCTTCTTTTGTGTGCTTTCACTTTGCATGCCAGACACAAATCTGTCCCTCAATGCATCTGATAAACCCACTCCAAATTGGCAATGTTCTGATAATTTGCACAACTTTGCCAAATATTCAGAAATGCTTTCATTTTTGCTCTGGTTCCGTTTATGGCATTTAAATCTTTCAGCTATGAGCAGTGGTTTGGGGCTTAAATGGCCTTGGAGTGTGTCCACTATTTGTTTGAATGTTTTGTTTGCTGGCTTTTCAGGGGTTAATAAACTACGTAGCAGCCCGTATGTCTTTGCGCCCATAACAGTCAGCAAAACAGTGGCTTTCTTTTCTACCTCCACTCCGTTAGCCCCTCAGTACAACTCCACTCTTTCAATGTAAGTTGTGCAGTCTTCAATGCTGCTATCAAATGCTGCAATCATCGCCATTTTTTTTTCCAAACCCGTTTTTCTTTCTTTACTAGTTAGCTAGCGTCATGCAAGTCCTGTGCACTTTTCACTTCACTTACGTATCCCCTGCCTAGCTTAGCAAGCGTGCTCCATTTTCTCTACCTTCTCGCTCCTTTCTTCCAAATTTCGGTGTCCTCTGGATGCGATGCCAGAATAGGAAGACGTAGGTTCATAATTCTCGTCGCCAATTTGTTGTGTTTGTACTGCTATACATAACTACATAAAATAATAAAGTAGCAGAGACTGAGAGTAACTTCAAGTGATCTTTACTGGGTAACTGGAACTTCGGCAATGACTATACAAATCGATACGCGTCTGTTATATACGCTCGCAACTAAGGATGTACATCCGCAAAACAAAGTAGTCCCTTCAATGTTGGATACATTACAGATGTGTTTACTGCAAACAGAATCCACAGTAAACCCAGTCTGGGATGTTGGACTTAGTCAACCATTAAACGGTGAAGACTCAATACTGGGAAGCAAGACCCTCTCTTGATTCCGTGGCAACGGGCTGCTTACTTTGCTCTGACATTAGTCAGTTGGGGAAAGGTTGCTTGCAATCAGAGGAATGGATTTGAGTGCAGCATTCATTGTGGCTAAAGCCAGCCACGTGCCATCTGTTGGAGTTAAAAGGTTAGGTGAAACCTGGACTCGGGTACTTCAGGCTGCCTGGTGGGAGGATGTCCCAGAGTGGCCGGAATTTTGCCTACCACGACGGATCCTGTGCCGGCAGTCAGCATGGTGGGTCGCAACCCCGTTGCTGGCTTCATCCCGCTGTTGAAAACAAACTTACCTTAATGGGGCCTATTGAGCCCGCCCAGCGCGTTACCCAGCCCAATTTAATGGAGTGGGTCTGGTGACGTCAGTCATGATGAGTTTTCAGCCGGGATCATTAAAGGGACCATGGCCACATTAGATTTGACGTTTAATCTAACATAGTGCTGTCAGTGCACTACAGCATTGGAGTGCTGCAAATACTGACAATGACTGCACAGAGGCAGAGGGCTGCACCCAGGTTCTCCCATGACTCCCTCTGCATGCCTATGGAGGGAGTCAGAGCACACGGAGGACCTCTTACCTTGCGATGGGCAGAAGAGACCTCCCCATGAGACCAAAACAGCCTGGTTACACATTGCAGAGGATGGCACAAGCAGGGATGTGTTCAGGAGGACCAGAGTGCAGTGGCGCAAATGTTTCAATGACTTCATTAGATCAGGAAACGCGAGTACAAAGCCACTCTCACCTTCATCCTGCTGTGCCTCTCATCACATCCCCATCACTCTGCCTTCCCTACCCTACTCCTGCACATCTTTACTCACACCAACTTACCTTGTACCTCCACCCATCCCTCTCGATCTACATAATCACATCCCCATCTCTCTAGCCAGCCCTCATACTCGCCCCCATCCTAGTGCACTCATACCAACTAACAGCACACAAGGGTAGACATTTGGGTGTTTTAGCCAAGGATGCGACTGCTGCCAACTGCTGTGCAGAGGCGTTCTGCGCATGCGCGCTGTTGGTTCGTTAAGGGAGTGGGCTTGTTATTTAAAAAAAAAAGCCAGGAAGGGAGCGAGCTCGACACGACTGCTGCCAACAGGGTGTGTGTTCATTTTTAAAAAAGCAGAAACATCATGCTTCCGATCGTTGGAGCTTTCGCTTCTGTTCATTGGCAGCAGTCACTCCGTTTATCCAATGTTTATGTAAAGTTTCTGTTAATGTGGTGTCAAACATAATTTTTTTTATTTTCAACACTTTGCATTCTTGGACAGATTTGTATGCACCTTTGGAAGTGGCTTAGTGAGTTGCAGTGAATGGTGAGACAGAACAGTACCCCCCGCAATGGTGGCGAGTGAGAAAGTAATGGCTTGGGCATTGTAGGGATGCTTTACGGTGTTGGTGTGGGGTGGTGCCAACCTGGCACAGCATGTGGCAGCTTTATGGGTGTACAGCATAAAGTTGCCTAAATCTGGCCATGAGGAGCCCATCCCTGGCAGCAATGTGCTCGGGTGCTGATGCCCTCTGTCCTGTGCAGCATCAGGTGATTACGGAGAAGGTTGGTGATGATGTTGGTGCTGATCATGTTCTGATTCTGAGGACCAAGGTGAGACAGTATAAAGGGCATCCATTTTGATGGAATAGATGGCAGGTCAAGTACAGATGACAGAAGTGATCTGTCAATGGTGAGAGAGTTCTTCCAATGAGGTGACACTGGATGGAGACTTTGCTAGAAACGCTTGCAGCCTGCAGAATCTGTGCTGGAAATGGACTGAGCAACAGCTTCTGCCTGCGGAAAGTGAACATCTGTCAGGTGGGAGCTTTTACGGTACATTTGATGCTGTCAAGTAATCAGCTGGAGCAATGGCCAATGAACTCCCACCTCAGGTTGACAGACGTGGTTCTCGAGTTGCATGAATCCCATGGCCATGCAGGGAAATTTAAAATGCAGGGGAGAAAAATGCTCGGAAGTGCCTGTAAACTACCTGAATGATTTCAATTAGGTCTCCCACCGCTGCCGGTCGTGTTGGCTCCGAGATGACAGACATGCCTGGGGGAAAGGCGTGTGGGGGCGGGATGACAGCGGGTTCCCAACCCACTGTCAAAAACAGCAACTTTCCCACCCGCCCCGCCACCGATCGCGCCCGCTACCACCCCGGAAAATTCCGGCCAGTGTCTCTCTCGGGGGTGGGGTTTGATTAACCGCTCCGTACCCATGCAATGATGTACATCCAACAATCCTCTCCCCAGTGCAAGGCCTGCTTTTAACAAGGTAAGTGGTGAATTAATCAAAATTAAAACATTTTTTCCCCACAGGTTTATTATTTTTAAATACTTTAAAGAAAGGTAAGTTTATTTTTAACCCCATTAGAAAATGTAATTAATTTTTCAAAAATTTAAATTATTTCTTAAGTTATTTTATGTAATTTATAGCTATTTTAAAAATGTGATGTTATTTAAAAAATGTATTTGAAGTTTTAGTGATGTTTTGGGGCTTATAGTATTGATAGGAAGAGCTGTCAAAACTATCAATTTTACAAATGGGCATTTCCCTGCACCATTGGCTCTCCATGGCCCACGCATCGAACTAACTGTGCCCCTGGGATACGCAAGCACTGCGCGCCGGCAGTTGGAGCAGGCCCAGGATCGGAATCCCACGCGGGCCCACAGCTCAACGGTCGGCGCGCTAGGTAAGTGCAGGTCGGAGGCTTGCACCCGCGGGAAGCCTCCGACCCGAATTTCTGGGCCAATATTGAATCTGGGACAGGGACTCAATAAAATTAACGCAAGTAAAATAACAGTAATGAAGAAAATAATGGCATTAAAGAGTGACAAACCAGGGCCAGATGGTTTCCGTCCCAGGGTTTTCACAGAATCACAGAAACCCCACAGTGCAGATCCATTTTGGCCCATCGAGCCTCCACCGACACATATCCCACCCGATCCCCGTAACCCCTGCACCAACACATATCCCACCCTATCCCCGTAACCCCACGTATTTAATCGCCCTAACACTAAGGGTCAATTTATCATAGCCAATCAACCTAACCCGCACATCTTTGGACTGTGGGAGGAAACCGGAGCACCCGGAGGAAACCCACGCAAACACGGGGAGAATGTGCAAACTCCACACAGACAGTCACCCGAGGCCAGATTTGAACCCGGGTCCCTGGCGCTGTGAGGCAACAGTGCTAACCACTATGCCACCGTGCTGCCTTAAAGGAAGTAGGTGAGCACATTGCAGACGCCCTGGGTATAATCTTCGAAAGATCTCTATAGTCAGGAACCATCCCTTTAGATTGGAAAATTGCACATAACTCCTATATTTAAGAATGGCGAGAGAGGGAAACCAGGGAATTATAGACCAGTTAGCCTAATATCTGTTGTCGGGAAATTGCTAGAGTTTATAATTTAAGGATAGGGTGACTGAACACCTCAAAAATTCAGTTGATGAGAGGGAGCCAGCACGGATTTGTGAAAGGTAGGTCATGCCTGACCTGACGAACCTGATTGAATGTTTTGAAGGGGTGACTAAAGTAGTGGACAGGGGAATGTCTATGGAAGTTATCTATATGGACTTCCAGAAGGCATTTGATAAAGTCCCACATAAGAGACTGTTAACGAAGGTAGAAGCCCACGGAGTTGAGGGCAAATTATTGACCTGGTTAGGAAATTGGCTGAGCGGCAGGAGACAGAGTAGGGATAATGGGCAGGTACTCCAATTGGCCAGATGTGACCAGTGGTATCCCGCAGGGATCGGTGTTGGGGGTCTCAACTATTCACAATATTTATTAACGACTTAGATGATGGCATAGAAAGTCATATATCCAAATTTGCCAATGACACAAAGATAAGCAGCATTGTAGGCAGTGTAGAGGGAAGCATAAAATTACAAAGGGATAGATTAAGTGAATGGGCAAAACTGTGGCAAATGGATTTCAATGTAAGCAAAAGTGATATCATCGACTTTGGACCTAAAAAGGACAGAACGGGGTACTTTCGAATTGGTAAAAAGCTAGATACAGTGGATGTCCAAAGAGACTTGGGGGGTTCAGGTACATAGATCATTAAAATATCATGAACAGGTACAGGAAATAATCAAAAGGTTAATGGAATGCTGGCCTTTATATCTAGAGGACTATAATACAAGGGGGTAGAAGTTATGCTGCAGCTATACAAAGCCCTGGTTAGACCACAACTGGAGTACTGAGCGCAGTTCTGGGCATCACACCTTGGGAAGAATATATTGGCCTTGGAGGGAGTGCAGTGTAGGTTTACCAGAATGATAACTTAACCCTCAAAGTCCAGGTATGAGGAGAGATTACACAAATTAGGGTTGTATTCCCTAGAATTTAGAAGGTTAAGGAGTGATCTGATTGAAGTTTTCAGGATAAGAGGAACAGATAGGGTAGAGAGAGAGAAACTATTTCCGCTGGTTTGGAGATTCTGGGGGCACGATCTTGACAGCCTTGGGGAGACAGGTATGGAGGCCGGGAAAATGGCAGAATTTGGGGGCGGGTGCCCAACCCACCTCTGTGCCATCTTGCCAGGAGACGGGTAGCTGACCAACGCTGGGTCCCGTTTCCTTGGAGGCAGGAAGGGGATTACAGCCACTTAACTGCCTGTTGACTGGTAGTTAAAAGGCAGATAAGAGGATTATCCCAATTTTGCCCACACAAGTGCGGGCTTCCCGAAGGCTCCGAAACCCGCCAGAGTCACCGAGGCGAGCAGTGGGTCTGTGGGGGTCGGAGGGGTGCAAAAGTGTGCTGTGAAGGTAAGAGATGGGTGCAAGTGTGGAGAGGCGAGTATCTGAGGTAAGTGCAAAGTGATAGAAAAAGTGTACTTACCTTTGTTTCTTCCTGCAGGCTTCAATCGGTGGGTATGCGGAGAGTCTTGCACCTTCGCTGGGCGGGCTTAACAAGGTCAATCAAGGGAAAATAGCGTGGGTTGGCCAGAAGTTGATGGAGTCGGGACTGAAACCTAACAAGTGGGAGACCCGCCTCCAAAAGCTCCCTATTGGCAAAATCCAGCCCTGGGACGAGGGGCATAGTCTAAAAATTAGGGTCAGACCTTTCAGGCGTGAAATTAGGAAACACTTCGATACAAAGGGTGGTAGACGTTTGGAACTCTCTCCCGTAAACAGCAATTGATGTGAGATCAATGCTAATTTTAAATTGCAGAGTGATAGCTTTTTGTTAACCAAGGGTATCACAGAATCACAGAAACCCCACAGTGCAGATAGAGGCCATTTCAGCCCATCGAGCCTGCACCGGCACATATCCCACCCGATCCCCGTAACCCCTACACCAACACATATCCCACCCTATCCCCGTAACCCCACGTATTTAATCCCCCTAACACTGAGGGCCAATTTATCATAGCCAATCATCCTAACCCGCACATCTTTGGACTGTGGGAGGAAACCCACGCAAACACGGGGAGAATGTGCAAACGCCACACAGACAGTCACCCGAGGCCGGATTCGAACCCGGGTCCCTGGCGCTGTGAGGCAACCGTGCTAACCACTATGCCACCGTGCTGCCTTGTATTAAGGGATATGGTCCAAAGGCAGGGATATGGAGTTAGTTTGCAGATCAGCCATGACCTCACTGAATGGCAAAACAAGCTCAAGGGGCTGAATCGCCTCCTCCTGTTCCTACTAGTTATCTAAATGTGACAATCCACCATACATCTGGACACCCATCAATCTTGATGCTACTGCATTAACTTTGTATTTTAAAGAGCACTACAATTAAAACCTAAATTCCAAACTATTATTCAGTCTTGAAACATTATCCAAGTCAGTCTTTGAAAGTTTTATTAGCTACCTGTGTTAATTCTTAAAGTAGCTTCCTACAAAACTTCATTTTACTACAAAACTAAAAAAAGTGATAGTCAGTCCATGGTTTGAAGCACTTCTTCACACAAAGGGTAGTGGAAATCTGGAACTCCCCCGCAAAAAAGCTGTTAAGGCTAGGTCTTGAAAATTTAAAAATGGAGATGGATAGATTTCTGTTGAGTAAGGGTATTAAGAGATATGGAACAAAGGCAGGTAGATGAAGTTAAGATAGAGATCAGCTGTGATCAAATTGAACAGGGGGGACAGGCTCGAGGGCTGAATGGCCCAGTCCTGTTCCTATGTTCGGTGGATAGACTGAACTGAAATTTTAAAAAGGAAGGTTCATATAGTGAATGTAGATTCACGTACAGCAAGAGTTTCAACACTTTTCACGCAGAAGCTACAAAGATCACATTCACCAGTTAAGAGGTCCATTAAGTAACTTACCTGGAGTTCTGTTTTATCATCGGAGAGCACAGCAATCCTCTCATGAAGGGCATCAATATCTATGGCATTTTTTAGATTCTGAAACAAAGGCCCAGAATGTCATTCTTAAGTACAATTCTTTTTCCCCCAATTGGAAAATCAAGAACAGCTAAGATTTTTAAGGACACATTATCACATGACAAATCAATTAGTCAAATAGCTACAATATGTTCGGTGGCACAAGCAATATCCTGAGGATGTAGGCGTAACTGGCAAGGTCGCCAATTATTGCCCATCCCGAGTACAACCAAGTGGCTTGCTCTGCCACGTCAGGGTAATTAAGAGTCAAGCACATTGGTGTGGGACTACAGTTGCATATAGGCCAGACTGGGAAAGGACATGAGAACAAGTTGGGTTTTTATGATGATCAGACAGCTTCACTGTCACTTTTACTGATACCATATTTTTTTAAAAAACTGAACTAAAATTCTCATTCGCTGGATTATTAGTCCAGTAATAAAACCACCAATACATCCTATGGGTCGAGAGGAGCGAGAGAAGGGCAGGGGAGGAGTGGGAGTCATCACAGGAAAAGAAAGAGAGAGGCGCCATAAAGCCCTAATTCCATCAAACATATGTAAATGGTATTTACATTATATGCACTCGCTTTAGTTTCACAAGGTAACTTCTTTGCCAGGAATTAAATCGCCAGACAAGAGGGATAATAATCAATTCCACTGATCCCCAAAACACTGGTTAAAAATCTCAGAATCCCATGAAATAAAAATGGAATTTGACCCAGTCTCAGTAATTCAATGGCCCTGGCATTAACCTAAAGTCAGTACAGTATTGCAAGGGCAGATTATCCATTTCCTGGCTTTCACACAGGACAAATTCTTGCGTACAATGCAATACATCCATGCCAACTTCATTTTTTATTTGAACACGAGCCAGGTTGCGCATTTGGGAAATCAGAGATTTTCCAACTTAGCAACTAAGTTATTACTTTCCAAACAAATTAAAGCATGTTTTCAAAATACCACAAATGGAGGTGAAAGATGAGCAGTTTAGCGAGTTAGTCACTGTCCCATCATCTCTGGAACTTGGGTTCAAATCCAACCTAGATTTTTTTTAAATATTATTCATTCTGGGGATGTGGGCGTCGCTGGAAAGGCCAGCATTTATTGCCCATCCCTAATTGCCCTCGAGAAGGTGGTGAGCCTCCTTCTTGAACCGCTGCAGTCCGTGTGGTGAAGGTACTCCCACAGTGCTGTTAGGGAGGGAGTTCCAGGATTTTGACTCAGCGACCATGAAGGATCGGCCGATATATTTCCAAGTCGGGATGGTGTGTGACTTGGAGGGGGCGGTGTTCCCATGCGCCTGCTGCCCTCGTCTTAGGTGGTGGAGGTCGTGGGTTTGGGGAGGCACTATTTATTTTCATTAATGGAATGAAAATATTTCCTCCTCCCAACAACAATCTGGGCTTGAATGTAATGAGAGTCTGGCATGTTAGTCCACAGCAAAATGAATAGTCAAAGGTTAATTTTATTTTAATTCCTTAGATTACTGTAGTTTCTAATGCAGAAATGACCAATTTTATAATTGAGGATACTCACAAATGTACTCAATTTGTGTGCCCCTGACTATTGCCCATTACTGGTGTTCAACAAATACTAGAGATGATCCCTACCCATCGTCCTAAAGACTCCCAGGACACTCACCTTCGCTGGCTTTCAAGCAATTAGACTGGTATCAGTGTGAGGGGCAGTAATTATGGTGCTTCTACTCTAGAACATTGAAGCTCCTGCATGGACATGTATCGTTTTTGCCACATCATCTTCAACATGTTGGCAATCTTTTGGCAGCGTGTCTTAAATAAAAGTCAGTTTTATCTGCTGACCCCTTATCCAGAGATTCACAATGTGACGGCACACAGCTTCAGCAACAAGTAAATATTTGAAAGTTTTACTGGAAGCAAATGGGTCGAAGGATTCAAGTAGGGGAATTTGCCCACTCTTTTGCGCCTAGTAGCACACCAGGGATTCAGAAGTGAACTTTACAAATATCCTGGATGAATAACTGTCCATTAGGTTAGCTTTGGCCAAATAGGAGAATGGTGGTACCTATATACAGGCAAAGTCATGGTCCAATAGACTGTTTATCGTAATGCTTTGTGAAGTCTAGAAGACTAGCACCATACCCAGTAATCTAAATACAGAGACAAAGGTTTCTGTTCGGCCTCTGGGCTCCCAACATTACCAGATATTGGGTATAAAACTCATTACACTCCACTATATAGGGAGCAAGGTCTCACTTACAGGTATGCCTTTGGTGTGTCTCGTGCTCAGGTGTCAGAGTAAAAAAAATTTAAAAATGTAACAGCGACCACCACTTCATATGGCCTTGCTGTACCAATCTACCTAAAAAAATACACACGTTCATTGTAAATGCTGGAGGTGTTTTAAAGCATTCAAGAAAGGCCCACCTCTTCCTGAAGTGAGGCAATGTTCTGAATTAGGGATCGATTGTCCTTTGCCTGAAATGAACACAAGAATTGGATGTCATACACTCAACAATGGACGCTGTCCAAACTTGGCGACAAACGATCTAGTGAGATTTGTTCAATGCAAGATTTACCGCCTGCTTATTCTGAAGGATAAGCCTTTCGTTGCTTGCTTCTAAAGTACATATCTGTGTCTTCATCTCTTCTCGGTCTTCTTTCAAAGACTTTTCTATTAAAATGGACTGCTGAGCACTGTGGAAATTAAAAAAAAGTAATTCAGGATCTGTTGACATTGGATTGTAAGCAAAGCCAATCTCATGTGGTATCCCAGAGAGTTCAAGGGTAGGCTACTTCCTTGTTAGATGCAAAATGTCAAGAATAGATTGAAATGGGTTTTCATTCTCAATTTATATCAAATGTTGGGTATTGAGCAGGAATAATCATAATCAACTTTATTGTCATTGTTAGTGCAGTACAACGAAATGTAGGCTTGCGGCTCCCAAGAGTGTACATTTAGATTAAGACATTTAAACATTCAACATACATTTGGCTTGTAATACATTAACATAAACATAACCATAATAAAGTGCATTGGCAGATGTGCAGGCTTTAGAGTTTATTTGTGGAGTTCAGTAGGATGACAGCCCTGGGAAAGAAGCTGTTCCTAAATCTGGTCGTACGGGTGCGAATGCATCTGTAGCGTCTCCCAGATGGCAGGAGGGCGAACAGACTGTGGCTGGGGTGGGTAGGGTCTTTGATGATGGACCGTGACCTCCGTAGACAGCGTTTCTGGTATATGTGCTCTATGGTCGGTAGCCGGGTGCCGGTAATGCGTTGGGCAGTTTTGACTACCTGCTGCAGGGCTTTCCGGTCATAGTAGCTACAGCTGCCATACCATACTGTGATACAGTTTGTCAGGATGCTCTCTATTGTGCAGCGGTAAAAGTTAGAGAGGATCAGGGGTGACAGGTTACATCCCTTCAGCCCCCTTAGGAAATATAGGCGCTGCTGGGCCTTCTTCACCAGAGAGGAGGTATTGAGGGGCCAGGAGAGGTCTTCTGTGATGTGGACTCTGAGGAACTTAAAGCTGTCCACCCTTTCCACCACAGCCCCATTGATGTGGATGGGGGTGTGACTTCTGCCTTTGGACTTCCTGAAGTCCACAATGATTTCTTTGGTTTTCTTGATGTTAAGGGCCAGGTTGTTATCGGCGCACCACTTCACGAGATGCTGGACCTCCTCCCTGTAGGCTGACTCATCGTTGTTGGTGATCTGGCCTACTACCGTGGTATCATCCGCAAACTTGATGGTGTTGGAACCATGAACAGCCACACAGTCGTGGGTGAAGAGGGAGTAGAGGAGGGGGCTCAGCACACATCCTTGTGGGGCCCGTGTTCAGGGCCGGGGGTGGGAGGTGTGGTTACCTAATTTGACAGACTGGGGTCTGTTTGTTAGGAAGTCCAGGGTCCAGTTGCAGAGGGAAGTGTTCAGGCCAAGAGTGTGGAGTTTGGTGGCCAGCTTGTTGGGGACGATAGTGTTGAATGCTGAGATGTAGTCTATGAAGAGCATTCTGATGTAGGTCTCTTTATCATCTAAGTGATTCAGTGCAGAGTGTAGAGCAGTTGTGATTGCATCCTCCGTTGATCTGTTTGCACGATAGGCAAACTGGTGTTGGTCGAGAGAGGCGGGAACACTGGCTTTGATGTGAGCCAGGACCAGTCTCTCGAAACACTTCATTATGATGGGTGTGAGTGCGACAGGTCGATAGTCGTTCAGGCACGTCACAGCCGTTTGTTTTGGCACAGGAATAATGGTAGCGGTCTTGAAGCATGTAGGGACTACTGCCTGTGCCAATGACAGATTGAAGATGGCGGTGAAGACATCAGCCAGCTGATCAGCACATTCCTTGAGTACCCGTCCAGGGATGCTATCCGGTCCAGCAGCCTTTTGTGTGTTCACTCCGCGTAGAACACCCCTTACATTGGAGGTCGACAGAGTGAGCACCTGGTCTTCCGGGGGTGGCAAGGCTTTAGTAGCTGGCTCCCTGTTGTCCCTGTCGAAGCGAGCGTAGAAGTTGTTAAGCTCCTCTGGAAGGGAGGCATCGCCAACCGGGGGGCTAGTGTTTTTGCTCTTGTAGTCAGTGATGGACTGGATGCCTTGCCACATGCGCCGGGGGTCCGAGTTGTTGTGGAAATGATCCTCTATCCGCAGTGTCGGTTTCCTTTTGGCAGTCCTGATACCCTTTTTTAGGTTGGTCCTAGCTGCACTGTAAGCCGCCGCGTCGCGTGCTTTCAACAGCGAGCGGACCTCTCCGTTCATCCAGGGTTTCTGGTTGGGGTATGTCCTGATATTTTTATGGGTCGTGATGACCTCGACGCAGCCTCAAAAAAACATCAATATTTAGATTTAGGGAACATAAGGTGAAACCTAACCCATAATCTTCATCTCCCCTCCCCCAACAGTTGTGCCCATTGCATTGAGCACAATAATGATCAAAAGGCACGTGCTCCTGATCTCCTTATCCGACAGAAACTTAAGGGACATTAGCGGCAACAGGGTCAGCCGTGGCTCAGTGGTAGCACTCTTGCCTCAGAGTCAAAGGTCATGGGTTGAAGTCCCAATCCAGAGACTTGAGCACATAATCTAGGCCGACACTCCAGTGCAGTGCTGAGGGAGTGCTGCACTGTCAGAGATGCTGTCTTTGAGGATGAGACTTTAAAGCTGTCCACCCTCTCAGCTGGACATAAAAGATCCCACGGCACTGTTTTGAAGAGGAGATGGGGAGTTTTCCCCCCAGTGTCCTGGCCAATATTTATCCCTCAACCAACACCTAAAAAAAAAATTACCAGATAGTCTGATTTTTTAAATCTCATTGCTGTTTGTGGGACTATGTTTCAAAAGTACTTCATTGGCTGTAAAGCGCTTTGGGACGTCCGGAGGTCATGAAAGGTGCTGTATAAATATGCAGGTTCCTAAAATGAGCCTACTACCCATTCAGCCAGTGCCATTTTAAACCATTAAATGGAATAGATCAGTTATATTCTGAAATACTGGAGTATATGGGTCACGAGTGGTCATTCTCCCTTCATCAATGGTCATTAGGAGACCTGTTCCTGTAATATTGCTGCATGGGATACAGTTCTGCTCTCTTGCTGTTTGTAGACAGAGAAGGAGGAAGCTCTCAGAAGGTTGGGCTATCCCACCATCAGATGATTGGCTTGCTAGGTCACTTCAGAGGGATGTTAAGAGTCAACCACGTTGGTGTGGAGCATTTTATATGGCAACTCTCCAGCATGGCACCTTTCAGATCAGGTGCTCATCGGATGGAGAAGCAGAGGGCAGGCTGGCATGGCATCAACCACAGGTGCGGTGGTAAATTATTGAGCAGCCTTCAAAGCAAGATACTTGGGAATCCTGGAATATACTAATAACGTTTAATTAAAACAAATCTGAATAGAGTTTTAAAATGGAAAACATCTTAAATCAGAACATTTTTGAAAAGGCTGCCTCCTTACCATTTCACCTGACTGAGGAGCTCCTCATTTTCCTCCATTAATCTGTTGTTACTTTCCTCTGTGTTGTCCACTGCCAATCTTAACTTCAGATTCTGCTCCTGAAGTTTTTGGTGGTTGTATTGGAGATCAGCAATGCAAGATATTAAATCAGACGTCTCCCTGCATTTGAAAAACCGGAGAGTTTCATTTTAGAAAATGAGGCAATTGGTAACATTCATCCAACTAGTATATAACCTGCTTTTTTATATTCATTCTTGGAACGTGGGCATGACTGGCATTTATTGCCCATCCCTAGTTGCCCAAGGTGGTGGTGAGCCGCCTTCTTGAACCACTGCTGCAGTTTGATACAACCGAGTAGCTGGCAAAGCACTTCAGAGGGCATAAGATAAGAAATAGGGGCAGGAGTCGGCCATACAGTCCCTCGAGCCTGCTGCGCCATTCAATAAGATCATGGCTGATCATCGGCCTCAACTCACCTTTCCTGCCCGATCCCCATATCCCTCAATTCCTCTAGGGTCCAAAAATCTATACCTCAGCCTTGAATATACTCAATGACTCAGCATCCACAGACCTCTGGGGTAGAGAATGCCAAAGATTCACAACCCTGAGTGAAGAAATTCCTCCTCATCTCAGTCTTAAATGACCGACCCCTTATCCTGAGACTATGCCCCTAGTTCTAGACTCTCCAGCCAGGGGAAACAACCTCTTAGCATCTACCCTGTCAATCCCCCTCAGAATCTTGTATGTTTCAATGAGATCACCTCTCATTCTTCTAAACTCGAGCGTATAGGCCCAATCTACACAATCTCTCATCATAGGACAGCCTCCTCATCCCAGCGATCAAGCTAGTGAACTTCTGTTGCACCACCTCTAAGGCAAGTATATCCTTCCTTAAATAGGGAGACCAAAACTGTGCACAGTACTCCAGGTGTGGTCTCACCAAAGCCCTGTACAGTTGTAGTAAGATTTCCTTACTCTTGTACTCCAATCCCCAGGGCAGTTAAGAGTCAACCACATTTGTGCAGATCAGGAGTCACAGGTAGGCTGGATTGGATAAGGACGGCAGGTTTCCTTCCCTAAAAAGGACATTAATGAACCAATTGGGTTTTTACGACAATGAGATTCATGGTCACTTTTACAGATACCTCACAATTGGTTAGAATAAACTGCATCCGCCATTGCTCTGCCCACTCACTGAAATTTGCAGATAGTATCAAGGGTTTAACGAAAGGTTTAAGAGTGGCAAATGTGCCGATCCCAAGCAATTTTATTTTCCTTTCTCCGAGCCCAGCAGGTTGGCAGCGCTTTCTCTGGGTGCTTCTCAAAAACTCGCACAATATTTATGCCAGCAATTCAGACAAGCTTTCTTTTTTAATTTAATCTTTTCATTTTAGATTGCGTGCATGCTACCTAGTCAGAATACAGCAAACTTTCAAAACGTGCCGCCTTCATCGTGGCTGCACATGACATGGAGCCACCACTATTATTCAGGGGCTCCCCTCCCACCACCATATCTCCAGGCCCAACCAACTCCCAGAAACCACAACCAAACAAGTTGCCTCCAATCCTTATACAAAAAGCAAAATTCTGCGGATGCTGGAAATCTGAAATAAAAACAGAAAATGCTGGAAATACGCAGGTGGTCAGGCAGCATCTGTGGAGAGAAAATATATTCTGACGAAAGGTCATCGAGCTGAAATGTTAACTGTTTCGCTCTCCACCAATGCTGCCTGGCCTGCTGAGTATTTCCAGTATTTTCTGTTTTTATTGCCTCAAACCCTTGATGTCAATTGCTCCCAATGCAAACAATCACTCCAAGAAACCTGACTGTATTAAAGTACTCCTCCTGTAAACACTGTGCGATCAAAAGGCCAAATACCTTTAAAACAAAACATAACTTGAAAATTTAACAATACAAAATAGGACAGTCATCTGGAGTAATAAATGGAGCAATTTGCCAGTTTGCAATTTAGAACAAGATGCACATTTTAAAATTCAATACACGCTCTTCACACACATTTACTCAAAATGCCAGCACAATGCTGTAGGAATGATTCAGAGAGGGTGGCGGTGGACCTTCATCTTGAATCGCTGCGTCAGTGTGGGGATGGTACTCCCACAGTGCTGCTAGGTTGGGACTTCCAGGATTTTGACCCAGTGACGATGAAGGAACAGCGATAGATTTCCAAGTCAGGATGGTGTGTGACTTGGAAGGGAACTCAGAGGTGGTGGCGTTCCCATGCAGCTGCTGCCCTCGTCCTTCTAGGCGGTGTAGGTTGTGGGTTTGGGAGGTGCTGCCGAAGAAGCCCTGGTGAGTTGCAGCAGTGCATCCTGTAGGCGGTACACACTGCAGCCACAGTGCGCCAGTGGTGGAGGGAATCGATGTTCAGGCTAGTGCTCAGTGAAGACTGCTCCAAAGATGCTACCTGCAGTGCTCAGACCATAACCAGAGGGGAAGTAACCGACAGAAATGCAAGTTTCACAATGAGCAACTCTGAAGCTACATCTCCAGAGAAAGATCACAATGGGTGCCACTGACGCTGGTGTTCATTCTTCTGAGTTTATGTCCAAAACAGATCAATATTGCTGCTGTTTGGTATTGTACAGGAGGTGTTGCCACCCAATGCCAGTGGTAGCAAAGACCAAGATACAGACACAAACATATTCTCACTTCATTAATA
This sequence comes from Somniosus microcephalus, assembly GCF_052327205.1. Lineage (NCBI taxonomy): Eukaryota > Metazoa > Chordata > Chondrichthyes > Squaliformes > Somniosidae > Somniosus > Somniosus microcephalus. The sequence goes on from NC_141003.1 coordinate 16,078,592, forward strand.
AGGCACAGCATGCAGGAAACCAAAGGAATACTACAGCTGTTAGAGACTTCCTTCAGGAGCACAGCAAGGAACATTCAAGAGCAGGATAATGCTGGTCAAGCAGCTAACTGCACAGTTGAAATATTCAGTCAGTTCAGGAGCTCCACATGCAACATGAGGAGGCATTAACTGTGGCAATCAACACAACATTTTGCAACTCAATAAGACTTTGTGGGGTCAGGGGGTGGGAGTTAATGGATCAATATTTTCAGCCAATACCTCAGCAGCCATATTACTTATTGGTCATTTATGGCCCCCATTCTCTTTCCACCAGAGCAGCAGCTGCAGGTATCTCCCCCACTGAGTCCCACACCTGCAGTTGTCTTCAGTTTTTGTGCATTGTGACACAAATGCGTGTTGGACCCCAAACTGTCAGCTGCATTCGAACACCAGCCCAGACATGCACAGCTGAAGTTTCTGTGGTTGTCACGAATACAGGATACCCAGGAAAACTCGTCAGGCCAGCGCAACCCAGACGAGGGAACGCATTCTGGTCTGGGCTGCATCAGAGAGCAAAGGAGACCCGGAAATGCCATTAGGCAGCTGGTGTGACAGTCACTGCTAGAATTTTGTTTTATTCCCGCGAGTAACCCAAGCAAAAGATGTTTCCAAGGGTTTTGTTGAATTACAGGAAAGAAGAGTACATGTTGAAAAGAAAGACTCAATATAGAATACAGCACCTTTCACCACCTCAGGACATCCCAAAGCTCTTCGCAGCCAATGAAATAGCAACATTAGAAGGGTCAGCCTTTGAAAAATGTTGTATGCACACTTAAAAAATGCTCTGGAAGCAAGGCCGGCACTTATTGCCCATCCCTAGTTGCCCTGTCCAACTGAATGAAGTGGCCAAGCAAGCCATTGGGCAGTTAAGAGTCAACCACGTTGGAGTGGGTCTGGAGTCACATAGAACAGACAGGTAAGGACGGCAGGTTTCCCTCCCTAAAGGAACATTAGCGAATCAGTTGGGTGGCAGGTTCCTTCCCCAAAAGACATTAGTTGGGTTTTTGCAACAATCTGGCAATTTTTGTGGCCTTTACCCGCCTCTCCCCCCCACCACCCCCCTCTGGTGTTTGTCACAAGTTACTAGATTTATTAAATTCAGTTTCACAATTAACCGACCTAGCTCTAGTACAAAGGGACTAAAAAGCTACTGTACCCATTGTTTCCAGTCAGTTACTGTCAATGGAGGGCTGATTAGAGAAGTGGTAGCACATACAGAAAAGGACAATGGAGCAGCGTTCAAAGGGGAAGAAGGCACACCATAGATAGTTTCACATGCTTAGTGGGCTGGGAAGGAATGCAGAAGCAGTGGAGGGCTAGCTCTCCAGGAAATAGTTCAGCATGTTTAGAGAGCTGGATTAAAGGTGTAAAAGGGAAGCAAGAACAGCAGAGTGTGGTACTAGATTCTCTTCCAATAACAGTGGGCATATGAAAGGCAATGCCTAGAGGAATATAAATCACCGAGCTTAAAATAACTTTATTGGTAGCAGGAGAGAGAGCAACAGACCTCCACCAGCCTGTAGAATGATGCACGCCTCCAATGGGAGGGCATCAAAATGGTCATAGGTAGAAACGGTGTGCTGGGATTCTTCTTTTCAGGGGAATTGCAGCAGGACTTTCACCTGTCACTGAATCCGCCCCAAAAGAAGCCCATTTCCATGTCGGGGCCTTACTCCGTATGCATGGTGGGATGCCCGCAGGATTCCATCCGGCCAAGAGGTCACGCACCAGCGCCAGGAGGCGAGTACTGAGGATGTTGCTGCTGGGGCACAGCAACAACACCACGGGAGACAGTGAGGGACCTTAAAAGGCAGAAGTGTTGTGTATGTACCTTTAAGAGAAGAACTGATTTTATACTGCAGTACCGACAGTGACCACACCTGTATAAAAAGCCCTAGCAGGCTTCTGTACTTCAGTCTGACGTTTACCCTCTTCAGTAAATACCTGTTTTATTGTTCTCCTGCAGTCCGTGTATTATTGATACTCGGACACTACACTGGCGACGGGCAGGTTCGAACTCACCTGCAGTACTGCATCACCTCACAGGGATCTTTCCGAGAAGAAGCTTCTTGGAGGTCGAAGTCAGGTCAACGGGCGTCGACCGCCCAAGGATCCATCGGTGCTCGGAGAATTGCGGGAGAGGCTGTGGAGAGCTGGGCTTGGCTCCCCAGTCAAGGTGTTCCAGCAAATCGTGCTGGTAGCAGGTAGTGCGCTGATCCTTCCGGACTGCGGTGGACTCGAGCGACTGGTTCTGCAAAGGGGCGGTGCAGTGTCGTCGGGAGGAAAGAGAGGGGGTGGAGCGCACAGGGCGCGGTCGGTGCTCAAGAACCGGGCAGCGTAGAGAAAATAAAACGAGGGGAAGGAAAAGTGAGACGCACCGAAGCCGCGAGTCGCCGCCATTACCCTGTAGAACGCTAGGAGCAGCGTGGCAGCAAGGGGAAGAAGGAAAAGCACGGGAGGCGCCATTTTATTCCATTGGGGAAGAAGGAAAAGCGTGGGAGGCGCCATTTTATTCCATTGGGGAAGAAGAAAAAGCGCGGGAGGCACCATTTTAAATCACCCAAGATGCCGAAGAGTGGCAGTATCACTGCTTTCGACAACGAGGTAGAAGACTGGACCACATATGTGGAAAGAATTGAAGTGTACTGCAATGCCAATGAGGTGGCCAATGGAAAGAAGGCATCTGTATTATTAAATTTGATGGCCGCGAGAACGTACTGCCTATTGCGGAATTTAATTACCCCAGCTAAACCAATGGAGAAAAGTTTTAGAGATTGTTAATATCTCACAGGGACATCTAAACCCTACACCGCTGCTGATAGAAAGATTCAAGTTCCATAAAAGAAACCAGCACAAAGATGAGAACAATGCTGAATATCTTACGGAACTACGCAAGTTATCGAAGCACTGCCAGTTCAGAGCAGGACTGGCAGACACCTTACGGGATAAGTTTGTCTGCGGGCTCCAGAGTGAAGGAACCCAGAAACGACTACTTTCGGAAAAGGACCTGACGCTAGAACAGGCTCTCAGCCTGACAGTATCCTACGAAGCAGCAGCACGGGGAGCTGCGGAAATACAACAGAAACCACAAGAATACAGCGCTAACGAAATGGCGTACGGAGCAGAAAAGTGCTATTGCTGCAGCAGAACAACCGATGATCAGAAGGACTGCTGGTTTAAGGACAAAGTATGCAGGCAATGCGGGAAAATGGGACATATAGCAAGAGTCTGCAGGTCGGGAAAGAAAACCAACACTACAAGAACTAAGGGAAAGTAAAAAAAATGACAGACAGTAGTTCGGAAGATCAGGAGAGTGATAATGACTCCGGGAGCAGGAGACTAAGTTGTCTAAAGTTACACAATGTGATCGCAAAGGAGGATCACCGAACCATTTGGGTCACCCTCATGATAACAGGGTCCCAAGTAAAGATGGAATTGGATACAGGATCAGCCATAACTGTCATGAATCGACGAGACTATGAGCGGCTATTCTCACACATACCCTTAAAGGGCACGTCCATTGTATTGAAGACATACACGGGGCAAACAGTCTACCTCAGAGGAAAAATAAGGGTGCCAGTTAAATACAACGGTAAGGAAACACAGAAACTGTATCTATATATACAACAAGATGGAGGACCACTATTATTGGGATGTGAATGGATCCGAAAAATACAATTGGATTGGCATTCCATTCAGGCGCTAACTGTGACTGACAAAAAATGATAAAGTCACACCTGGAAGACTGTCAAAAATTCTAACTGACGCGAAAGAGGTGTTCCAACAAGGACTTGGGACTCTAAAAGGAGTAAAGGCAATGATAAAAATCAAAGATAACACAAACCCCCAAAAAATTTTAAGGCCAGACCGGTACCGTACGTGATCTGCCCAGCCGTTGAAGCAGAACTGGAGAATTCGGGTGTGCTGTCCAAGGTGGACTGGAGCGAGTGGGCCACACCCATCGTTCCTGTAATGAAGAAATCATTGAGCAGCATGCCTGGGGAGCCGAAGGTGGTTCGCATCTGTGGGGACTTCAAGGTAACTATGAACCCAGTCCTGCACACAGTACAATATCCACTTCCACGGATAGAAGATATTTTCGCCTCACTATCTGGAGGGAAACGCTTTACAAAGATCGATCTGGCCCAAGCGTATCTACAAATGGAGGTGGAAGAAGCATCTAGGAAATACCTCACTATAAACACTCACAAAGGCCTTTACCAGTACAATCGACTGGTATTCGGGGTAGCAAGAGGGCGATGGAACAAGTCCTGCAAGGGATCCCGGGGACGCAGTGTTATTTGGATGACATCCTGGTTACGGGCAAAAATGACAGTGAACACCTTGCTAACCTGGAGCAGGTGCTCACTAGATTGCAGGAATATGGGCTACGAGCCAACCGCCCCAAATGAGAGTTCTTCAGGAGACAAATCTCATATTGTGGCCACATGATTGATGAGGAAGGGTTGCATAAGTCGCCAGACAAGATTGAGGCTGTAGTCAAGGCTCCTGCACCGGAAAATGTGTCGCAACTGAGGTCGTTTCTCGGGTTGGTGAACTACTACCATAAGTTCTTGCCGAATTTATCTACAATTCTGCACCCACTGAATGCCCTGCTGCAAACTGGAGTAACATGGAAATGGAGTGATGAGTGTAAGTGTGTAAGCGTGCCTTTCAGAAATGTAAATGCCTAATCACTTCAAAAGAAGTATTGGCCCACTACAACCCAACACTACCGATTCGGTTGGCATGTGATGCGTCTCCCTACGGCATTGGAGCAGTGCTGTCACACAAATTCCTTGATGGTTCAGAGAGGCCAATAGCCTTTGCGTCGCGCTCGCTAACCTCAGCCAAGCGTAACTACGCCCAGATTGACAGGGAGGCCCTCAGCCTGGTGTGGGAGGTGAAGAAGTTCAATCACTATCTGCACGGGCAGAAATTCACCCTACTGACTGATCAGCCCCGGTCTCCATTTTTAACCCAAAGAAGGGCGTTCCGGTGAGGACGGCTGCAAGGATGGTCACTTTTTCTAGGGGCACATCAGTACGACATAAAGTACAAGGGTACGAAACAGCATGGAAACGCTGATGGGCTGTTGCGCCTTCCGTTGCCTATGGTAGAAGAAGCACCTGCAGTGGACCCTGTTGAGATATTCCATGCGACCATAGTCAAATGTCTGCCTGTTACAAACTCGAGTATAGAGAAGGAAACCAGAAATGACCAGACACTCTCTCGGGTCTATGATTTGACAGTGAAGGGATGGCCAGCACATGGCGACTCACTGTTGCCAGCATTCTCGCCAAGGAGAGAACAGCTGTCAGTGTGCCGGGGGTCCTTGATGTGTGGATCCCGAGTGGTAATTCCACCCAAGTTGAGAGACAGAGTGCTCAATGAGCTTCACGAGGGTCATCTGGGAGGGGTAAAAATGAAAAGCCTAGCCAGGGCTTGTGGTGGTGGCCGGGAATCGATAAACAAATCAAGGACCTGACCAAGAGCTGCTCAGGATGCCAGAAAGTCCAAAATGCACCACCACAGGCCCCTCTACACCCATGGGAGTGGCCCTCATCGCCATGGCAACAGGTACACATTGATTTTGCTGGTCCATTTATGGACTCAATGTTTCTAATCGCCGTGGATACCCATTCAAAATGGCCAGAGGTCATCAAAATGTCCTCCACCACCACGGAGAAAACTATTGCAGTCCTACGGACCATCTTCGCCAGGAATGGCTTGCCAGAACAGATTTGCTCCGACAATTGGCCACAGTTTGTGTCCGAGGATTCCCGGAGGTTTCTGAGGAATAATGGGGTGAAACATTACACATCTGCCCCATATCATCCAGCCACAAATGGATTGGCTGAGAGGTTTGTTCAGACCTTTAAAAAGGCAATAAAGGCGATGTATAACGACGACATACCACTACAACACAAGGTGGATAATTTCTTGTTTGCTTACCGGAATGCGACACATGCAGTCACCAACCAAGCTCCAGCCATAATGTTCTTCAATCGAAGGCTAAGATGTCGCCTGGATTTGCTCAAACCAAACATAAGACGAGATGTTGAGGATAATCAATTCCAGCACATCAATGAGAAGCCAACCCGGAGCTTCAAGATAGGGCAACCAGTCTTGGCCCACGACTACCGAATAGAAAAATGGCAGCCAGGAACGATATGCACACAGCAGGGACCACTAATGTACACAGTGGACGTTGGAGAGAGCATAGTGAGACGCCATGCTGACCAGATTCTAGAGTCACAGGAACAAGCCAAACCTATACCACGAGCATGTGCAGCTGGTAATGAACCCAAAGTACAGATTGCATCTACCTCAGAAGCAGTGGTATCGGAAGCTGACGAACCAAACAATGACAATGAGCCAGAATTGACTCCGCCGCAAGAACAGGATACTCGAGAAAGGCGCTATCCAGTCAGGATCAGGAAGCCTCCTCAAAGACTGAACTTATAAATAATTATTTCAGTTGATGTATATAGTACAGAGAAAATTGTAATTGTAATTAATTAGTTAGTTGTTAAATGAATGTTATGTACTGTTTATCTAAAAGGGGAGGAATTGTTGTGTATGTACCTTTGAGAAGAACTGATTTTACACTGCTGTACCGGCAGTGACCACACCTGTATAAAAAGCCCTAGCTAGCTTATGTACTTCAGTCTGACGTTTACCCTCTGTTCAGTAAATACCTGTTTTATTGTTCTCCTGCAGTCCGTGTATTATTAATACTCGGACACTACAAGAAGTGCCCTCTAAGTTCAGAATCACAGCCCCGTCAAAGACAGAGCTGAGCCTTCAGTGGGTAAATATTTGGGGCCAGAGTCAGGAAGGTGCTGCAAGCAGGGTGGATGAGCAACAGATCCTCCAGCAATCCAAGCCCTGAGCCCCCACCACTATTTGCTTGTGATGATCAGGGACAGAGCAGACAGCAGCAATCCTGGAGGATTCACTGCCTGAATTCTCCCTCATTTTCCTACACATTGAGGAGAATCCCAACAGGAAGCTTGGACTACATTAAAAAAGGTGCTATATAAATACAAGCTGCTGTTGTTAAATATGAAGATGGTTGCAGCCTTGGCTGACTGGTAGCAGACTTGCCTCGGAGTCAGGTGGTCGTGGGCTGAATCCCCACTCGAGACACTTCAACACAAACTCTTGGCTGACACTCCAGTGCAGTACCGAGGGAGCGCTGCACTGTACGAGATACCATTTCACAGATGAGGCGTTAAACCGAGGCTCTGTCTGCCCTCACGGGTGGACACGAGTTCCCACGGCACTATTCGAGGAGGAGGAGAGTCCTCCTGATGTCCTGGTCAATATTTATCCTTCAAACACTAAAACCGATGATCTCATTGCTGTTTGTAGGAGTTACTACATAAATGCCAATTCTTTCTTTTAAATCGAGGGTTGAGCAACATGGTTCGATGCTACGCAAAACAGCAACATATCACATAGCCTTCTCTGCCAATGGTCAAACAAACTGTAGCCTAGTCATGGCCATTAATTCTCTTAATGGATTTCGAGAATGCCCCCTGGTCACAATAGTGTTGTTTGTAAAGTTGTAAACAGTAACCTAGATTGTGGTGTGCCCTTATTAGGTTGGTTGAGGGGCTGTAGGCAGGTTGGTTCCATCTGAAGCAGAGTTAACACCATGTGGTGAAGCCAGTACGTTCATGCTGGCTGTGTGCCCTGCAGTTCCTTCTTGCTTCATCAAACCAGCCATGCAGAAACACTTCCCCTTGCATTTCACACATTTACGCAGAATACAACAAACGGTTATTATTTTCGGCAAAAAAAAGCAACAAGCGTAACATCACACTGCAGAAGGCACATCCAGCCCACGAAAATCATTCCCCTTCACTGTCCTTGCATTCAATAACTGGCTGTTTATAATAGTACTGCTTTGGGTGGGCGGGGTAAGACTGTTACCAGTACAGTGGGCATGAAGCATTAAGTAAATGAATCAACAGCTCAAACGCACAGTACAGCCCCCGCCACTTAAAACGGTTACGTTTAAAATGGGCGGTCGCTTATATCAGCCAAACAGCGAGAAGCATTGCAATAACAGAAAATGCTAGAAACACTCAGGTCAGGCAGCATCTGTGGATGTAGTGTATGTACTTTGCAGAAGGAACTATATTCTGCAGCCCCTGTATACTGCAGTACCAGTAGTGACCACCCCTGTATATAAGCCTGTGTAGTAACATTTGCATAGTAGTTCCAGGTTGCCTCCATTCAGTAAAGACCTGTTATAACCAACTCCTGCAGTCCGTGTCTCAATTATACACAGACATAATAGTGGAGAGACAGAGTTAACGTCTCAGGTCGATGACCCTTCATCAAAACTGGAATAAGTTAGAGATGGAACAGGTTTTTAAGCAGGTGTACAGAGGCAGGGAGAGGGGGGAGGGGAGGAAAGAACAAAAAGGAAGGTCTGTGATAGGGTGGAAGGCAGGAGAGATTAAAAGACAAAGGGGATGATGGTGCAAGGCAAAAGGAGAAGGTAATGGGACAAGAAACAAAAGATGAGTCTAGGTGAGGTGTAAATGGCGATGGCAGAATAATCGACAGCTGCCATGTGAGAGAAAAAAGTAAATAAATAATAGGGGCCGAGAATATGGCCTAAAATTGTTGAACTCTGTATTGTGTCCAGAATGCTGTAAAGTGCCTAATTGGAAGATGAGGTGCTGTTCCTTGAGCCAGAAGCATTATTCATTTGCATTAACATCAATTTCAAAGTCGCCGGTTATAGCATCTGAAGTGCTTCATTTATTTCACCAGAAACAGCTGTGTTTACTCACTCACTTCAGTGGTGTGGGGTTACAGTTTGCACTGACTGCAGCTTCAATTAAGCTAGTTGCATTGCATGTGGTATTGAGCTACAACATTCTTGTCGTATTCTTGCAAATTGCACAAGTTTTCAGGGATACGTGCTCATTACATAACAAACTGAAGAGCAAAAAATTAAAAGGATTGAATTATTAATCAAAGTAGCGTTTCGGTCTCCTCTAACGACAAGGGTTGACCGTCAGCTCTTGGCACAGAATCGATCAGATTCATCAAGGGCAGAGCTAGAGCAACAGTTAGTGTTAAATAAAAACAGTAAATGCTGGAAATACTCAGCAGGTCAGGCAGCATCTGTGGATAGAGAAACAGAGTTAACGTTTCGGGTCGATGGCCTTGAAAGGTAACAGAGGTGCCATCTTTCGGCCGAGACCTTAAGCCAAGGCCCCATCTTCCCTCTCAGGTGGAGGTAAAAGATCCCAAGGCACTGTTCAGAAGAAGAGCAGGAGTGTTGTCCCCTGTGAGAAATTCCTTCACTCAGAGGGTGGTGAACCTGTGGAATTCTCCAGCACAGAAGGCTGTGGAGGCCAAGTCACTGAATATATTTAAGAAGGAGCTAGATAGATTTCTAGACGCAAAAGGCATCAAGGGGTATGGGGAGAGAGTGGGAATATGGTATTGAGACAGAGGATCAGCCATGATCATATTGAATGGTGGAGCAGGCTCGAAGGGCCTACTCTGGCTCCTATTTTTCTATGCTTCTGTGTGTCTTGGCCAATATTTATCCCTCAACCAACACCTAAAAACAGGTGATCTGGTCATTATCACATTGTGGGAGCTTGCTGTGCACAAATCAGCTGCTGCATTTCCTACATTACAACACTGACTACGCTTCAAAAGTACTTTGGGATGTCCTGAGGTTGTGGAAGGTGCTACATAAATGCAAGTCTTTCTTCCTTCTTTCACTTCCAGCCGTCTCTGGGCACCCGCCCATACATGGTAAAACAGCACAGGACCAAACAAATGGACAAGCACGAGGAGCTCTCAGTCTCCACATAACCAACAACCGGCAGACCTTGACTGTAGCAACACAACAAAAAGTAGTGACCTCATGAGGCGTGTACTTCATCTACAATGAAGGTGGCTCTCCATCCAATTCACAAGTGGGAATCCTTTCATAGGACTTTCCTCCCAACATACATACATACATATATATATTTTTTTTAAATAAACAAGATCTACTCCAAATTTAACAGTTTCACAAGTGATAGCCCATTGCCAATATTTCTCGTAAGGTAAGGTAATGGAGTTAAGAGGGCAGATGTTCCTCATTTACTGTTTGTTTGACCTTGCTGCATGCAAATCAGCTCCTACCTTTGCCTACGAAATAGTGACTGCACTTCAAACATGAAAGGCGCTATAACAGTGCAAGTTTTCTATTAAATATGACCCGTTTCCATACCCAGAAATGGGCCGAAACTAATTTCCACCCCATAGCATCTACAACACAGAAACTGGCCATTCGGCCCAACTTGTCTAAGCTGGTGTTTGCACGTCACACAAACTTCCTCTCATCCTGCACCTCCTGTATCCCTCTACCTCATGTCTGCATCAATGCTAGCTGCATTAACCACTATGTGGCAGTGAGTTACAGAATTACATTTAAAATTGGATATTGGGTTGGGTGGGGTGGGGTGGAAAGAGAGAGGACAGAAAAAAAAAAGTGATCATTTATCACAAAAGATCTTCCCTGGTGAGCCACAGGTGGTGCGAAAGTGTGATGGGTATAAGGTGACATGACAAGTGTGATGCTTACAGGAAGTGCTCATTGTGTGCAATTGACCATTTACACAGAACCACACGCCATCCACAGTGATATCAACTTAACAAATGCATTGCTTACAAGTCTCCTCTTGAAAGTTCCCCGCCAAATGCCTCCAAGCTTCCCCCTGTTCGATCGATTGCATCGGGAAATTTTATTCCTAACAAAAATGACCAAAGTTTGTATGAGCTTAAGCTGGGCGTTAGGCAACATACTTAGAAACAACTGTGAAACAAAACTAGCATCTAAAATTTGACCCTGGGGAATGAGCATGCAATAGCACCAGGGGGAAAATTGTAAGCGATAGATCGACCGTGAAAGGCGTTACCTGATACAAGACCATCGCGAAGTTGGACAACATCTTCATTAACATTTACAGCTTCTTGTGTCTCCTCATGGATACTATAACACATCCAATATGGAAGAAAATATCGCTTAAATCAATAATCCATTGTAAACCAGGTTCATTTCCAGCACTTGCATCATTAATACTTACATATAGACTCAATTAGAACCTGCCAGGGCTGAAGTAAAACATCTAAAATACATTCCAGGAAAGAAAAAAAATAGCATTTTATGCAAAAAATTTCAGGTCATCCTGTCCTATTCGTGCACAGGTGTGCCCCCGTGGTACAAGAAAACTCACACAGCATCCACAGTTCCTTTGGATTGGTGAACACCTCTCAGCTTCACCACAATTGATTCAAGGTGATTTTACTGAGTATTTGCAGGCAAAAGCACAAGGTGCTAGACAAGTAACCATTTGCATTTTCGCAGTTGTATCAGTGAAAATCGTGTCAAACCTTTTAAGTTCTTGCTGGACTTTTACAAATAAGCTTAAGGGAGCAGTTCCCACCAGGATTCTCTCCCAGCGCTGTTCATGTTCTTCATGGTCAACAACATCGCCACGTTTAGCCAATCAAGTATGCGAGAGGGGAAGTGTTACAATTAAGTGACTGTAGGAATCTCATTTTAAGATAACGTATTTCTCGCTCACCTCCCCACATCCTGAAGTCATCCTACGCTGCACAGCATTTTGACAGAGAGGATGCATATGAACCTGCCCCCTAGGCCCTGCAACCAGCTATAAAGAAATATACCCGGGGGGGGGGGGGGGGGGGGAAGAAAGAGAGCTGTTATCTTGACCTTTAGTTTTCCTTCCTCAGGCAACCTAGGTAATGGTAGAAGCCAACACTCACGCCACAGAGCTGAAACCACATCCTGTCATCTGTTACGTACACACACAAACAAACATGCATTGCTGGGAGTCACTTTGATCAGTGTTGGACTTCACATGGCGAGCAAGTTAAAAGGAACAAGCACACAATCCTACTCAATAACCAATCGAAAGTCCCACATCAGCACAATAGTGAAGGGTAATGTAACGTACCAGCAGGCAGATTGGCCAAACAGTAAATGATCACCTTGAATTTAAATATTAAAAAGGATACAAATAATGAAGTGTGAAAAGTACTGCAACCAACACAGGAAGATAAAAGTCAACAAGTTCAAGGTTTTTCTTGAACCAATCGATTCTCATTTCCTAAAATGTTACTGTACTTGCTCTCAAACTACCTAAATAGGGCAGCAGGAGGAAGGTGGCAGGGGAGAAAAGTATAGAACCAGAATCCAAATGCAGGTGATCCAGATGGACAATAGTACTTAAATATTCTTGGTTTGTGGGTGGCGCTGGTGAGGCCACATTTATCGTCCACCCTTTGCCCCAAGGTGGTGTTGGTGGGCCTCCTCCTTAGCCAATTGTTTGCACAATGGAATGGCTTGCGAGGCCACTTCAGAGGGCATCAAGAGTCAACCATGTAGAGTAGGACTGGAGTCAGACTGGGTAAAGGGTGGCAGATTCCCTTTCCCTGATGGACGTAAGTGAACCAAGTTGGGTTTTTCAACAATCTGCCAACATGCATGCTCATTTGTTCTGATGCCAGCTCACAATTCACCAGATTTATTGAATTCATTGAATGTACAACTTATCAGGTAGCAGAATATAACATAAATCAGTCACTTGGGCTCAGCACAGACCAGGGCTCCAGTCATACAAACTATACTTATAGTCCTTGCTATTCCTAACCTTCGCCTCCTACAGTCTTCGATCCACTCTTTCATCACCGCACGATAAGTGTCCAGATCAATAGAGACGTCCTTGTTATCTGGGTCCAGCATGTTGCACAAATCCTCAAGGCCACTGTCCTCAGAGCTGCGGCTCGTGGTGTGTCGCAGGTAGTCCACGATCTCAGAAACAGCCACTTTCCCTGCAGAAAGGAATGGGCCCAAATGTTTTTGATAATGCAGATTATTCACTTTGATGAGATTTCATGGGGTCAAACTAATCCCACTAGACATGGGATTACCAGCGCGGAGAAGTCAACAACTGAGACATTCCAGCTTTCCCAGTGGGACAAACTATGCAAGTGGCAAAGCCACCAACTTCATGTCCCCTCATGAATTAGAATCATAGAATAGTACATCACAGGAGGCGGCCATTCGACCCGTCGAGTCTGCGCTGGCTCTTTCGAAGAGCAATCCAATTTGTCCCACTCCCCGCTTTATTACTGCAATTTTTTCGCCTTCAAATATTTATCCCATTCCCTTTTGAAGGCTACAATTGAATCTGTATCCACCACCCCATCAGGCTGTGCATTCCAAATCCTAACCGCTCATTGCGTAAAAAAGGTTTTCCTCATGTCGCCTCTGGCTCTTTTGCAAATCACCTTAAATCTATGCCCTCTGGTTATCGACCCTTCAACGATTGGTAACCATTTCTCCTTATTTATTCTATCTAAACCTTACATGATTTTATTAAACACCTCTATCAAATCTCCTCTTAGCCTTCTCTGCCCTAAGGAGAACAATTGGACCCACCTCCCCCGCCACCCCTGTGTGCGATTTACAATTCGGTTAAGGATGGATTGAAAACTTGCCTGTAGAAAGTGACAAAGCCTGAATGCCAGTCAAGGCAGAGACCAAACTGTGGCCTCCTGAATGGGATCTAACACTCCTGCTACAGTGGAGTCTCCTTAGTCACTTTCCATAGCAATAGCTGTTCAATATTCGAACAGTCAAATCAGTTTACTAATGTGGAGCATATTGCCCTCTCCTGGAGAAACACATGAACGGAGCCATCACTCATTTTCTAAACTGCCTGACACATTATTACAAGGGAAAGCAACAGGAGCAACACCGTGTTTAGACCACAGTACTCGTCATTAACATAAGAACATAAGAAATAGGAGCAGGAGTAGGCCAATCGGCCCCTCGAGCCTGCTCCGCCATTCAATAAGATCATGGCTGATCTGATCCTAACCGCCAATCTACTATCACAGAACCATCTCCTGAATCTAACAGAATTAGACACACGAAATAGGAGCAGGATCAGGCTACACGTCCCCTGGGCCCGCTCTGCTACACACAGGGCCATGTCCGATCCGAACCTAGACTCATGTCCAAATTCCTGCCCGCTCCCTGTAACCCTTAATTCCCTTTACTTCTAGGAAACTGTCTATTTCGGTTTTAAATTTATGTAATGATGTAGCTTCTACAGCTTTTTGGGGCAGCATATTCCATGGACCTACCACCCTCTGAGTGAAGTAGTTCCTCCTCAGCTCAGTTTTGAAAGAGCAGCCCCTTATTCTAAGACTATGCCTCCTAGTTCTAGTTTCACCCATCATCGGGAACATCCTCCCCGCATCCACCCGATCCAACCCCTTCACAATCTTATATGTTTCAATAAGATCGCCTCATTCTTCTGAACTCCAATGAGTAGAGTCCCAATCTACTCAACCTCTCCTCATATGTCCATCCCCTCATCCCCGGGATTAACCGAGTGAACCTTCTTTGTACTGACTCGAGAGCAAGTATGTCTTTTCTTAAGTATGGACACCAAAACTGTATGCAGTATTCCAGGTGCGGTCTCACCAATACCTTGTACAACTGAAGCAATACCTCCCTATTTTTATATTCTATCCCCCTAGCAATGAAAGCCAACATTCCATTGGCCTTCTTAATCACTTGCTGCACCTGCATACTAACCTTTTGAGTTTCGTGCACCAGGACCCCCAGATCCCTTTGTATTTCAGTACTTTCCAGTTTCTTGCCATTAAGATAGTAACTTGCTCTACGATTTTTCCTGCCAAAGTGCAGAACCTCACACTTTCCAGTATTGTATTCCATCTGCCAAATCTCTGCCCACTTACTTAGCCTGTCTATGTCCCCTTGCAGGTTTTTTATGTCCTCCTCACTCACTACTTTCCCTCCCATCTTAGTATCATCTGCAAACTGATACGTTACACTCAGTCCCCTCCTCCAAATCGTTAATATAGATTGTAGAGAGTTGGGGATCCAGCACTGACCCCTGCGGAACACCACTAGTTACTGATTGCCAGTCTGAGAATGAACCATTTATCCCAACTCTCTGCCTTCTTTTAGATAGCCAATCCTCTATCCATGCCAGAATATTACCCCCAATCCCGTGATTTTTTATCTTAAGCAATAATCTTGTGTGGCACCTTGTCAAATGCCTTTTGGAAGTCTAAATACACTACATGCACTGGTTCCCCTTTATCCACCCTATATGTTACTTCCTCAAAAAACCCCAGCAAATTTGTCAAACATGACTTCACCTTCATAAAACCATGCTGACTTTGTCCTATTAAATTATGATTATCCAAATGTCCTGTTACTGTCTCCTTAATAATGGACTCCAAAATTTTACCTACCACAGATGTTAGGCTAACCAGACTATAGTTTCCAGCCTTCTGTCTACTGCCCTTTTTAAATAAGAGTGTTACATTAGCAGTTTTCCAGTCTGCCAGGACCTTTGCTGAGTCCAGGGAGTTTTGGAAAATTATTACCAATGCATCCACAATCCCTACCGCCACTTCCCTCAAGACCCTAGGATGTAAGCCATCAGGTCCAGGTGATTTATCTGCCTTGAGTCCCATTATTTTACCGAGTACCACTTCCTTAGTGATTTTGATCGTGTTTAGCTCCTCCCCCCCTATAGCCCCCTGTTTGTCCAGTGTTGGGATATTCTTAGTGTCTTCTACTGTAAAGACTGATACAAAAATTCATTGTGTTTTTGCCATCTCCATATTTCCCACCATTAATTTCCTGGTCTCATCCTCCAAGGGACCAACATTTACTTTAGCCACCCTTTTTCTTTTTATATAACTATAAAAACTCTCACTATCTGTTTTTATATTTTTTGCTAATTTACTTTCATAATCTATCTTCCCTTTCTTAATCAATCTTTTTGTTATTTTTTGCTGTCTTTTAAAGTTTTCCCAATCTTCTATCCTCCCACTAGATTTGGCTACCTTATATGCCCTTGTTTTTAGTCAAATACTATCCTTAATTTCTTTACTTAGCCACGGATGGCTGTCTTTTCTTTTACACCCTTTTCTTCTCAGTGGTATATATTTTTTTTGGAAGTTGTAAAATAACTCCTTAAATGTACGCCACTGATCATGTATCGTCTTACCCTTTAATCTATTTTCCCAATCCACTCTACTCAATTCCGCTCTCATACCTTCATAGTCTCCTTTATTCAAGCTTAGCACACTTGTTTGAGATCCAACCTTCTCACCCTCTAATTGAATATGGAATTCAACCATGTTATGGTCACTCATTCCAAGGGGATCCTTTACTCGGACATTTTTAATTAATCCTGTCTCGTTACACAGGACCAGATCTAAGGTTGCTTGCCCCCTGGTCGGTTCAGTTACATGCTGCTCAAGAAACCCATCCCTAATACACTCAATAAACTCATCCTCAAGGCTGCCCTGCCCAATTTGATTTGTCCAATTAATATGATAGTTAAAATCCCCCATAATTATAGATGTTCCCTTATTACAAGCCTCAACTATTTCCTGATTGATACTCCGTCCAACAGAGTTGCAACTGTTCGGAGGCCTATAGACTACGCCCACTAGTGTTTTTTTCCCCTTATTATTCCTTACCTCCACCCAAACTGTTTCATTAGCCTGATCTTTTGACCCAATATCATTTCTCTATTAGTGATTCCTTCCTTTATTAACATAGCCACCCCACCTCCCCTTCCTTCCTGCCTGTCCTTCCTGATCGTTAAATAACCTGGTATGTTTAATTCCCAGGCAGTCACCCTGCAGCCATGTTTCTGTAATGGCCACAAGATCATACCCATATGTAGTTATTTGTGCCATTAACTCATCTATTTTGTTACAAATGCTACGTGCATTCAGATAGAGAACTTTCAAATATGTTTTGTGACACTTAGTTCCTGCTTTTGCCCTTTTTATTACTTTACCTTTTACTCCATACCTTCTGCCCCTTCCTGACACACACTGGTTTTTAATTTCCCCACTGCTACCTAAGTCTATGACCTTCTCTGTTGTCATTTTTATTATTTGCTCTCGAGGAACCTCCCCCCCCCAACTAGTTAGTTTAAAGCCCTCGCTACAGCCCTAGTTATATGATCCGCCAGGACTCTAGTCCCAGCACTGGCCAAGTGAAGCCTGTCCCAATGGAACAGCTCCCTCCTGCCCCAGTACTGGTGCCAGTGTCCCAGGAAGCAAAACCCATTTCTCCCACACCAGTCTTTGAGCCACGCATTTAACTCTCTAATTTTATTTGTCCTAGCCAAATTCGCTCGTGGCTCAGGTAATAATCCAGAGATTATTACCCTTGAGGTTCTGTTTTTTAATTTGACCCCTAGCTGCTCATACTCCTTTAACAGAACCGGCTTCCTAGTCCTATCTATGTCGTTTGTACCAACATGGACCACGACAGCTGGATCCACCCCCTCCCACTGCAAGTTTCTTTCCAGCCCAGAGGAGATGTCCTTAACCCTGGCACTGGGTAGGCAACACAGCCTTCGGGACTCTCGCTCTCGGCTGCAGAGAACTCCATCTATCCCCCTAATAATACTATCCTCTACCACTACAACATTTCTATTTACTCCCCCCTCTTGAATGGCCCCCCGTTCCACGGTGCTGTGGCCAGGTTGCTCATCCTCCCTGCAGTCCCTGCTCCTGTCCCCACAGGGAGTAAGAACCTCGAATCTGTTGGACAAGAGCAAGGGCTGCGGCTCCTCCAGCTCTACCTCCTGGATCCCCGTACCTGCCTCACTCGTAGTCACACCGTCCTGTCCCTGACCATGGGATACATCTGAATTAATTAACTTCATAGGTGTGACCACCTCCTGATACACAGAATCCAGGTACTTCTCCCCCTCCCTGATGTGTCGCAGTGTCTGAAGCTCAGACTCCAGCTCATCAACACAGAGCTGGAGTTCCTGTAGCAGCAGACACTTGTCACAGACGTAATCACCGTGAGCCTCAATGGGGTTCACCGGCTCCCACATCTTGCAACAGTAACATATCACCTGCTCCATTCTATGTAATTAATTAAATTTTTTATTGTTAGTTATGGACACCCTCTGCCCGATTTTAGAGGCTAGTATCCCCTTTAATTAATTGGATTTAAATTAAATCAATCCCTCTAGTTACACCAGTTAAATGGTTTACCAACAGTCACTCTGCACCAGAAAGGCCTTATTAACTACAACCCAGAGTTAAAGTTTGAAAAGAGCACCTAACACCACACTTACCCAAACTCACACTTACCCAAACTCACACTTACCCAAACTCACAGCACTCTTTGATGACTCACACTAGGACTGGTCTTTTTATACTGTTTGTTTGTTTACAGCCAAATGAGTCACCCCTGCTGATTGGTTAGAAAACTGGTTTCCACTGCCTGCTGTGCCAATTTACTCCTACTGCAGTGTAACCTTGTTTTACTCTTCTTAAACCAACAGAATCCCAAATATTTAACTTTTCCCCTTTAGTTAAGCTGCTTAAGTAATCTTATCATGAATGATTTAAAGAGAAATAACAATTAAAGAACTCTCACACTTACCCAAACTCACAGCACTTTTTGATGACTCTCACTCAGTGCTTGCTCGCACTAGGACTGGTCATTCTAGATGGTTATCTAATAAAAATTAGGAATTGCTAGACGAAGAGCAAGGTCCATCTAGATTGCCTTCTAGCATCCTGGGAGTCACATGATACAATAATGGAGTTGTTGACTAATCAGGGCAATCAATCTCTATCAATGAGTCTACAACAGACCCAGACATGAGGCGAGGCAAATCCCAGTGATGGAGAGCTTTGGGATCCAGAGGTCCAAAGACAACTGTTCCTCCCAAGCATGCTACACTTACTACACGTCATGTCTCCAATTACATAGAACATACGGCACAGAAACAGGCCATTCAGCCCAACCAGTCCATGCCGACGTTCACGCTCCACTCGAGCCTCCTCTCGTCTTTCCTCATCTAATCAGCATAACCCTCTATTCCCTTCTCCCTTACATGTGTATCTAGCTTCCCCTTAAATGCATCTATACTATTCACTTCAACCACTCTCTGTGGTAGCAAGTTCCACATTCTCACCACTCTTTGGGTAAAGAAGTTTCTTCTGAATTCCCTATTGGATTTCTTGGTGACTATCTTATATTGAAGGCCTCTAGTTTTGCTCTTTCCCACAAGTGAAAACATTCTCTCTGTATCCACCCTATCAAAACCTTTCATAATTTTATAGACCTCTATTAGGTCACCCCTCAGCCTTCTCTTTTCAAAAAGAGACCCAGCTTGTTCATCCTTTACTCATATATTGTACCCCAAAATGTTATTATCTGAATGGTGAAGGTAGAACTGCTTTACCTCTGTGCCTTATGTCACAGGCATAGAAAATAGTGTCCAGCAAATCCTCCTCACAGATCAGACTTGTATCTTCGGCATTTTCCATTCTGTTTGGCACTGCAGGCTCGTTTACTTTAGAAAAATAGTGAAAGGTTGAAGAGAACATACAGCTTTAGTCAAGTGTCACCATCACTTGTAACTCATGCTGTGTTTACCTCCCAAGTTTAATGTTCCATTTATGAGCATTCTTTTATACACATTTTGCTAAATGACATTTCCTCCATTAATTTCTTTAGAAGCACATCAAACATACATAGTGAGGGTAATTCAGTGCACATACATGTACAATTAGGCAATAGAATAAGGGACTCAGTATCACTTAGTTGAATGTAAATCAGTTCTTCATTTAAACAGTCACATTAGTATAAATGTCTTACCCATAAACTGATATCCTAAGAATACCATACTGTCATATTTTATGCAGTAATTAATACCCATCCCATGTGCAAGTATACAATTGAGAAAAATCAAATCATAGAATGGTTACAGTGCAAAAGGAGGCCATTCGACCCGTCGAGCCTGTGCCGGCTCTCTGCAAGAGTATGTCAGTTAGTCTCACTCCCCCGCCCTTTCCTCGTACCCCTGCAAATTCTTTTCCTTAAGGTAATTAACGAATTCCCTTTTGAAAGCCACAACTGAATCTGCCTCCACCACCCTTTCAGGCAATGCATTCCAGATCCTAACCACTCACTGCATAAAAAAGATTTTCCTCATGTCGCCTTTGGTTCTTCTGCCAGTCACTTTAAATCTGTGTCCTCTGGTTCTCCACCCTTCCGCCAATGGGAACAGTTTCTCTATCTACTCTGTCTAGACCCATGATTTTGAACACCTCTATCAAATCTCCTCTTAACCTTCTCTGCTCTAAGGAGAACAAGCCCAGCTTCTCCAGTCTATCCACGTAACTGAAGTCCCTCATCCCTGGAACCATTCTCATAAATCTTTTCTGCACCCTCTCCAAGGCCTTCGCATCCTTCCTAAAGTGCGGTGCCCAGAATTGGACACAATACTCCAGTTGAGGCTGAACCAGTGTTTATAAAAGGTTCATCATAACTTCCTTGCTTTTGTACTCTATGCCTCTATTTATGAAGCCCAGGGTCCCATATGCTTTTTTAACCGCTTTCTCAACCTGCCCTGCCACCTTCAACGATTTGTGCACATATACCCCCAGGTATCTGTTCATGCACCCGCTTTAGGATTGTACCCTTTAGTTTATATTGCCTCTCCTTGTTCTTACTACCAAAATGTATCACTTTGCACTTTTCTGCGTTAAATTTCATCTGACACGTGTCCGCCCATTTCACCAGCCTGACTATGTCCTCTTGAAGTCCATCACTCTCCTCCTCACTGTTCACTATATTTCAAGTTTTGTCATCTGCAGATTTTGAAATTGTGCCCTGTCCAAGTCCAAGTCATTAATATATATCAAGAAAAGCTGTGGTCCTAGTACCGACCCTTGGGGGACACCACTGTATACTTCCCTCCAGTCTGAAAAACAACCGTTCACTACTACTCTGTTACCTGTCACTTAGCCAATTCCGTATCCATGCTGCCACTGTGCCTTTTATTCCATGGGCTTCAACTTTGCTGGCACTTTATCAAATGCTTTTTGGAAGTCCATGTACACCACGTCAACTGCATTGCCCTCATCAACCCGCTGTTACCTCATCAAAAAACTCGATCAAGTTAGTAAAACACAATTTGCCTTTAACAAATCCGTGCTGACTTTCCTTAATTAATCCACACTTGTCCAAGTAACTGTTAACTTTGTCCCTGATTATCGTTTCTAAAAGCTTCCCCACTACCGAGGTTAAACTGACTGGCCTGTAGTTGCTGGGTTTATCCTTACAACCTTTTTTGAACAAGGGTGTAACATTTGCAATTCTCTAGTCCTCTGGCACCACCCCTGTATCTAAAGAGGATTGGAAGATTATAGCCAGTACCTCCGCAATTTCCTCCTTAACCTTCCTCAGCATCCTGGGATGCATCCCATCCAGCCCTAGTGACTTATCGACTTTAAATACAGCCAGCCTTTCTAGTACCTCTATCAATTTTTATCTCATCCAGTAGCTCCACCACCTCCTCTTTCACTATGGCTTTGGCAGCATCTTCTTCCTTGGTGAAGACAGATGCAAAGTACTCATTTAGTACCTCAGCCATGCCCTCTGCCTCCATGCGCAGGTCTCCTTTTTGCTCCCCAATTGGCCCCACCCCTCCTCTTACTACCCGATTATTTATATGCCTATAGAAGACATTTGAATTCCCTTTTATGTTAGCTGCCAATCTATTCTCATACTCTCTCTTTGCCCCTCTTATTTCCTTTTTCACTTCCCCTCTGAACTTTCTATATGCATCTTGATTCTCACTTGTATTCTCAACCTGACATCTGTCATACGTGCTCTCTATCTCTTTTGTTATCCAGGGAGTTCTGGCTTTTGTTGCCCTACCTTTCCTCCTCATGGGAATGTACCTCAACTGTACCTGAACCACCATCTTTTTAAAGGCAGCCCATTGCTCGATTACAGTTTTGCCTGCCAGATCCGTTCTCAACCCACTGAAATTTGCCTTCCTCCAATTAAGTATTTTTGCTCTAGATTGCTCCCTGTTCTATTCCATAGCTAATCTAAACCTTATGATATTATGATCACTGTTCCCTAAATGTTCCCCTACCGACACTTGCTCCACTTGACCCACCTCATTCCCCAGAACCAGATCCAGCAATGCCACCTTCCTCGTTGGGCCAGAAACATACTGATCAAGAAAGTTCTCTTGAACATACTTCAGAAATTCTCCTTCCTCTCTGCCCTTTACACTATTACTATTCCAGTCTATATTAGGATAATTGAAGTCCTCCATTATTACTCTATAGTTCTTGCACCTCTAATTGCCCTGCAAATTTGCTCCTCTATCTTTCCTACTAGTTGGCGGCCTATAGAATACACCTAATAGTGTAATGGCACCTCTATTATTTCTTAACTCTAACCAAATAGATTCTGTCCTTGACCCCTCCAGGACATCCTCTCTCTCCAGCACTAACATTCTCCTTAACCAATACAGCCACCCCACCTCCTTTCTTTTGTTCCCTATCTTTCCTGAATACCTTATACAGTATCCAGGAATATTTAAAACCAAATCCTGCCCTCTTTTGAGCCTGTGTTATCGCCCATGTGGCTATTTGCACCTGCAGCTCACCAACCTTATTAACCACACTTTGTGCATTAACACACATGCACTGTAAATCACTTAGACCTTCTTGTATTCTCTTAGTCTGACCCTACCTAATACCGTACTATTTCTTACTCTAGTGCCATCTGTCCCTCCCCATCCTTTGTGCACTTTATTTCGCCTTGTACAGATCCTTTTAACTGGCAGAGGGTCACACAATAAGAGCTTCCAAAATTATGAAAACAAAGGTAAAATATTCCAACACATTCAGAAAGCCACAGATGTGGTTGTCTAGTGGTTATGATGCTGGACAATCAACCTAGAGGTTGAGTTTTCAAATCCCACCAAGGTAAACTGTGAAATTGGATTCTGTAAAGTGCTTTGGGACAGATCAAGGTTGTGAAAGGTGCTATATAAATGCAAGTTTTATCAAAAGTAAACTGGGCACTTTAATAATGAGTGCTTTTGAATTCTGGATGCTAGAATCCAAATCACACTGCATCAGACAAAATTCCACTCTCCATAAATGAAAACATTTACTTAAAGCTGTACACGTGCTAACCGCCCCCCTTATCAACTTACCGCTAGTCTCAGCCAAGGATAATTTCTTTGCCACAGGAGATTGTGGTCTGTGCAAGCGGGTGTAGAAGCTAAAGTTGGTGGAGTTAACTGGACTACATGCAGCGCTGCAGTCATCGCTGGTCAGTATATGATGCTCAATATTAATAATGGCCGAGTGGGGATGGCTCAAAATGGCAACATTTCTTTCACTCTCACTAACTGGTGTTGAGCAGTTCTGAGCTCTGCAGGGATGCTGTGGTTTGGAGGCTATTTCTCCAATTGAACTGACAACTGTGTAAGTAGAACTGACGGTGGAAGACGTTCCTGCTGGATTTCTTGGTTGACCGGATGAGGTTTCAGGTGATAACGTATAATTAGCAACTGCAATATTCACTTCCTGCTCCATTGCATGATTTTCCACTGTTCTGCTCCTTAGAATCACTTCCATATTCTTCTTGAGGCTAATCTGAGGGCTCTCAAAGTTTCTGGATCGAAATTTAGGGATTTGCAATGTAGGGTTGGACACCTGATCCCTCCTCCGAATGGTTTGGATTTTTCGGCAAATGCTCTCCACTGGGTTATGGCGCTTGCTACTCATGGCCTTGTCTGAACTGCTGGGCGAATATCCCACTCTTGCACATTGAAGTGTCTGGAAACAACAGCAAAATGCAAAGCTATTTCTAAACCATATATACATACAAACACAAGAAAAATCAAACTTTACTAAATAGGAAATACAAAAGGCTAAAGACGGAGGAAGCCCTAGAGGAGTACAAAAAGTGCAGGGGGATACTTAAAAAAGAAATTAGGAGATCAAGGAGGGGCCATGAAATAACACTGGCGAGCAAAATAAAGGAAAATCCTAAGATGTTTTATAAGTATATTAAGGGTAAGAGGATAACTAGGGAAAAAATAGGGCCCATTAGGGACAAAAGTGGCGATCTGTGTGTGGAGCCGGAAGATGTAGGAGGGGTTCTAAATGAATTTTTTGCATCTGTTTTCACTATGGAGAGGGACGATGTAGACATAGAAATAGGGCGGGGGGGGACTGTGATATGCTCGAACACATTAACATCGAGAGGGGAGGTGGTATTGGCGGTTTTAGCAGGCCTAAAAATGGATAAATCCCCAGGCCCGGACGAAATGTATCCCAGGCTGCTGTTTGAGGCAAAGGAAGAGATTGCGGGGGCTCTAACACACATATTCAGAACCTCTCTGGCCACAGGGGATGTGCCAGAGGACTGGAGAACCGCTAATGTAGTTCCATTATTCAAGAAGGGGAGTAGGGAAAAACCGGGGAACTACAGGCCAGTGAGCCTAACATCAGTGGTGGGAAAATTATTGGAAAAAATTCTGAGGGACAAAATCAGTCTCCACTTGGAGAGGCAAGGATTAATCAGGGATAGTCAACATGGCTTTGTCAAGGGAAGATCATGTCTGACTAATTTGATTGAATTTTTTGAGGGGGTGACTAGGTGTGTGGATGAGGGTAACGCAGTGGATGTGGTATACATGGATTTCAGTAAGGCCTTCGATAAAGTCCCGCACAGGAGACTGGTCAAGAAGGTAAGAGCCCATGGAATCCAGGGTGCCTTGGCACATTGGATACAAAACTGGCTTAGTGGCAGAAGGCAGAGGGTGATGGTCAAAGGTTGTTTTTGTGACTGGAAGCCTGTGGCCAGTGGGGTACCACAGGGATCGGTGCTGGGTCCCTTGCTGTTTGTGGTCTATATTAATGACTTGGATATGAATGTAAAAGGTATGACCAGTAAGTTCGCAGGTGATACAAAAATTGGTAGGGTGGTAAATAGCGAGGAGGGTAGTCTCAGTCTGCAGGACGATATCGATGGGTTGGTCAGATGGGCGGAACAGTGGCAAATGGAATTTAACCCGGAAAAGTGCGAGGTGATGCACTTTGGGGGGGACTAACAAGGCAAGGGAATACACAATGAATGGTAAGACCCTAGGCAAGACAGAGGGTCAGAGGGATCTGGGTGTGCAAGTACACAGATCCCTGAAGGCGGCGGAACAGGTGGATAAGGTGGTAAAAAAGGCATATGGGATACTTGCCTTCATTAGCCGAGGCATAGAATATAAGAGCAAGGAGGTTATGATGGAGCTGTATAAAACACTGGTTAGGCCACAGCTGGAATACTGTGTGCAGTTCTGGTCGCCACACTACAGGAAGGATGTGATAGCTTTGGAGAGGGTGCAGAGGAGATTCACTAGGATGCTATCAGGGCTGGAACGCTTCAGCTATGAAGAGAGACTGGGCAGATTGGGTTTGTTTTCCTTGGAGCAGAGGAGGCTGAGGGGGGACATGATTGAGGTGTACAAAATTATGAGGGGCATAGATAGGATGGATACTAAGGAGCTTTTTCCCTTAGTAGAAGGGTCAATAACTAGGGGGCACAGATTCAAGGTAAAGGGCGGGAGGTTTAGAGGGGATTTGAGAAAGAACTTTTTCACCCAGAGGGTGGTTGGAGTCTGGAACTCACTGCCCGGAAGGGTTGTGGAAGCTGGAACCCTCACAACATTCAAGACGCATTTGGATGAGCACTTGAAATGCCATAGCATACAAGGCTACGGACCAAATGCTGGAATATGGGATTAGATTAGACAGGGCGTGATGGCCGGCGCAGACACGATGGGCCTAAGGGCCTCTATCCGTGCTGTATAACTCTATGACTCTATGATTACACAACTTCAGTTGTTTAACCTCAGTAGTGGGGAAGCTTTTAGGAACAATAACCAGGGACAAAATTAACAGTCACTTGGACAAGTGTGGATTAATTAAGGAAAGCCAGCACGGATTTGTTAAAGGAAAATCATGTTTAACCAACTTGATCGAGTTTTTCTGATGAGGTAACAGAGGGTTGATGAGGGCGATGCGGTTGACATGGTGTACGTGGATTTCCAAAAGGCATTCTACAAAGTGCCACATATTAGGCTTGCCAGCAAAGTTGAAGCCCATGGAATAAAGGGGACAGTAACAGCATGGATACAGAGTTGGCTAAGTGACAGGAAATAGAGAGTAGTGGTGAACGGTTGTTTTTAGGACTGGAGGAATGTATACAGTGGTGTTCCCCAGGGGTTGTTACTAGGACCACTGCTTTTCTTGATATATATTAATGACTTGGATGTGGGTGTACAGGACACAATTTCAAAATTTGCAGATGACACAAAACTTGGAAGTATATTGAACAGTGAGGAGGATAGTGATAGACTTCAAGAGGACATGGACAGGCTGGTGGAATGGGCGGACACGTGGCAGATGAAATTTAACGCAGAAAAGTCTGAAGTGATACATTTTGGTAGAAAGAATGAGGAGAGGCAATATAAACTAAAGGGTACAATCTTAAATGGGGTGTGTGTAGAGACCTGGGGGTAATATGTGCACAAATTATTGAAGGTGGCAGGGCAGGTTGAGAAAGCAATTAAAAAGCTTACAGGATCCCAGGCTTCAAAAATAGAGGTATAGCCATGGGGGGATTTGAAAACAAGGTTGAGAATTTTTAAATCGAGGCATTGTTTAACTGGGAGTAGGTCAGTGAGCACAGGAGTGATGGGTGAACAGGACTTGGGGCGAGTTAGATAGATAAGAATGGAACACTCTTCTTTGAAGCTTTCTGGACCCACTTCCTTTGTCAAACACTAGAGCTGATGGACTAAGATGATAATAGTGAAAGGAAACCTCCTGATGGTACACAATTGGGGCCAGAGACTGCATATAACAAACAAGCAGACCAAATAATCACCTGCGTAGATTAGGGGATTTAGCTGTTGAGTGGTAGATGTCACTTAATGTTGACAAATGCAAGGTGATGAGACTGAAGATTGAGCAAGTAGTGGGAATTTTTTTTTTTTTAATACTCATTCTCAGGATGTGGGCGTCACTGGAAAGGTCAGCATTTATTGCCCATCCCTAGTTGCCCTGAGAAAGTGGTGATGGACCGTCTGCTTGAACTGCTGGTGATACAACTGAGTGACTTGCTAACAGTTAAACATCAACCACATTGGTGTGGGACTAGTCACATACAGGCCAGACCGGGTAAGGACGGCAGGTTTCCTTCCCTAAAGGACATTAGTGAACCACATTGAGATCCTACATGCAGAATTCTGTAAAAGTATCCTCCGGACTCAAAGGAAAACTGTAAACAATGCATGCAGGGCAGAACTAGGCCAATATCCATTAATAATTACTATCCAAAAAAGAGCCACCAAATTTTGGAAACACCTAAAAATGAGCAACCCCCACTGCTATCATTACAAAGCCTTGAAATGCCAAGAGAGGAGAATACCCTCAGTCAACTAGTCCTGGGACTCAGTGAAGCAACCACTAACACTACTAACAATAACCAGCCCCAGGACAGTGACATCGTAGCACAGAGAATTCGACCCAACACAATTGCCACTAAGCAAAAGGAAAAATACCTGTCATATTGGGCAGAAACAACAAAAACCCAAAACAAACTCAATTGCTACTTGGCCCTAAACAGACAATACAACATGGCTGAATACCTGACCATGGTAAAGGATAGCAAACTGAGAAAAACCTTGACAAGGTACAGACTTAGTGAACATAGCCTGGCGATCGAAAAAGGCAGACACAGACAGACCCGGCTGCCAAGAGAGGACAGGTATGCTCTCACTGCAGTCAGGGAGTGGTGGAGACAGATGCACTTCCTCACAGCTTGTGGAAAATATCAGGGCATCAGGGAGAATTTCTACCAAAAATTCACACAAATATGCCCTGAATTCAGAAATTTGAATGACGACCAAAAACTCCCATACCTACTAGGGGAACAGAGAAACTGTGTAACCTTAGCGGCACACTATGTTACAGCTTGCCATAAACAGAGGGACAACCAGTAAACCTAAGAAAAAAGAGTATATACAAATTATACGAATGTATATTTATACACTCAGGGATATATCTGTTTATACACTATGAATAGATCTGCGTTTATGTGTTCAACCATAAATGTTTTTCGATGCTTTGGCAACATAAGATGTACCTTATCATGCCAATAAAGCGATTTGAATTGAATTGAATTGAACCAGTTGGGGTTTTATAACAATCCGACAGCTTCAGTCACTTTTACTGACACCAGCTTTGTTTTCCATATTTAAAAAAAAACTGAAGTCAAATTCTCAAACTGCCATGTTGGTATTTGAACTTGTCCTCTGGATTATTAGTCCAGGTCTCTGTTGAACAGTAGTCTACATGGCAATACAGTGAGGGGATGTGAGGATCCTGGTAGATAGATCATTGAAACCATCAACTCAGTGTAAACAGCAGTAAAAAAAAAAAGACAAACAAGACCTTGGGATGTTCGGGCAGAGGGACAGACCGCAAGTCCCAGCGGGTAACAGCAAACTTGTATCGGGCACTGATTCAGCCTCAACTGCGAACAGTGTGGAAATCTCCACCGTATTACAACAACTTGCATTTATAGAGCACCTTGAGCCTTAAAAAAAGCCCAGAGACACTTCATAAACCAAAAAATTATTTACCAAGCCAAAGGAAGAGTGAACATAACTGTGGACAAAGACATGGGTTTAAGCAGGTTTTTAAAGGAGAAAAGGGTGGGTCATGGGAGAGGGTTTAAGCAGATGTTGGTAGTGGAGAAAAGGCGGCCGGGTTCTCTCTGCTCTCCAGAATGATCCTGCAGTAGGTTTTGGCAGAGGAGAATGAGGCCCAATAACACATGACATGGTCCAGCCAGATCTGGTGATGGCGGCCAAGCCCGTTGTACACCAAATATACTCGGGTCTAAAAGTTGGAGCCAGGACTTTCAGGAGTGAAATTAGGAAACACTTCTGCAAACAAAGGGTGGTCGAAGTTTGGAAATCTCTTCCGCAAATGGCAATTGATGCTAGAACAATTGTTAATTTTAAATCTGAGATTGATAGATTTTTGTTAACCAAAGGCAGGTATATGGAGTTGGGTCACAGATCAGCCATGATCTCATTGAATGGCAGAACAGGCTCAAGAGGCTAAATGCCAACTCCTGTTCCTATGTAAGCAGGCACCAAATGTAAGGAATCTTGGAATCATTACACTGGGGATAAAGATCACATTGAAGTTTGAGAGATTCTAAACAAAATAGATAATGAAGTCAATAAACTGACAGAACCACAAACTTACAGCCAAGTCACAGGTTCAAATCGTCTTCCTTCCCCAAAGTCGCCACCATGGATTTGTTAAACCAGAGAAAGTGATCGTCAACTTCATTTGGGGGGTGGGGTGGTGCGGGAGGGGAGAGGAAGGGCAGGCATTCCCCGAACAGACACTGCTCTCATTCAAAGTAAACATGGTCCCAGATGGAACTGTGCCCAACTTCAATGGTACTGAAATCACAGGAAGTAAACTGAACAGGAGCAGCGGGGAAATACAGACTCCCAAATACTTACTACATAAGGACATAAGAAATAGGAGCAGGAGTAGGTCATTTGGCCCCTCGAGCCTGCTCCACCATTCAATTAGACCATGGCTGATCTACCTCATCTCCAGTTTCCTGCACTATCCCCATATCCCTTGACTCCCTTAATATTCAAAAATCTATGAATCTCTGTCTTGAGTATACTCAACGACTGAGCCTCCGCAGCCCGCTGGGGTAGAGAATTCCAAAGATTCACCACCCTCAGTAAAAAAATTTCTCCTCAATGGCTGACCCCTTATTCTGAGATTTTTTTTTACTGAATGCAAGTCCTGGCAGGGGCCTTCTCAGGCCTTATAATGAAGCCTCATGGACACCATACCATCCTCCAAAGTAACCATCGCTTAAGTAACCAGTGTTCCTAAATTTTTTAATTTATACGTAAGAATTAATTTACTGATTCCTTGACTGACATAGCAACCAATGCACACCAGACACACCAAACCATTGTATGTAATACACCACTCCTAAAGTTCTATATTTTGGAGTTAAATGCTGCCGGAAAAGTGTATTTTTTAAGCCCACCTCGATCCAAGCAGTGAGGGCACAGCATCTTTTATCGGTCACCACACTGCAACAGCTTAATGGCACAGAGGCAGAAACCTCAATGAGCAGCGCTGCTGATCCCCTCCTTTATTTGGATAGAGTTACTGACATTCATTTCATAGCTATGCACAAGCTGGTTTCATCTCATTCTTAAAATGCTGACTGCAACTGGTTTGTGGACCAACATTTACCATTGAAGATGGGCACAGTTCCACTGAATAACCATGGGAGTGCAGGATGTGTGGGCTGGTGCTTGGGGTGGGGGATCCACCATGGGTAGATGACTGGTGGGGTGCTCCGCACCCCTGGGGTCCACCTATCTTTCTTCACCACACTCCCAGGCCACGGGAGCCTTCTCCTTTTTGCCGGATTTTCCATGCTTCCCGCCTCCTCTGCTAGTCCCCTGGACCCATCTTCTGTTTCTTTACTGGTCTCATGATCACCTCCTTGTGCCTTGGACTATCATCCCTTTTATCATTTAATCAGTCCTGCCAGCCACCTTATCTTTCCCTCCCCCACCCCCTTTCTCCCTGGCTTTGTGTCAGCTGTTCATCTACAACATTTGTTCCAGTTCTGATGAAAGGTCTTCGACCCAAAATGTCAACTCTGTTTCTCTGTCCAGCGATGCTGCCTGACCTGCTGGGCGTTTCCAGCATGTTCTGTTTTTATGCCATTTAATAATTGTCAGTTTTACATTTAAAGATATATTACTATCCAGACCAAACCTGTGGATTATATGCAGCCCCCAAGCCTAGCAAAAACTGCCCTCAAAGTCCAGGTAACTCAAAACTATTGGTACTTAAATGATCTTATTTGCTGGTTTACCCTGATTGGCAGTTCCGGGTTTGGAAAGGACTGTTCTTTAGTTGGCGGCTACATTCTAAATCAGCATATGCAGATCTGTTAGTATCAGTGACTTCAGATTAGGTGTAAGTTAATGGGATCGTGGATTTAGACATTTATTTGCGAGCCAGAGACGGCCCAAGACCTAACCTGGGTCAGTGGAATTTAGCAATGATAAAAATGAGGAACGAAAGAGTTTATTTTAAAATTTAAACTTGAAAAGAATCTGTGCGTCTCTTAACGAGATTTTTTTTACAAGGTATGTACAGGTCCCGAAGGTTGTGAATAAAGTTCGTTTAGGTGCAATAAGAAAATGGGGCTTAAAAAGCAAAGCTAATATTTCATATATTTTTTTTAAATGCACGCGTTACTCTGAACTGGAAGGACACCACATGTTGAATGAGTCCTGTTGAATTAACCTGTTGGGTAGCGTCACTAAACCACTGGACAGGTTTTTAAATCATCGTTTGATGGGACACTTGCGGCGACTTTCCCCCGGGTCAGGGACTCCTACAGCCGTTCCCTTTCTATATCTGCGTCCCTCTAACCTGCTCCTAACCTCTGCAAGCATCACCTTCATATTCAAGAGATTTATCGTTACCTAAACGGCACTGCCCAGATTCCGCTGATTATAAATTGTTGGAGGCGTTTCACACTCACCCGCACGGCTGCACACTTATAACAACACCTATTTTTCCCAGACATGAATGAAAGGGACATTGGCTGGAATTTAAATAGCCCGCCGCAATGACGTGTTCCCCGCCCCTCGCCTCCTTACCTTTGATTGGACGGAAGCTGCAACGCAATGAATGAGCCGCCTGCACCCTCTAGAGGAAGATGTGAGCGCTGCACCCTGCAGCATTGCCAACCTGAGAGTGCAGGGCCGGTGCACAGCCTCAAGGTGGAACCAAAGAGCATGTTCGAGGTTTTCACAGAAGATTGGCATGGACCTATAAAACACTGGTGAAATTGCAGCAAATTCCTGTCAGCCTTGACCCAGTGGGTAAAAACATAGAAACATAGAAGATAGAAGCAGGAGTAGGCCATTCGGCCCCTCGAGCCTGCTCCACCATTCAATGAGATCATGGCTGATCATCCAAATTCAGTACCCTGTCCCTGCCTTCTCCCCATATCCCTTGATCCCTTTAGCCTTAAGAAATATATCTAACTCCTTCTTGAATATATTTAATGAATTAGCCTCAACTGCCTTCTGTGGTAGAGAATTCCACAGGTTCACCACTCCCTGGGTGAAGAAATTCCTCCTCATCTCTGTCTTAAATGGCTTACCCCTTATCCTTAGACTGTGACCCCTGGTTCTGGACTCCCCCGCCATCGGGAACATCCTGCATCTAGTCTGTCTAGTCCTGTTAGAATTTTATGAGTTTCAATGAGATCCCCTCTCATTCTTCTAAACTCCAGCGAGTATAAGCCCAATCGACCCAATCTCCCCTCATACGTCATTCCTGAAATCCCAGGTATCAGTCTGGTGAATCTTCGCTGGACCTTATATAAAGCCTTCTGAAAGTCCAAATACACCACATCCACTGGTTCTCTCTTATCTATTTTACCAGTTACATCCTCAAAACATTTCAGTAGATTAGTCAAGCACGATTTACCTTTTGTAAATCCATGTTGACTTTGTCCGATCCTGTCACTGTTTTCCAAGTGCTCTGCTATTACATCTTTTATAATGGACTCTAGCATTTTCCCCACTACCGATGTCCCTCTTTTGGTAGGACCAGTCAAAAATGAACAAATAGACTGTAACTAATAAAACTTTAAATAATCCTTAGTAAATCAAATTAAAATTTGGTTATCCAATCCAATTATGCACTCCAGTCCCCGCGGCGCCCACCGGTCACGGAAGTGCCACTACCGATGTCAAGCTTACTGGTCTATAATTCCCCGATTCAACCCAATCTCTCCTTAAACATCATTCCTGCCATCCCAGGTATCAGCCTGGTGAATCTTCGCTGGACTCCCTCCATGGCAAGAACATCCTTCCTCAGATAAGACGACCAAAACTGCACACAATACTCAAGATGTGGTCTCACCAAGGCCCTGTACAACTGCAGCAAGACATCCTTGTTCCTGTATTCAAACCCCCTCGCTACGAAGGCCAACATACCATTTGCCTACTTAACCGCCTGCTGCACCTGCATGCTTACTTTCAGCGACTGGTGCACAAGTAAACCCAGCTCTCGTTGCACTTCCCCTTCTCCCAATCTATTGCCATTCAGATAATAATCTGCCTTCCTTTTTTTGACACCAAAGTGGATAACCTTGCATTTATCCATGTTATATTGCATCTGCCATGCATCTGCCCAATCACCCAACCTGTCCAAATCATACTGGAGTTTCTCGGCATCCTCCTCACTGCACACACGCCCACCCAGCTTTGTGTCGTCTGAATAACTAATGCAGTAGACAGGGTTTTAAACTAATGAAGGGGGGGGGGCAAGAGGATTCAGGAAAGAGTAAATTTAAAAGTAGCGAGAGAAATGTCAAGGCTCTAGAGCAGAGTAGAGTTTTGGGTAAAAATAAGCAGAGTGGGTCAGGAAGGGACAGAGAGAGTAACAAAGGTAATAGGGCATCAGTGACTAAGGTGACATCAGGGAAAAAAAGAAAAAGTCAAAGCTAAAGGCACTAAATCTGAATGCACGAAGCAATCACAACAAAACAGATGAATTAATAGCACAGATAGAAATTAATAGCTTTGATCGCCATTACGGAGACGTGGTTGCAATGTGGCCAAGGTTGGGAACTAAATATTCCAGGATACTTAACTTTTAGAAGAGATAAACAAAATGGTAAAGGAGGAGGGGTAGCCCTGATGATAAAGGATGGGATAAAGACAGTAGAGAGAAAGGATCTTAGCTCTGAAAATTCAGAAGTAGAATCAGTTTGGGTGGAGCTACGAAACAGCAAGGGGCAGAAAACATTGGTGGGAGTTGTTTATAGGCCCCCAAACAGTAGTTGTAATGTAGGGCAGAGTATAAATCAGGAAGTTAGATGCGCATGTAACAAGGGTAATACAGTAATCATGGGGGACTTTAATCTACATATAGACTGGGCAAACCAAATTTAATCTACATATAGACATGGGCAAACCAAATTTGTAGTAATAGTGTGGAGGACAAATTCATGGAAGTTTTCTAGATCAGTATGTTGAGGAACCAACTAGGGAACAGGTTATGTTAGATCTAGTATTGCGCAATGAGAAAGGGATAATTAATAACCTTATAGTAAAGGGGCCTTTAGGGAAGAGTGACCATAATATGATAGAATTTTATATTGAGTTTGAAAGTGAATTAGTTAAATCTGAAACTAGGGTCTTAAATCTAAACAAAGCAAAGTACATAGGTATGAGGGGTGAGTTGGCTAAGGTAGATTGGGAAACTACATTAAAAGATATAATGGTAGAGAAGCAATGGCTAGCATTTGAAGAATTAATACATAATTTACAACAATTATATATTCTTTTAAGGCACAAAAACCTCATAGTAAAAGTGGTCCAACAGTGGCTAACAAGAGAAGTTAAAGATAGTATTAGATCAAAGAAAGAGGCTTATAATGTTGCCAAAAAGAGCAGTAAGCCTGAGAATTGGGAGGATTTTAGAATTCAGCAAGGGAGGACCAAGAAATGGATTTAAAAAAGGGAAAATAGAATATGAGAGTAAACTAGCGAGAGGCATATAAACAGACTTTAAAAGCTTCTATAGGTATGTAAAAAGGCAAAGATTAGCAAAAGTAAAAGTGGGTCCCTTACAGTCTGAGACAGGAGAAATTATAATGGTGAATAAGAAATGGCAGAGAAATTAAACAAATACTTTGGGCCGTATTTTGCAACCCCTACAGGTGCATAAGAGGTGCGCACGCGCCCGTCGGGGCCGCACAAGTTCCAGGTTTAGGGAAGCGCCCCAGGATCAAGTAGCCTGGCCCAACCAATAAAAGAAGGAAATCCCCAATGTGTCTGTCTTCACGAAAGAAGATGCACAAAACTTCCTGGAAATAGTGGAGAACCAAGGGTCTAGCGAGAGTGAGGAACTGAAAGAAATTAGTATTCATAAAAAAATAGTACTGGAGAAATTAATGGGACTGAAAGCTGATAAATCCCCTGGACCTGATGGCCTACATCCTAGGGTTTTGAAAGAGGTGGCTATAGGATAGTGGATGCATTGGTTGTCATTTTCCAAAATTCCATAGATTCTAGAACGGTTCTCGTGGTTTGAAAGGTAGCAAATGTAACCCCACTATTTAAGAAAGGAGGGAGAGAGAAAACGGGGAACTACAGACCAGTTAGTCTGACATCAGTAGTACGGAATATGCTAGAATCTATTATTAAGGACGTGGTAACAGGGCACTTAGAAAATAATAATAGGATTGGGCAGAGTCAACACGGATTTATGAAAGGGAAATCGTGTTTGACAAATCTGTTAGAGTTTTTTGCAGTTGTAATTAACAGAATAGATAAGGGAGAACCAGTGGATGTGATGTATTTAAATTTTCAGAAGGCATTCAATAAGGTGCCACACAAGAGGTTATTAAACAAAATTATGGCTCATGGGAAAGAGAGAGTAGGAATAAATGGGTCATTT
Organism: Somniosus microcephalus; assembly: GCF_052327205.1. NCBI lineage: Eukaryota > Metazoa > Chordata > Chondrichthyes > Squaliformes > Somniosidae > Somniosus > Somniosus microcephalus. The sequence continues at coordinate 16,114,160 of NC_141003.1, forward strand.
TCGGGTTGGCAGGCTGTAACTAGTGGGGATTAGTTCTTGGGCCTCAGCTATTCACAATCTATTTCAATGATTTGGATGAGAGGACCAAATGTAATGGCCCAGAAATTGGTGTCGGGGGCTTCCCGCGGATGCAAGGCCCCGACCTACACTTACATAGCGCCGACAGTTAAAGCCTGGCCCTGCGTGGATTTCCTGTCAGTGGCCCGGTTCAGCTCCCGGCGCGCTGTGCTTGCATGATCCAGCGGCGTAGTTAGTTCGATGAGCCGGCTGGGATCACGTGAGAACTGGGCAACCAATCGGAGGTTGCAAAAATTCATTCATGAGTTTGATATTAAGAACTGTCAAACTCATGAAAACTCCGGGTCCCCAAAACAGTACTTAAACTTCAAATAAAAGTTTATAAAAATCCCACTAATTAAATGAACTATTAATAACTGTAAAAAACTATTTTAAACAATTATTCAAATTTTTGAAAAAAATAATTTTTTAACAAACCGGGTCTAAAAATACACTTACCTTACTGTAAATTCTTTAAAAATAATAAACCTGTGGAAATTTTTTTCTAACTTTAATTCATAGACCACTTACCTTTTAAAACTAAGTCCTTACGTCTGCTTTTTTCACGTGTAAAAACCGGAGGCCTTCACGCACGGGCAAAGCTTAAAAAAAAGAAGGAATTTCAGCACGCACGTGCAGACTCTTGCGCGCACGCGTTCGACCTCTGAACCCCTTGGTTCAGAGGAAAGGAAATGCCGGTTTTCCGCACATGCGCTGTGCATGCTGAAAACCTGCACTTCCATCGGGCCAATGCGTGAGTACCCCGTCCGTACTCACGCGTTGGGACTCGAATTACTGGGCCGATATATCCAAGTTTGCTGATGATACAAAGCTGGGTGGGAATGTTAGTTGTGAGGAGGATGCAAAGGTAGGGAAAATAGAAAAGCAGAGTATTTTTTAAATGGTGATAGATTGGGAAATGTTGGTGTTCAGAGGGACCTGGGTGTCCTTGTACATGAATCACTGAAAGTTAACATGCAGGTACAGCAAGCAATTAGGAAAGCAAATGGTATGTTGGCCTTTATTACAAGAGGGTTTGAGTATAAGACTAAAGGGGGGAAAAATTTGGTTCCTTTGTACTTCCCGTTAGCGCTTTAAGGTGCTAATGGGGCGGAAAGCAACTAGCGCCCGGGTGCAGCGATGTTTGCGCCGTTCACGAAATTGACCAGACATTTTGCGGTGGCGCTAAACACTACCGCCACAGTCTCCTGCGCCCGCAGATCATGACGTCAGTCGAGTGTGCAACGCCCCGGTAGCGTCCCGGACCGGATATTGAGTGGCGCCCCCTGCCTTACAGCCTGCCGCTAGCAATGACAGGTTGAGGGGAGCGTTTTGCTGTCAGGAAGGGTCTGGGGGAGCGCTATTTAAAGGCTACCACTTCCTGCCATTTTTTGCCGGTGACAATTTTGCACCACGTATTCTGAGAGAAAGAGAGAGAGACTTCTGGAGAGATTCAATGCCGTGTGATGGAGTTTTGGGTACTGAGCAGCACTTTGCAGGTTCATTTCGATTTGACCTTCCTTGCATCGATTTAGAAGAGACTATGGGGGCTGCACTGTGAGCTCTTTCCCTGGGCCTCTCCATTGTTCTTTCCAGCAGATTTGATGTACAGGTCTCTCCAGGTCGAGATTCAAGGCTGCAATGAGCAGGGTGTGGATGGAGAGCAAGATCGACCCTCCCCTTTAAGAACTGCCTGGCGCCAGTGTGTCTTGTTCCATTGCTGACTGACATCACATGAGCTTCGCCCGCGCTCTGAGGTAGCGCCTCGCTCCTCGGCTTTTGCACCTTAAGAGAGGTGTGTAGCGCCTGCTTTAGTGCTCCAATCACCTGCAGGGGCGATAGAAGCCAAGTTTGCAGTCGGAGGCGATAATTAGCGGCAGGTGCTAAACTTTGTGCCCAGCTGATAATTGTGCCCCAAATGGGGTAATACCGAATTTCTCCCCCCAAGACGTCTTACTGCAATTATATAGGGCCCTTGTGATACCACACCTGGTGTATTGTGTACAGTTTTGGTCTCCTTACCTAAGGAAGGATATCCTTGACATAGAGGGAGTGCAACGAAGGTTCACCAGACTGATTCCTGGGATGGGGGGATTGTCCTATGAGGAGAGATTGAGTAGACTAGGCCTATATTCTCTAGAGTTTAGAAGAATGAGAGGTGATCTCACTGAAACATACAAAATTCTTACAGGGCTTGACAGGGTAGATGCGGGGAGGAGGTTTCCCCTGGCTGGGGAGTCTAGAACAGGGGTCACAGTCTCAGAATAAGGGGTCGACCATTTAGGACTGAGATGAGGAGAAATTTCTTTACTCAGAGGGTGGGGAATCTTTGGAATTCTCTACCCCAGAGGGCTGTGGAGGCTCAGTCATTGAGTATATTAAAGACAGAGATCGATAGATTTTTGGATATTAAGGGAATCAAGGGATATGGGGATAGTGCAGGAAAGTGGAGATGAGGTAGAAGATCAGCCATGATCTCATTGAATGGCGGAGCAGACTTGAGGGGCCGAATGGCCTACTCCTGCTCCAACCTTCTATGTTTCTATGTTTCTATGATATGAAACTCAGAAATGTAGTAAACAATGAGGAGGATAGTAACAGACTTCAGGAGGGCATAGACAGACTGGTGAAATGGGCAGAGACATGGCAGATGCAATTTAACACAGAGAAGTGTGAAGTGATACAGTTTGGTAGGAAGAATGAGGAGAGGCAATATAAACTAAATGGTACAATTTTAAAGGGGGTGCAGGAACAGAGAGACCTGGGGGTGTTTGTATACAAATCTCTGAAGGTGGCAGGACAAGTTGAGAAGGCTGTTAAAAAGCACATGGGACCCTGGGCTTTATTAATAGTGGCATAGAGTACAAAAGCAAGGAAGTTATGCTAAACCTTTATAAAACACTGGTTAGGCCTCAGCTGGAGAATTGTTCAATTCTGGGCACCGCACTTTAGGAAGGATGTCAAGGCCTTGGAGGAGGTGCAGCAGAGATTTACGAGAATGGTACCAGGGATGAGGGACTTCAGTTATGTGGAGAGACTGAAGAAGCTGGAGTTGTTCTCCTTAGAGCAGAGAAGGTTAAGAGCAGATTTGATAGAGGTGTTCAAAATCATGAAGGATTTTGATAGAGTAAATAAGGAGAAACGATTTCCAGTGGTAGAAGGGTTGGTAACCAGAGGACACAGATTTAAGGTGATTGGCAAAAGAACCAGAGGCAAGGCAACATGAGGAAAAAGTTTATTATGCAGCGAACTGTTATGATCTGGAATGCACTGCCTGAAAGGGTGGTGGAAGCAGATTCAATAGTAGCATTCAAAAAACAATAGGATAAATACAGTGCTATGGGGAAAGAGGAGTGGAGTGGGATTAACTGGATAGCTCTACCAAAGAGCCGGCACAGGCACGATGGGCCGAATGGCCTCCTTCTGTAATGTATCGTTCTATGATTCTATGAAATCCAATAAAGAATTCAGGAGAAATCTCTTTAAACAGAGAATGGTTAGAATGTGGAACTTGCTACCACATGGAGTAGTTGAGGCGGACAGCATTGATACATTTAAGGGGAGGGTAAATAAGTACATGAGGGAGATAGGAATATGTTGATAGAATTAGATGAAGTAGGGTGGGAGGAGGTTATGGGAGCAGGGTGGGAAGAGGTAATTAGAGTGGGAGGAGGCTGGTGTGAAGCATAAACACCGGCATGGACCTGTTGGGCCGAATGGCCTGTTTCTATGCTGTAAATTCTACGTAACTTGCCAAGCCTACTTCAGCAGCACCACCCAGCCCGAGGACCTTCACGATGAGAAGGACAAGAGCCAAAAGAACATGGGAACACCATCACCTCATGGTTCCCCTCCAAGTCACACACCACCCTGACCTGGACATATATCACCGTTCTTCCATCATTGCAGGGTCAATATCCTGGAATTCCCTACCTAGTACAATCATGGGAGCACCATCACCACAAGGAGTGCAGCAGTTCAAGGAGAAGGCTCACCACCACCATCTCAGAAATCAGCCAGAGTCTGGGGGTGCTAGCATGGGGCAGACGGAAGTCCTGTTCTTCCGTCATTGTGCAGTTGGGACCAAGAGTAAAATCTTCCCCTTTGTGCGCAGTCTGGGAGTTATAATCCTGGAGAGTGTGCAATATGAACTGGTTGCCTCTAAAAATTGCCCACACTCAGTTAAAAGCGTTTAATGAATAACCACAAAATAAACAAGTCATATTTACCAAGTAACTATTCGACCTCTGTGGAGTAACTTGACGAGCATGTGAGTTTAAAGGAAAAGTTTTATAATCTCAGGGCATTGTTCTGCTGCAAATACCATTGTAAGATTGGTACCTGCTTAGAACGAAATGAGAGCAGCAGAACTGAGTTATACTGCTGGCTGCAGGTTGGTCTCTGGCCAGGAATAATAGGGCGCTGCCCAGGGGTGTACAGAACTGCACCCAGTGGCACCCACAATGCTGGATAAAAAAAAATTGAATGCCAGCAGAGAGATGGCACAACAGTCTCAGCAGGGGGAGTCCTCCTCAGTGTCCTGGCCAATATTTATCCCTCAACCAGCAATACTAAAACAGATCATTATCACATCTGGTCATTATCGCAGTGCTGTTTGTGGGAGCTTGCTGTGCACAAATTGGCTGCCGCGTTTCCCACATTACAACAGTGACCACACTTCATAAAGTACTTCATTGGGTGTAAAGCGCTTTGGGACATGCCAAGGCCATGAAAAGCGCTGTAGAAATACAAGTTCTGTTTTTCTTTAAAGCATTCTCAGCTGGTCATTGATGTTGCAAGGTAATGGTTCAGCAGAGAGATTAAACAACAGAGAAAGCAAAGGGAATGAGAGAGAGAGAGGAAAGGACAGAAGAATAAAGGGGGGAGAGTTTTTGACCCTCACTGGGGAAGTGTCTGGTCTTTGTTAGACATTCTGGAGAGATGTATGTTGGGCATCTTGAGGAGTTAAAAGTTTAACAGTCGAACTTCTTTGCTAAACAGGATGACATTGAAGTGTCGTAAGGAGAAAGCAAGGCTTGTCTTCTGATATCTAAAGTGCTTGTTTAAGGAATTAAGTGTGGGGTAATAAAACAGGGACAGTGAGTACCTTTGCTAAAGGTAACAGCAGGTAAAGGAAGTCATAGAAACATAGAAACATAGCAGATAGGAGCAGGAGTAGGCCATTCGGCCCCTCGAGCCTGCTCCACCATTGAATGCGATCATGGCTGATCATCCAAATTCAGTACCCGGTCCCTGCTTTCTCCCCATACCCCTTGATCCCTTTAGTCTTAAGAAATATATCCAACTCCTTCTTGAATATATTTAATGAACTGGCCTCCACCGCCTTCTGTGGTAGAGAGTGCCACAGGTTCACCACTCTCTGAGTGAAGAAATTCCTCCTCATTTCTGTCCTAAATGGCCTACCCTTTATCCTTAGACTGTGTCCCCTGGTTCTGGACTCCCTGACCATCGGGAACATCCTTCCTGCATCTAGTCTGTCCAGTCCTGTCAGAATTTTATAAGTTTCAATGAGATCACCTCTCATTCTTCTAAACTCCAGCGAATACAAGTCCAATCGACATATTCTCTCCTCATACATCATTCCTGCCATCCCAGGTATCAGCCTGGTGAATCTTCGCTGAACTCCCTCCATGGCAAGAACATCCTTCCTCAGATAAGGTGACCAAAACTGCACACAATACTCAAGATGTGGTCTCACCAAGGCCCTGTACAACTGCAGCAAGACATCCTTGTTCCTGTACTCAAACCCTCTCGCTATGAAGGCCAACATACCATTTGCCTTCTTAACCGCCTGCTGCACCTGCATGCTTACCTTCAGTGACTGGTGCTCAAGGACACCCAGGTCTCGTTGCACTTCCCCTTCTCCCAATCTATTGCCATTTAGATAATAGTCTGCCTTCCTGTTTTTGCCACCAAAGTGGATAACCTCACATTTATCCACGTTATATTGCATCTGCCATGTTTTTGCCCAATCACCCAACATGCCCAAATCATCCTGGAGTTTCTCGACATCCTCCTCACAGCACACACACCCACCCAGCTTTGTGTCGTCTGCAAACTTGGAGATATTACATCTAGTTCCCTTGTCCTGATCATTTATATATATGTTGTGAATAGCTGGGGTCCAAGGACCGATCCCTGCAGTACCCCACTAGTCACTGCCTGCCATTCGGAAAAAGACCCGTTTATTCCAACTCTTTGCTTTCTGTCTGCCAACCAGTTCTCTATCCAAGTCAATACCTTGCCCCCAATCCTATGTGCCTTAACTTTACACGCTAATCTCTTATGCGGGACCTTATTGAAGGCCTTCTGAAAGTCCAGATACACCACATCCACTGGTTCTCCCTTATCTATTTTACCAGTTACATCCTCAAAAAATTCCAGTAGATTATTCAAGCATGATTTACCTTCTGTGAATCCATGTTGACTTTGTCCGATCCTGTCACTGTTTTACAAGTGCTCTGCTATTACATCTTTTATAATGGACTCCAGCATTTTCCCCACTACCGATGTCAGGCTGTAATTCCCCGTTTTCTCTCTACCACCTTTTTTGAACAGTGGGGTAACATTAGCTACCCTCCAATCCATGGGTACTGTTCCAGATTCCATCGAATGTTGGAAGATGATCTGCAATGCATCTACTGTTTCTAGGGCCACTTCCTTGAGTACCCTAGGATGTAGATTATCAGGCCCTGGGGACTTATCGGCCTTCAATCCCATCAATTTCCCTAACACCATTTCCCTACAAATACTGATTTCTTTCAGTTCCTCCCTTTCATCAGACCCTATGTTCCCTGGCATCTCTGGGAGGTTATTTGTGTCCTCCTTTGTGAAGGCAGAACCAAAATATGTATTTAATTGGTCTGCCATTGCTTTGTTCTCCATTATAAATTCCCCTGATTCTGACTGCAAGGGACCTACGCTGGACTTCACCAATCTTTTTCTCTTCACATATCTATAAAAGCTTTTACAGTCAGTTTTTATGTTCCCAGCAAGCTTACTCTCATATTCTATTTTCCCCTTCTTAATTAATCCCTTTGTCCTCCTTTGTTGAATCCTAAACTGCTCCCAATCCTCAGGATTATTGCTTTTTCTGGCCAATTTATATGTCCTCTCCTTGGATCTTATGCTATCCCTAATTTACCTTGTTAGCCACGGTTGAGTCACCTTTTTTGTTTTATTTTTATGCCAAACTGGGATGAACAAATTCTGTAGCTCATCCATGCGATCTTTGAATTTTTGCCATTGCTCATCCACCATCAATCCTTTGAGTGACATTGGCCAATGAACCCTACCCAACTCGCACCTCATACCATTGTAGTCTCCTTTATTTAAATTCAGGACCCTAGTCTCTGAGTCAACTATTTCACTCTCCATCTTAATGAAGAATTCTATCATATTATGATCACTCCGACCCAAGGGGCCTTGCACAACAAGATTGCTAATTAATCCTTTCTCATTAAATAATATCCAGTCTAAGATGGCCTGATCTCTAGTTGGTTCATCGACATATTGGTCCAGGAAACCATCCCGAATACACTCCAGGAATTCCTCCTCCACATTATTGTTACAAATTTGGTTAGCCCAATCTATATGTAGATTAAAGTCACCCATGATAACTGCAGTGTCCTTATTGCACGCTTCTCTAATTTCCCGTTTAATGCCATCCCCGACCACCACATTACTGTTTGGAGGTCTATATACCACTCCCACTAATGTTTTCTGCCCCTTGGTATTTCTCAGTTCTACCCATACAGATTCCACATCATCAGAGCTAATATCTTTCCTTTCAATTGTGTTAATCCCCTCTTTAACCATCAATGCTACCCCACCTCCTTTTCCTTTTTGCCTATCTTTCCTGAATATTGAATACCCCTGGATGTTGAGTTCCCAGCCTTGGCCACCCTGGAGCCATGTTTCCATAATCCCAATCATATCATATTCATTTACCTCTATTTGCGCAGCTAAATCATGCACGTTATTACGAATGCTCCTCGCATTAAGACACAAAGGCCTAGAAATTAGGTATAGCCCCGCCAGGTCTTTAGCGCCCGAAATTTAGCGCTCGCCCGGATTCCCGTAGCGCCCGCCTGAAATTCAGTTGCGCTGCCCCAAGACGGAGGCGGGCGCTATTGGAGGGTTTTGCCGCCTCGTTTGGGGTGAAGAATGTCAGTTTCAGGCGTCCAGCTGCCGCTGCGGCACCCGATGCGGTGCGGCAGGCTGGGGTACTGCAGGCCTCCTCCTTCTCTTAAGGAGGAGCTGCCTGCAGCCGTGAGATCGCCGCTGGATTCCCCCGGCAAATGAGCCCGGCACCACGGAGAAGTGCCGGGCTCGCGGGAGTCACACACCAATGCCGCGGGGGTGGTGGTGCAGGAGTCCGGGGAGGGAGGTGCGGCCAGGCGGCCGCCGGGAAAGCGGCCGGCCGCCCCTCCACCTTTATGCGCCGGCCTCTCGGAGTTGCAAGGCACCGTTTTGCAAACGCTGTTTGCGGCCGCGACGGGCGAGGCGGCCGCAACTGAATTTGGCCATCGGGACGGATTACCATTGGAAACGGGGCGCTGCGCACACCGATGATGTCATCGGTGCCGGCGCAGCGCTACCAGCTTACGCCGATGTTAGGGACCAACTGAATTTCGGGCGCTAAAAAACTTCCGGCGCAAACCACTCTATAGCCCATAAGTGGGCGCAAATGCGACTGAATTTCTAGGCCAAAGCCTTCAGGCCTGTTTTCTAAATGCTTTTAGATCTTTTAGAATTATTATTTAATGTGGCCATGTTTGATTTAAACCCTTGATTTCTCTGCCTGTCACTTTTGTTTTTCTCCTTCTTATCTTTTGCTTTTATCCTTGTTTCCCTTTCCTCTGTCCCCCTGCTCAGGTTCCCAAACCCCTGCCATTTTAGTTTAAACCCTCCCCCAGAGCACTAGCAAACACTCCCCCTAGGACATCGGTCCCGGCCCTGCCCAGGTGCAAACCATCCAGCTTGAACTGGTCCCACCTCCCCCAGAACCGGTTCCAATGTCCCAGGAATTTGAATCCCTCCCCCTTGCACCATTCCTCTAGCCACGTATTCATCTGAAATATCCTTCTATTTCTACTCTGACTACCACGTGGTACTGGTAGCAATCCTGAGATTACTACCTTTGTGGTCCTATTTTTTAATTTACCTCCTAACTCCCTATATTTAGCTTTTAGGACCTCATCCCGGTTTTTACCTATATCGTTGGTACCTATATGCACCATGACAACTGGCTGCTCACCCTCCCCTTCCAAAATGTTCTGCAGCCGCTCTGAGACATCCTTGACTCTTGCACCAGGGAGGCAACACACCGTCCTGGAGTCTCGTTTGCGGCCGCAGAAATGCCTATCTATTCCCCTTACAATAGAATCCCCTATTACTATAGCTCTCCCCTGCTTTTTCCTCCTGTCCTGTGCAGCAGAGCCACCCCTGGTGCCAGGAAGATGGCTGCTGCTGCCTTCCCCTGGTAAGCCATCCCCCCCATCAGTATCCAAAGCGGTATATCTGTTTGAGAGGGGGATGGCCACAGGGGACCCCTGCACTACCTGCCTATGCATAGTAGTCTGCCTGTTGGTCACCCATTCCCTTTCTGCCTGTCCAACCTTTGCCTGCGGTGTGACCAACTGATTAAACGTGCTATTCACGATGTCCTCAGCCTCACGAATGGTCCAGTATATATCCAATCGCTGCTCCAGTGCCACAATGCAGTCTGCCAGTAGCTGCAGCTGGACACACATGGTTGTCAGGGACACAGGAAGTGCCCCTGAGTTCCCACATAGTGCAGGAGGTGCATACCACGGGGCCGGGCTGTCCTGCCATGACTTACCCTTTAATTAATTGAAATTAAATTAAACAAATCAATCCCACCAATTACACTACAGTTAAATGGTATATTTAAGGGCCCTGATTTACCAACAGTCCCCGCTACACCACAGAGACCTTAAAAACTATAAACCACAGAGTTAAAGTTTAAAAAAGAGAGAAATACTCACCAACCAATCACTTACCTGCTTTCTGGTGATGTCACACTTCGATTACTTTTTACTTCTCTCCCTCTCTGAGATTGGAGATTAGTACGCCTACCTGAGTCTCTGGGCCCTTTTATAGCCTCACTTCTCGCGTTTCCCGCTGCCGCCGCTGCCACTGTGAGGCCTACCTGAGTCTCTGTGGCCTTTTATAGCCTCGCCGCTCGCGTTTCCTGCCGCCGCCACTGCCGCTGCCGCTGTGTCCAATGAGTATAGGCCCAAACTGCTCAACCTTTCTTCATAAGTGAACCCCCTCATCTCAGGAATCAACTGTGTCAGTCATCTCTGAACTGCCTCCAATGCAAGCATATCCTTCCTTAAATAAGGAGACCAAACCTGTACGCAGTACTCAAGGTGTGGTCTCACCAATACCCTGTACAGTTGTAGCAGGACTTCCCTGCTTTTATACTCCAACCCCCTTGCAATAAAGGCCAACATTCCATTTGCCTTTTTGATTACCTTCTGTACCTGCATGCTAACTGTTTGTGTTTCATGCACAAGGACCGCCAATTCCCTCTGAATTGTAGCTTTTTGTAATCTCTCTCCATTTAAATCATAATTTGCTTTTTTATTTTTCCTGCCAAAGTGGATAACCTCACAGTTTCCCATATTATACTCCATCTGCCAAATGATTGCCCACTCACATAGCCTGTCTATATCCCTTTTTTCAGATTCTTTGTGTCCTCTGCACAACTTGCTTTCCCACCCATCTTTGTATCATCTGCAAACTTGGCTGCATTACACTCGGTCCCTTCACCCAAGTCATTAATGTAGATTGTAAATAGTTGAGGCCCCAGCACCGATCCCTGTGGCACTCCACTAGTTACCGTTTGCCAACCGGAAAATGACCCATTTATCCCGAATCTCTGCTTTCTGTTAGTTAGCCAATTCTCTATCCATGCTAATATATTACCCCCAACTCCGTGAGCTCTTATCTTATGCAGTAACCTTTTATGTGGCACCTTATTGAATGCCTTCTGGAAATCCAGATACACCATATCCACTGGTTCACCCTTATCCACCCTACTCGTTACATCCTCAAAGAACACCAGCAAATTTGTTAAACATGATTTCCCTTTCATAAAACCATGCTGACTCTGCTTGACTGCATTAAGATTTTCCAAATGCCCTGCTACTGCTTCCTTAATGAAGGACTCCAGCATTTTCCCAATGACAGATGTTATGCTAACTGGTCTATAGTTTCCTGCTTTCTGTTTCCCTCCTTTCTTAAATAGGAGTGTTACATTTGCAGTTACCAATCCGCTGGGACCTCTCCAGAGTCCATGGAATTTTGGTATATTGCAACCGATGCATCCACTATTTCTGCAGCCACTTCATTTAGGGCTGTGGAATGCAGGCAGTCCCGTCCAGGTAACTTGTTGTCTTTTAGTCCCATTATTTTACCAAGTACGTTTTCCTTAGTGTTAATTATTGTCTTTAGTTATCCCCTCCCTGTGGCTCATTGATTATACAATTTTGGGATGTTGTTAGAATCTTCTACCGTGAACACAGGTACAACATATATGTTCAGAGTCTCTGCCATTTCCCCGTTCCCCATTATTAATTCACCATTCTCAACCTCTAAGGGTCCAACGTTTAATTTAGCTACTCCCTTCCTTTTTATATACATGTAGAAGCTCTTACTTTCTGTTTTAATATTTCTGACAGTTTACTCTCTTTCCTGATTGAAAATTCATAAATGATTGAAAAAGCACTGACTACAACTGCATTCTACAATATAATGCTAAAATATGCATGGTGTCAGATGGGTGGTAATCTTGGGCCAGCTTTTGGTCTCAGTGGAGAGATTAACAACATAAAAGAGACAAACCAAAATCCCGTCAGAGAGAAGAGCAGAACTTCTTCAAGGTGGGCATTCCTAGAAGAGAAGCGGCAGTGAATTAAACACTAATACAAAAGTAAAATACTTTTGATCTGGAAAGTATTTCCAGCGAAAACATGTTCGTGTCCACAAGAAATAGCACCCAAAGCAACACCCACCATGTGCACAGATACACACACACATTGGCTGCTGATATACTGAATAGCCCACGAAGCGGCTATGAGATTTCATGTCATATATGACTCAAGCATTGAACTGCAACTTGAATTATAAACTATTGATTGTGATGAAGTAAGAATCATTAACTTTTACTATTTTTCCGAATTAACACCTTTTCCTTAATGTAAAAACATTTGATTTACCCAACTGCATTTATGTTGTATTCGCTGAAGGATTCAAAAGCTAATTGCTTGGAGCAACAGGAGAAACAATGGCAACAAATTGTTTGCATTCTCTCGGTCAGTTCAACGTGAGAACGACATATGATTCATATAGGATAATGTATAATACAATAGGTTAACATTTTCACATAAGTAAAGTGTATTACAGGGTGATTTGCATAGAGGGCTACAGTAAAGATGAAAGTGCAGAAACCAGCGATGTATATTAGATGTGATTCAGTGGAAATCTTAGAACAACTGCGAGAAAGAATTAAAATAGTTTAAAATTATAGAAGTTAGTATTAATATTTTTGTATTATGAGAATGTATTATGTGTGATAACGGCTATCACATGGCTTAGATTAGGCAGTTAGAATTCTGCAACACCACTTGGAAGAAGCACTGAGAGTAGCAAGGGCACAGAATATACTCTGGGTGGGGAAGTTCAATGTGCATCACCAAGAGTGGCTCGGTAGCACCACTAATGACCGAGCTGGTGGAGTCCTGAAGGACATAGCTGCCAGTCTGGGCTTGCGACAGGTGGTGAGATAACCAACGTGAGGGAAAAACCCGCTTTAACTCGTCCTCACCCATCTACCTGTCGCAGATGCAGCTCTCCATGACAGCATATGTAGCAGTGACCACCTCACAGTCATTGTTGAGATGACGTCTTGTCTTCACACTGAGGACACCCTCCATCGTGCTGTGCTAATTGTGAATATTCTCCACTTGCCTGGATGAGTGCAGCTCCAAGAGCACTCAAGAAGCTCGACATCATCCAGGACAAAGCAGCCTGCTTGATTGGCACCTTAAACATTCACTCCCTTCACCACCGGCATACTGTGGCTGAAGTGTGTACCACCTACAAGATGCACTGCAGCAACTTGCCAATGCTTCTTTGGCTGCACCTCCCAAACCCGTGACCTCTTCCACCTAGAAGGACAAGAGTAGCAGGCACATCGGAACACCACCACCTCCAAGCTCCTCTCCAAGTCACACGCCATCCTGATTTGGAAATATATCGCCGTTCCTTCATTGTCATTGTGTCAAAATGCTGGAACTCCCTAGCTAACAACACTGTGGGAGTACCTTCACCACACAGACTGCAGCAGTTGAAGAAGGCACCTCGCCCCCACCTTCTCAATGGCAATTAGAGATGGGTAATAAAGGCTGGCCTTGCCAGCGACGCCCACATCCCATAAACTAATAACAAAAATGTGGGTTACCGAGTCATCTCGATACCCAATATTGTCTGAAGTCAACCCAAGCCCACACCAGACAATCCCATAATAAAAACAGGAAATGCTGGAAACACTTAGCAGGTCTGGCAACATCTGTGGAGATAGAAATAGAGTTAACATGAGGTCATCGACCTGAAACGTTAACTCTGTTTCTCTCTCCACTGATTCTGCCCGACCCGCTGAGTGTTTCCAGCATTTTCTGTTTTTATTTCAGATTTCCATTCCACCGTATTTTGCTTTTGTACAAGACATTTCCATATTCAGTATATCTGTTGGAAATTTCCTTCAATAAAATATAAGGTAAGTTATGCTGAATGATATTGTTGGCCACATCAAGTGAGTTACCAAATAGAACTTTCTGAGATTTGTTGGCATCAACAGCAATAGAATGGACTGTCTGAACTTCGAATGCTGTACGAACAGCTTTAAACAAATGTAAAACAAACTCAAGCTGAGGAGAACAACCACTGGTCACAGAGCGATACAACACCAAAGATAAAATGACTGAGAGAGAAAACAAGACACATCGGGTACAGTGATTTGATAATGACATGGTTTTCAAATCCTCACGATTATTGGAGGAAGGAAAGACAGAACGATAAATAATTGAAGAAAATGCCAGAATTAATCAGCTGGCTATGATCTGAAATTGTTGAATTCGATGTTGAGTCCAGAAGGTTGTAACGTGCCTAATTGACAGATGAGTGGCTGATCCTCGACCTTCCGTTGAGTTTTATTTGAACCGTGCAGGAGGCCAAGAGCAGAGAGATCATAGTGGGAGTGGTACAGAGAATTAAAATGGCAAGCGGCCAGAAATTCAGGGTCATGCTTGTGGGCTGAATGGAGATGTTCAACAAAGCATTCACCCAATCTGCTTTTGGTCTCACCAATGTAGAGGAGACCACAACAGAAAATGCTGGAAACACTCGGCCGGTCAGGCAGCATCCACTCTCTCCACGGATGCTGCCTAACCTGCTGAGTGTTTCCTGCATTTTCTGTTGATATTTCAGATTTCCAGCATCCGCAGTATTTTGCTATTGTAGTGGAGTCCACATTGTTTGCAGCGAATACAGTATACTAAATTGAGAGAAGTACAAGTAAATTGCTATTTCACCTGGAAGGAGTGTTGGGGCCTTGGATTGTGGGTAGGAGATGAATGGACAGGTGCTGCATCTCTAGTGCTTCCATGGGTACATGCAGTGGGAAGAGGAATGGGTGTGGGGCATAACTGAAGAGTGGTCCAGGTTGTCAAGGAGGTAACATGGAGTATTTACATTATAATTCTCCATCCCACTCCCACTTCGACCTCTGTCCTCTGCCTCCTACACTGTTCCAATGAAGCTCAATGGAAACTCGAGAAACAGCACCTCATTCTTCCATTAGGCACTTTAGAGCCCTCAATATTGACTTCCACAAATGCAGGTCATACCACTGCTCCAATTTTTTCGGACAACAGGTGCAGGTGATGGTTCTGCTGTAGTAATTTACACCTCCTCTCGACCCATCTTTTGTTTTTTCACTTTTACTTTTTTACTTTTCCCATTACCACCCTTTATGCCTTGCACCATCATTCTTTTTGTCCTTTAATCACTCCTGCCTTCCAATCTATCACACCTTCCCTTCCCCTTCCCCCTTTCTCTGGCACTTGCATAAAAGCTTAAATCGCTAACTTTTTCTCGTTCTGACGAAAGGCAATCGACCTGAAACGGCCGCTTGGGAGCGGGTCAGCTTGTTCCCGGGTTCCAGTCCCGCCCTCAACTGCATCCGGCCCACAGACGTGATTTTAGGTTAATTGGCCTTGTGAGTCAGATGACATCATTTGATGACGCGTCATCCGCCGGTTTTCTTAAAGGGACCACACACAATTTTTTTTGAATGCTGATTTCTCAGTGTTTGATAGTATTGAGCTGCTGCAAACACTGACAATCACTGTACAAAGGCGAGCTCTTGCACCCAGGCTCTCCAGTGACTCCCTCCTTAGGCTAGAATGGATGGCAGCTGCAGGTGAGATTACAGAAGCGATCTGTCACTGGTGAGAGAGGTTCTCCCAATGAGGTGGGACTGGACATCCAATTCAAAACTTGTTACCTACACAAAAGTGTAAATGCATTAAAATGATTTTCCCAGCATTTTCTTACCTCTGAAACTCACCAGTGTACCATTGAATCCTTCACACCACTTCTGCCACTGTCATCAATGCAGAAACATTACAGCAGACTTACAACATACCACACTTACCTGGCGTGGTGTTCGGACGTCGGGAAGCCCGAAGCAGAAGCGGCAAAATTGAAAAAGAGCCTGTTAACAAGTAACAGGTACCTGTTAACAGGCAGGTAAGTGGCTATAATCCTCTTCCCGCTGCTAGGTGTTGGGTCCATGCGCAAATCGGGGACCGACACTTGGGAAGATTGTTTGGAGGCGGGTTGACAGCGGGTTTCCTGAGCGATGGCAAAATTCTGGCCAAATCTGTTTTTCTCCACAGATGCTGCCTGACCTGCTGAGTATTTCCAAAAATTTCTGCTTTTATTTCAGATTTCCCGTATCTGCAGTATTTTGCTTTTTTAACGGTAAGCAATTACCTGGTTATGAGACCCTGGAAAAGAACTTGTAGTTTGATGAGTCTGAAATTAAAAACAGCGAGAATATGGAAAGGAGAAAGAAATTCAGGACGCTGTGTTCTTATTTTGTATCAATGGAAGTGACTTTATAAAATATTAGTGTTGCATCCCAAACAAATCTTTATTGTTTCTGTGAATTAAAGGGAAGAGAGCGTTAATGTCACAATGTTAATATTCTGATCCAAGCAGTGCAATTCAACCCCATAGTTGCAGAAACGGAAGTGTGCTAAAGAGACGCTTATAGCACAAAAGGACGACATTTGTTCCATTGCTGGCTTAACGATAAAGCAAGCCCAAAACTAATTCCACCATCCTTTCACTTCCTGTAACCCCTCATCTTCTGCTTCGAATATTTATTAACGTTTCTCTTAAAATCAGATTATGATTTTCACTGTTATTCGGTGTTGTTGAAGGAGCAGAGTGTTTTAATACATTTATTTGACCTACCAATTGCAAGCGCATTTTATACCATGAGCGAAACCAATTGAAACCAATTGAGCCTTCGTAGCAAGAGGGTTCGAGTACAAGAACAAGGATGTCTTCCTGCAGTTGTACAGGGCCTTGGTGAGACCGCACCTTGAGTATTGTGTGCAGTTTTGGTCGCCTTACCTGAGGAAGGACATTCTTGCCATGGAAGGAGTGCAGCGAAGATTCACCAGGCTGATACCTGGGATGGCAGGAATGACGTATGTGGAGAGATTGTGTCGATTGGGCTTATACTCACTGGAGTTTAGAAGATTGAGAGGGGATCTCATCGAAACCTATAAAATTCTGTCAGGCCTGGACAGACAAGATGTAGGAAGGATGTTTCTGATGGCCGCGGAGTCCAGAGCCAGGGGTCATAGTCTAAGGATAAGGGGTAAGCCATTTAGGACTGAAATGAGGAGGAATTTCTTCACCCAGAGAGTGGTGAACCTGTGGAATTCTCTGCCACAGAGTGCGGTGGAGGCCAGTTCATTAAGTATATTCAAGAAAGAGTTGGATATATTTCTTAAGGCTAAAGGGATCAAGGGATATGGGGAGAAGGCAGGGACTGGGTACTGAATTTGAATGATCAGCCATGATCTCATTGAATGGCTGAGCAGGCTCGAAGGGCCGAATGGCCTACTCCTGTTCCTATCTTCTATATTTCTATCTTCTATGTTTCTAAACGAAGGTCTGTTACAAAATCATATTTTAAGAAGACAGATCAGAATTTTTGCATATGTTTGTACAATAAATATTAGGTAACTGAAGTTCTTTAGAATAAACGTCCACATTGTGGGATTCAATGATTACAATGAAAATGTGAATCAGCTTTGTTTCCTGTATGCTTTATTTTTACAAAGCTTCGCAGGTCGATGTAAAAATCCCATGACATTATTTCGAAGAAGAGCAGGGCAATTAATCCCGTGTACCAGACAATATTTATCCCTCAATCAACATCACTAAAATAGATTATCTGGTCATTATCACATTACTGTTTGAGGGAGCCTGCAGTGAACAAATTGGCTGTCGCTTTTCCTACATTACAACAGTGACTACACTTCAAAAAGTACTTCATTGGCTGTAAAGTGCTTTGGGATGTCCTGAGGTCGTGAAAGACGCTATATGAATGCAAGTTTTTCTTTTCCTTATTGAACCACCTGCTAAATTGGAGGCATTCCTGGAAATGGAGAAGGGAAGCTCGATTTTTACATGAAGGGGGGTGGTGGGGGGGGAGGGGAGATTGCAATGCATCCACAGCCTGGGTTGAAGTTTCTATGACCACTTGAATTAAAGACTGGATTCCAATGATACCCTGTTATAAACCATCTGGGCATCCTTTGTAAATGAGAACTAAGTTCTAGGTTCTATCTTAGACAGCTGTAATCATGAGAACTGTAGTAGGCCTTCCATGCTTGTCTTTTGGTAGGGAGAGGAGTGCAACACAGAAGGAAGAAGATTGCCAAAGTAGGGACTGGCGCTACGGGGTCCATTTTATAGAATCATAGAGTCATAAAGTCATAGAGTTATACAACACAGAAAGAGGCCCTTCGGCCCATCGTGTCCACGCTGACCATCAAGCCCTGTCTATTCTAATGCCATTTTCCAGCACTTGGACCATAGCCTTGTATGCTATGGCGCTTCAAGTGCTCATCTAAATGCTTCATGAATGTTGTGAGGGTTCCTGCCTCTACCACCCTTTCAGGCAGTGAGCTCCAGATTCCAACCACCCTCTGGGTGAAGAATTTGTCCTCAAATCCCCTCTAAACCTCCCGCCCCTTACCTTGAAACTATGCCCCCTGGTTATTGACCCCACTACTAAGGGAAAAAGTTCCTTTCTATATATCATATCTATGCCCCTCATAATTTTGTACAACTCAATCAAGTCCCCCCTCAGCCTTCTCTGCTCTAAGAAAAACAACCCCAGCCTGTTCAGTCTCTCTTCATAGCAGAAGCGCTCCAGCCCAGGTAACATCCTGGTGAATCTCCTCTGCACCCTCTCCAATGCAATCACATCCCTCCTATAGTGTGGTGAACAGGACTGCAGAGTATTCCAGCTGTGGCCTAACTAACGTTTTGTACAGCTCCATCATAACCTCCCTGCTCTTATATTCTATGCCTCGGCTAATGAAGGCAAGTATCCCATATGCCTTTTTAACCACCTTATCTACCTGTCCTGCTGCCTTCAGGGATCTATGTACATGCACACCAAGGTCCCTCTGATCCTCTGTCTTTCCTAGGACCCTACCATTTATAGTGTATTCCCTTACCTTGTTAGTCCTCCGAAAATGCATCACCTCACACTTTTCAGGGTTAAATTCCATTTGCCACTGTTCTGCCCATCTAACCATCCCAACTACATCATCCTGTAGCCTGAGGCTTCCCTCCTCGCTATTTACCACTCCACCAATTTTTGTATCATCTGTGAACTTACTGATCACACCTCCTACATTCATATCTAAACCAATAATGTACACTACAAACAGCAAAGGACCCAGCACTGATCCCTGCGAAAACCACTGGACACAGGCTTCCAGTCACAAAAGCAACCTTCGAACATCACCCTCTGCCTCCTGCCACTAAGCCAATTTTGGATCCAATGTGCCAAATTGCCCTGGATCCCATGGGCTCTTACCTTCTCGACCAGTCTCCCATGTGGGACATTGTCAAAAGCCTTACTGAAGTCCATGTAGACTACATCAACTGCACTACCCTCATCGACACACCTAGTCAACCCCTCGAAAAATTCAATCAAATTGGTCAGACATGACCTCCCCCTGACAAAGCCATGCTGACCATTCCTGATTAATCCCTGCCTCTCCATGTGGAGACTAATTCTGTCCCTCAGAATGTTTTCTAATAATTTCCCTACCACTGATGTTAGACTCACTGGCCTGTAATTCCCAGGTTTATCCCTCCTACGCTTCTTGAACGAGGGTACTACGTTAGCTGTTCTCCAGTCCTCTGGCACCACCCCTGTGGCCAGAGAGGTTCTTAAAATTTGTGTCAGAGCTCCTGCAATCTCCTCCCTTGCCTCACACAGCAGCCTGGGATACATCCCATCAGGGCCTGGGGATTTATCCACTTTTAAGCCCGCTAAAGCCGCTAGTACCTCCTCTCTCTCAATACTAATTTGTTCAAGTATATCACAGCTCCCCCTGCCTGATTTCTATGCCCACATCACCCTTCTCCATAGTGAACACAGATGCAAAATATTCATTTAAAACCTCACCTACACCTTCTGGCTCTACACACAGATTGCCACTTTTTCCCTAATGGGCCCTACCCTTTCCCTGGTTATCCTCTTGCTCTTTATATGCTTAGAAAACACCTGGGGATTTTCCTATATTTTGCCCGCCAGTGTTTTTTCATGCCCCCTCTTCGCTCTCCTAATTTCTTTTTTAAGTATCCCCCTGCACGTTCTATACTCCTCGAGGGGTTCCACTGTTTTTAGTCCTTTGTATCTGCCAAAAGCTTCCCTTTTTTTCCTAATCCATTCTTGGATATCCCTTGACATCCAGGGTTCCCTGGGCTTGTTGGTCCCACGCTTGAACTTTATGGGAACATGTTGGTGTTGTACTCTCTCTATTTCCTTTCTGAAAGACTCCCATTTCTCTGATGTGGATTTTCCTACAAGTAGCTGACCCAGTCCATTTTGGCCAGATCCTGCCTTATCATATTAAAATCGTCCTTCCCCCAATATAGAACCTTTATTCTGGTCCATCTTTGTCCTTTTCCATGACTACCTTAAATTTCACCGAATTATGGTCACTGTCACCAAACTGCTCTCCTTTTGATAATTCTACCACTTGCCCGGCTACATTCCCTAGGATTAGGTGCAGTACCGCCCCCTCTCTTGTAGGAGTTTCTTCATGCTGGCTCAAAAAGCTCTCCTGGATGCACTTTAAGAATTCCGCACCCTCCAAGCCTTTCACACTCTGACTATCCCAGTTAATATGGGGGAAGTTGAAATCCCCTACTATTATTACACTATTATTTCTACACTTCTCTGAGATTTGTCTCCACATCTGTTCCTCTATCTCCCCCTGACTGTTGGGGGGCTATATTACAATTCCAACAAAGTGCTTGCCCCATTTTTCTTTTTAAGTTCTACCCATATGGCCTAATTAGAGGATCCTGGTAAGATATGATCCCTCCTTTGAACAGTAATTGACTGCTTGATTAATATTGCGACACCCCCTCCTCTTTTACACCCCCTAATGCTCCTTGTAAATGATTGTTTCTCCTTGTTCTCCTATGTACCAAGGTTGGCTGATGAGGCGATGGATGACCTCGTGCCCCTCGTCGAGTTTCCCCTCATTCCCATCAGGGAACTCCGGGATTTTATGGCCGCATGCCTGGGTCGTCAAAACAAGACCCGTCTGGCCCTCGCCAGGTGGTCGGAGCTGGCGCTGCTCGTCGGGTCCATCCGCGCTGCCATCAAGATCGTGGGTGCGGACGTGGACGTGAGCCCGCTCGAGCTGCGTCGGCTCAGGATGTTCCTCACTGGGCTGCTGAGGGAGTGGCGGCTGACTAGCGGCTGCACTCTCTCCCCCCGTAAGGTGTAGGTAGAGGTTGCACTATGCTTCTGACATGAAGATAACCATAGCCAGCCTCAACATCAACGGCAGCAGGGAGGCGCCGCAGATTCAATAACCTCTCGGTCCTTCGGGGCGGGAAGTATGTGGTGTGCTTCCTGCAAGAAACCCACACCGTTCCGGGAGATGAGGCCACGTGGCTCCTGGAGTGGAAAGGAGGGGTCAGCATGAGTCACTTCTCCAACAATTCCAGCGGGGTGGCTATCTTGCTGGCCCTGAATTTTCAGCCGGAGATCTTGGGGGTCAAGGAGCAAGTGCTGGGCTGCTTGCTCCAGGTCACTGTTTGCCTGGGGGGCATGCATTCCATCTAGTGAATGTGTATGCCCCTCAGGCCGGTGCGCAGCAAGTGCGCTTCTTCGAAGTGTCTGCTCTTTTGGGCTCCGTCGAGGTGGGCGAGTGCATCATCCTCGGGGGGGATTTTAACTGCACCCTCGAGGTGAGGGACCGTTCGGGTCTCCCGCTAAGCCCGGTGGCGATGGAGAAGTTGAGGGACCTGGTCGGGTCCATCGATTTGGTGGACGTCTGGCGAAATCTCCACCCCGACTCCAGCACCTTCACTAGCATGAGGTCTCGGGGAGGAAGGTCCAGAATCGACTGCCTTTACATTTCCCGGGCGTACGTCTCCTGCGTTCCGGCAGCTTCCATGTGGCCGATGCCATGCATGGACCACCACCTGGTGTGGGTGGAGCTCATTCCGCTGCGCGCGCGGTGGGGGTCCACGTACTGTCATTTTAACAACCTGCTGCTGGAGGACGTACGGTTCCGGGATTCATTTCGTCAGTTCTGGGCCGACTGGAGAAGGAAGCGGGGGGGCTTCCACTCCTTGAGGCTATGGTGGGACGTGGGCAAGACTCACGTCCGTCTCTTCTGTCAGGAGTACGCGAAGGGGTCGACCAAGAGGCGGGAGGCCCGGATCGGGCGGTTGGAGACGGAGGTGCTCGACCTGGAGTCCTGCCTCGGTTGAGTCATGGAGGACCCGGCCCTGCGGAAGGTGTACGAAGAGAAGAAGGGCGCGCTGAAGGACCTGCAGCTCATCGGGTCCCGAGGCACGTACGTGAGGTCGCGGATCCAGTTCCTGCGGGACCTGGACTGCGGCCCCCCCTTCTTCTACTCGCTGGAAAAAAGATGAGGGGTCCGTAAGCAGCTCTTGGGGCTGCTGGCCGACGACGGATCTCTGGTCTCGGATCCGGAGGGAATCAGCGCGGAGGCCCACGCCTATTACGGGGCTCTGATCTCTCCGGATCCATCCAGCGAGGATGCGTGCGGAGTTTTGTGAGAGGACCTGCCGAAGGTCGGCCCGGAGGGCGCTGAAAAATTGGACGCTCCTCTAAGTCTGGAGGAGCTGACCGGCGCCCTCCGCCAGCTCTCCAAGGGGAAGTCCCCGGGGCTGGACGGGCTGACCGTGGAGTTCCACAGGGCGTTCTGGGATGTCTAGGGGGGTGACTACGCGCGGGTCCAGGGGGAAAGTGTGGCGACCGGGGAGATGCCCTCTCTTGGTGCAGGGCGGTCATTGTCCTGCTGCCTAAGAAGGGTGATCTCCGCCTCCTTAAGAACTGGCGCCAGGTCTCCCTCCTCAGCACGGACTATAAAAACTTTGCCAGGGCCATGTCTGCTTGCCTTGGCACCATGCTGGCCCACATGATCCACCCGACCAGTCCTACACGGTCCCGGGCCGGACCATCCACGATAACATCCATCTGGTCTGGGACCTGGTCCACCATTCCCAGAGGGCTGGTCTGTCGGTCGCCTTCCTATCCCTGGATCAGGAGAAGGCATTCAACAGGGTGGATCACGAGAGTCTCTTTGGGACTCTGCGCACATTTAGGTTCGGGACGCATTTCGTCGCCCGGATCCGACCTCTGTACGCCGCCGCGGAGTGTCTGATTAAAGTTAACGGGTCCTTGATGGCGCCCCTTCGCTTCGGGAGGGGGTTGCATCAGGGATACCCCATGTCCAGTCAGTTATACGCCGTTTGCGTGGAGCCTTTCCTGCGCCTCTTGCGGAAGAGGTTGACGGGACTGGCTCTGCAAGGGCCGGCCGTGGAGGTGGTTGTCTCGGCTTACGCCGATGACGTGCTCCTCACGGTGACGGATCCCGCTGACTTGCGGAGGATGCGGGAATGCCAGCAGATTTACTCGGACGCATCCTCCACCAAGATCAACTGGGAGAAATGTTCTGGACTCCTGGTGGGCCAGTGGCGGGTGGACTCCCTGCCGGAGGAGTTCAGGCCTTTCGCCTGGTGCACCACGTACCTCCTCTATTTGGGAGTCTACTTTAGCCCTGCCGAGGATGCCTGGCCGGCGAACTGGCAAGAGCTGGAGGCCAAAATCACTGCTCGCCTAGGCCGCTGGACAGGACTGCTCCGAGTGTTGTCCTACAGGGGTCGAGCGCTGGTCATAAACCAGCTGGTGGCCACCATGTTGTGGTACCGGTTGGTCACTTTGATCCCTCCCCCTGCGTTTGTCACCAAGATGCAGAAGAAGCTCATCGACTTCTTCTGGGACAAAAGGAAGCACAGGGTCTTTGCCGCGGTTCTGTGTCTCCTGCTTAGGGAGGGTGGCCAGGCGCTGGTGTGCCTTCGCACCCAGGCTGCGACTTTCCATCTTCAGACGCTACAGAGATACTTGTACGTCGAGAACTCTCCGAGATGGTGTGCGCTGGTGACGTATTTCTTCCACCAGCTGCACGGCCTCAATTACGACACACAGCTCCTGTTTGTGAAAGTGGGCGGCACGCGTGCCAGCCTGCGGGAGCTGCCTGTCTTCTACCAGGAACTGCTATGGGTTTGGAACTACGTCGCTTCCAGGCGGAGCTCTCCCCCATCAGGAGTGGCGGCTGTCCTTCAGGAGCCGCTGCTCAGGAATGCGCACCTCCACGTCCGCGGGTTTGGGTGGCTGGCGGAGCGCAGGGCTGTGCCTGGCAAGGTGACTAGAGTCGGGGACCTGCTTGATGGTGGAGGAGCGGGCTGGATGGCGCCGGAGGAGCTGGCGCGGCGCCTGTCCTGGGCCAACGTCCGGCTCGCGGTCAAAGCCATCGAGTCGGTGAAAGCGGCACTGGGCCCCGGCTCCACTAGGTGTATTGAGGCGGCTCGAGCACGTGGGGCGATCCCGTCCGAGCTTTACCCTGTTAGGACGGAATTCCTCATCGGCGCCCGGCCCCGAAACTCCCCTCAGGAACCGGCGCCTCACAACTTGAGCCATCTCAAGGAAATACCCTCTGTGCCTTTTCGTTCCGCACGGATGTGTTTCCAGTACAGGCTACTCCTGCACACTCTCCACTTTACCATCTTCGCCTGCCGTCCGGACATGCCTTGGCATGCCGTCTTGCCTTCCGGCGGAGGTGAAGGTCCCCAATGGAGGGCTCTCTACGTGGGAGTCCTCCCTTGTTCTATTGGGGACTTGGCCTGGAGGGTGTTGCACGGAGCAGTCCCGTGCAATATATTTTTAAGTAGGTTCACGGACTCCCAGGCCGCCTGTATTTTCTGCGGCCTGGAGGAGTCCGTTTTTCATGTATACACAGAATGTGAGAGGTTGCAGCCCCTCTTTCATTATTTGAAGGGGCTGCTCCTCGATTTTTGGTTGCACTTCAGTCCCACGCTCTTGATCTATGGTCACCCGGTGCGGAGGGGAGCGGGCAGGTTGGAGGACCTCCTCGTGAGCCTGCTCCTGGGCCTGGCTAAAAAAGCCATCAATTGGTCCAGGCAGCGGGCGGTCGAGGGGGTCGTTCAGCCAGCTTGCCTGCTTCTCTTCCGTGGCCATGTTCGCGCCCGGGTGGCCCTGGAGATGGAGCACACGGTGTCCGCCGGCATGCTTGAGTACTTCCGTGACCGGTGGGCGCCGTGGGGACTGGAGTGCATTATCAACCCGGACAACACAATTTTAATTAAGTTGTTAAGGTTCATTTAAAGTTTTATTAGTTACAGTTTATTTGTTTATTTTTCTTGTTTCACCAAAAGAGGAATAAGGGGAGAGGTGTGCCTTCAATTTAACAGCTCCCTCTGCTCAAGAGAGGACATAAAAATAAAAACCGAGGCCATCATTAACACCTTCAGGCCTGTGACTTGGGGTGAGTGTAGCCCTTTCTGAAAACCACCCGTAATGGTGACCACATCTTCACCGGTGACGGGGCCAGCCAGGACTTATGCGGGAGTGGCAGCCACAGCCACAGCTGCTCCCGCTGTTTCTGCTGCCCCGTCACCATTCAGATTAATAACCAAAAAGCTTGGGGTGAAGAGCTACACTCACCCCAACATGACCATTGAGGCCTGTGTAAAAGCCATGGCTGGGGTTGTCGGCCCCTCAGCCATCGTCGCGGCCTCAAAAATGTACAGGAAGGCTGTGTTCTTCCTGGGGTCAGAGCGGGTGGTGTCCCTGGCCATCGCCAAGGGGCTCCCCGTGGGCGGGACCTTCCTGCCGGTGGACCCCCTCGAGGCCACCGCGCAGCGGGTGGTTATCTCCAACGTCCTGCCCTATGTTACTGGTGAGCTCCTCCTCCCCCAATTATGCCAACTTGGGGAGGTGAGGTCGGGGATAACTCCCATCCCGCTCAGCTTCCGGGAAACCAGCCTTCGCCACGTTTTCTCCTTCCGGCGCCAGCTCTTTATTCAGCTGGTGCGGGAGGAGGACACCGACGGGGCGTTCGTCATGCTCCATGAGGGGACCACCTATCGCGTCTTCTGGACGTCGGACGGTGTGCGGTGCCACACCTGCAAGGAGGTGGGGCACATCAGAAAAAACTGCCCCGCCTCCAAGGCCACCAGATCGTCTGGCACGGCTGAGACTGGCGCCACCGCCGCTCCTCCCCCCAGATCTGTCCGCACGTCGGGAGCCACTGATGCGCGGTCGACATCGGAGGCCAATGCCACCAAGGCCTCCGGCAGGGGGGAGGGAGCGCATCCGAGTGGAAGGAAGGTGCAGAGAAAAACTGAAACACCTCAGGGCGGGTCCCCCCGTGGAGGGCCAGCCGTTGCCCCTAGAGCCCCTTACACATGCGCTCGTCGCGGAGATAATCAGGGCAGACGAGGGTGGGAGGGACCTCGTCCCTGAGCCCATGGTCGCGACCGCCGTAGCGGAAATGTCAACACCTGCGGCCGGGCTCGGGCCCGAGGAACCTGAGAAACCTGCTCCGCCAGAGGGAGCAGAGGAGGAGGCCTCTGCAGACATGGAGGTCTCCCTCGCTCCCTCCGCGCTAAAAAGAAGGTGCGACCCCCTGGAGGAGGAGGAGGACCGGGAGGAGGAAGGTCCCTCCGAACCGGGGGAGTCGCCGCCCGCCGCGGGTACTGCGCCCCCCCCTGCTGTCATCATCACCAGCGATCGGCAGGGGTCGCCTGTCCCTCGGGAGGCTGAGCCACATGTGTCTGTCTGGCACGTGCCTCCCGGGGATGGGGATGAGACCCTGCCCATGGGGGTGGGCGCGGAACAACCTGCGGTGATTGACATTCTCTCTGTACCGTTACCCCTCGCCGGGTTGGGCGGCTTGGGGTCTGGGTCGGGCGAGTTCGAGGAAAATGAGCTCAACCAATGTGACCCAGACATTTCCCAGGGGCTGCTCGACCTGGTCGAGGTTTTAGTTGAAGACACCTCATCTGCTGGGTCAGGGGCTGGTGGCGGGGAGGAGGAAGGCCCCCTGGCTGCGTCTCTGGCGTCGGACGTACTGGAGGAGCTGGGATTTGTTTTCTCCCCGGTTTCTCCGGTCGTTCTGGCATCTGAGGCGGAGGGGGACTCCGAACCACCGCCGTCTTCTGGCCCGGCGCCCCCGGAGGAGCCCAGGGAGGAATCCTCTGCCACCAATCCTGGAGGCGGGGCCGGCCGGTGCGGCCGAGCCATTCGCTGCGCACTGCGCGACGGCTGGGTTGGCCGCTGGTGACGACCCCCCGGAGGAGGATGGGGACTCGGTGATGGGCGCGGAGGATGATTTGGACTCCGTCGCCGACGAGGCGATGGATGACCTCGTGCCCCTCGTCGAGTCTCCCCTCATTCCCGTCAGGGAACTCCGGGATTTTATGGCCGCGTGCCTGGGTCGTCAAAACAAGACCCGGCTGGCCCTCGACAGGTGGTCGGAGCTGGCGCTGCTCATCAGGTCGGTCCGCGCCGCCATCAAGATCATGGGCGCGGATGTGGACGTGAGCCCGCTCGAGCTGCGTCGGATCAGGATGTTCCTCACTGGGCTGCTGAGGGAGTGGTGGCTGACTAGCAGCTGCGCTCCCTCCCCCCGTTAGGTGTAGGTAGAGGTTGCATTATGCTTCTGACATGAAGATAACCATAGCCAGCCTCAACATCAACGGCAGCAGGGAGGCACGCCGCAGATTCAATAACCTCTCGGTCCTTCAGGACGGGAAGTATGCGGTGTGCTTCCTGCAAGAAACCCACACCATTCCGGGAGATGAGGCCACGTGGTTCTTGGAGTGGAAAGGAGGGGTCAGCATGAGTCACCTCTCCAACGTTTCCAGCGGGGTGGCAATCTTGCTGGCCACGCATTTTCAGCCGGAGATCTTGGGGGTCAAGGAGCACGTGCCGGGCCGCTTGCTCCAGGTCACTGTTCACCTGGGGGGCGTGCCGCTCCATCTAGTGAACGTGTACGCCCCTCAGGCTGGTGCGCAGCAAGTGCGCTTCTTTGAAGAAGTGTCCGCTCTTCTGGGCTCCGTCGACGTGGGCGAGTGCGTCATCCTCGGGGGGGATTTTAACTGCACCCTCGAGGCGAGGGACCATTTGGGTCCCCCGTGATGCCCGGAGGCGATGGAGATTATGAGGGACCTGGTCGGGTCCTTTGACTTGTTGGACGTCTGGCGAAATCTTCATCCCGTCTCCAGCGCCTTCACTAGCGTGAGGTCTGGGGGAGGAAGGTCCAGAATCGACCGCCTTTACATTTCCCGGGCGTACGTCTCCTGCGTTCCGGCGGCTTCCATGCGGCCGGTGCCGTGCACGGACCACCACCTGGTGTGGGTGGAGCTCGTTCCGCTGCGCGTGCGGGGGGGGGGGTCCACGTACTGGCATTTTAACAACCTGCTGCTGGAGGATGCGCGGTTCCGGGATTCGTTTAGTTGGTTCTGGGCCGACTGGAGAAGGAAGCGGGGGGGCTTCCCCTTCTTGAGGCTATGGTGTGATGTGGGCAAGGCTCACGTCCATCTCATCTGTCAGGAGTACGCGAAGGGGTCGACCAAGAGGCGGGAGGCCCGGGTCGTGCGGTTGGAGAAGGAGGTGCTCGACCTGGAGTCCCGTCACGGTCCAGTCATCGAGGACCCGGCCCTGCGGAAGGTGTACGAAGAGAAGAAGGGCGCGCTGAAGGACCTGCAGCTAGTCGGGTCCCGAGGCGCGTACGTAAGGTTGCGGATCCAGTTCCTGCGGGACCTGGACTGCGGCTCCCCCTTCTTCTACTCGCTGGAAAAATGACGGGGAGTCCGTAAGCAGCTCTTGGGGCTGCTGGCCGATGATGGATCTCTGGCCTCGGATCCAGAGGGAATCAGCGCGGAGGCCCATGCCTTTTATGGGGCTCTGTTCTCTCCGGATCCATCCAGTGAGGATGTGTGCAGAGTTTTGTGGGAGGACCTGCCGAAGGTTGGCCTGGGGGGCGCCGAAAAATTGGACACTCCTCTGAGTGTGGAGGAGCTGACCGGCGCCCTCCGCCAGCTCTCTGGGGGAATGTCCCCGCGGCTGGACGGGCTGACCGTGGAGGTCCACAGGGCGTTCTGGGACATCTTGGGGGGCGACTACGCGCGGGTCCTGGGGGAAGGTTTGGCGACCGGGGAGATGCCCCTCTCTTGGCGCAGGGTGGTTATTGTCCTGCTGCATAAGAAGGGCAATCTCTGCCTCCTTAAGAACTGGCGCCCGGTCTCCCTCCTCAGCACGGACTATAAAATTTTTGTCAGGGCCTTGTCTGCTCGCCTTGGCGCCGTGCTGGCCCACATGATCCACCCCGACCAGTCCTACATGGTCCCGGGCCGGACCATCCACGATAACATCCATCTGGTCCGGGACCTGGTCCACCATTCCCAGAGGGCTGCTCTGTCGGTCGCCTTCCTTTCCCTGGATCAGGAGAAGGCGTTCGACAGGGTGGATCACGAGCATCTCTTTGGGACTCTGCGCGCATTCGGGTTCGGGACGCATTTTGTCACCCGGATCTGACTTCTGTACGCCGCCGCAGAGTGTCTGATTAAAGTTAATGGGTCCCTGACGGCGCCCCTTCGCTTCAGGAGTGGGGTGTGTCAGGGATGCCCCATGTCCGGTCAGTTATATGCCGTTTGTGTGGAGCCTTTCCTGCGCCTCTTGCGGAAGAGGTTGACGGGACTGGCTCTGCAAGGGCCGGGCGTGGAGGTGGTCCTCTCAGCTTATGCCGATGACCTGCTCCTCACGGTGACGGATCCCGCTGACTTGCGGAGGATGCGGGAATGCCAACAGATTTACTCGGACGCATCCTCCACCAAGATCAACTGGGAGAAATGTTCTGGACTCCTGGTGGGTCAGTGGCGGGTGGACTCCCTGCTGGAAGAGTTCAGGCCCTTCGCCTGGAGCACCATGCACCTCCTCTATTTGGGAGTCTACCTTAGCCCTGCCGAGGACGCCTGGCCGGCGAACTGGCAAGAGTTGGAGGCCAAAGTCACCACTCGCTTAGGACGCTGGATAGGACTGCTCTGAGTGTTGTCCTACAGCGGTCGAGCACTGATCATAAACCAGCTGGTAGGCGCCATATTGTGGTACCAGTTGGTCTCTTTGATCCCTCCCCCTGCGTTTGTCGCCAAGATGCAGAAGGAGCTCATCGACTTCTTCTGGGACAAAAGGAAGCACTGGGTCTCTCCCGCGGTTCTGTGTCTCCCGCTTAGGGAGGGCGGTCAGGCGCTGGTGTGCCTTTGCACCCAGGCTGCGACTTTCCGTCTTCAGACGCTGCAGAGGTACCTGTACGTCGAGAATCCTCCGAGATGGTGTGCGCTGGCGACGTATTTCTTCCGGCAGCTGCACGGCCTCAATTACGACATGCAGCTCCTGTTTGTGAAAGTGGGCGGCACGCGTGCCAGCCTGCAGGAGCTGCCTGTCTTCTACCAGGAACTGCTATGGGTTTGGAACTACGTCGCTTCCAGGTGGAGCTCTCCCCCGTCAGGTGTGGCGGCTGTCCTTCAGGAGCCGCTGCTCATGAATCCGCAGCTCCACGACCGCGGGTCCGGGTGGCTGGCGGTGCACAGTGCTGTGCCTGGCAAGGTGAATAGGGTCGGGGACCTGCTCGATGGTGGAGGAGCAGGCTGGATGGTGCTGGAGGAGATGGCGCAGCGCCTGTCTTGGGCCAACGTCCGGCTCGCAGTCAAAGCCATCGAGTCAGTGAAAGCGGCACTGGGCCCCGGCTCCACTAGGTGTATCGAGGCGGCTCAAGCACATGAGCCCCAATGGAGGGCTCTCTATGTGGGAGTCCTTCCTTGTTCTATCGGGGATTTGGCCTGGAGGGTGTTGCACGGAGCAGTCCCATGCAATTTGGTTTTAAATAGGTTCACGGACTCCCAGGCCGCCTGCATTTTCTGCGGCCTGGAGGAGTCCATTTTTTATGTATATACGGAGTGTGAGAGGTTGCAGCCCCTCTTTCATTACTTGAAGGGGCTGCTCCTCGATTTTTGGTTGCACTTCAGTCCCACGCTCTTGATCTATGGTCACCCGGTGCGGAGGGGAGCGGGCAGGTTGGAGGGCCTCCTCGTGGGTCTGCTCCTGGGCCTGGCTAAAAAAGCCATTAATTGGTCCAGGCAGCGGGCGGTCGAGGGGGTCGTTCAGCCAGATTGCCTGCCTCTCTTCCGTGGCCATGTTCGCGCCCGGGTGGCCCTGGAGATGGAGCACGCGGTGTCCACCGGCACGCTTCAGTACTTCTGCGACCGGTGGGTGCCGCAGGGACTGGAGTCCATAATCGATTTGGACAACCACATTTTAATTTGATTTGTTAAGGTTTATTTAAAGTTTTATAAGTTACAGTTTATTTGTTTAGTTTGCTTGGTCCAATCAAAAGCGGAACAGCTTTATTAACTAGCCTAATGACTCTGATGAGAACAACTACTCGAGAAACAGGTGAGGAGAGGGGCCCAAAGGCACGGCAGCAGCGCACCGAGGC
Source organism: Somniosus microcephalus (assembly GCF_052327205.1). Classification (NCBI taxonomy): domain Eukaryota; kingdom Metazoa; phylum Chordata; class Chondrichthyes; order Squaliformes; family Somniosidae; genus Somniosus; species Somniosus microcephalus. Next base: position 16,145,503 of record NC_141003.1, read on the forward strand.
CTCCAGAACCGCCCTCAGGCGGCCAGCAGAGGGAAGCGCAGCTGGGACCGTGACAACTTCGGCTGTGAAATTTGTCCGACACCGACTAAGGACCTATTTAATCATCAACAATGTGCAGTTAACTGGTCACGGTCTATCTATTCCTAACAAACACGGAGGGACGCAGCGCGCCAACTTCCCCCGAGGTTGATTTACTTAATTATTTGGACGATGAAAAGCAAACATTGATTAGCAAATCGTTGCGACTTGTCTGCTGAGTAAATCTAAGTCTTGGTCGTGATAACGCAGGTAAAATTGAACAGATGCGTGTGTCTATGAGAGGTATGGATCAGGTGTGTGTAGATGATGTACGTAACATTAAAGGGACAGCAGGCTGCTCTTGCTAATGGTGCTATTATATTAAAATGGACGGCTCAGAATCATATTTAATCTCCCAATGGTGCCCAGTAACTCGATTTTATTCAATCTCTGTTCCACAGCGGCCCAACCACACTGAAGATTGTCTCCACTGAAGCGGAGTCACCTGCGTATCTGACTCTTGTGTGTAAAACGGCTGCGTTTTTTCCGGAGAATTTCACCCTCACTTGGTATAAAAATGGCGTCGAAACTGCATTAGGAATAGATACCAGGAAGGAACAGAACACGGAGCGACTGTATGAAGTTTCCAGCTCTTGTGTTGAGACCCAGCCTGTCCCGAGAGACGCAAATTATACCTATTTGGTTTCTCATGTCTCCCTCGAGACTCCAGCTGTTGTCACCCATGTTGTTTCTAAATACAATCAAGGTATGAGGCCAACAGTCCAAAAAGGAGAGATAGCTACTGCTAATTTTTAAAAGAGATATATCGGACAGTTTGTACATATTAATCATCATGAAGAATTTCCACGAAAATCTCATGGGAAATAGTAACGAAAGCATCAATTTCATGTTGTAATGTACAATAAAATTGAACCCGATGTGTTGAAAAACCAGGTTATATTGCCCGCCACAAAAATATTCTCAGACAAACCTTATTTGCTTTCAAATTCCTTTATTTGATATATACAACTATAAACAGAAGTTTATTTTTTCCACATGATTATATTTCCTGCTTCTAATGAATAATGTTTCAGTTTCTTTTGTTTCAATTTTAAGACTGTTCTATTCTTTCCCAATGCCCGCTCTTCTTGCACCAAGACTGTTACCAGGAGCTGCAGTCATGTTGTTTGTAATCGGGCGGCTCCCAATGCAGTTCCCTATCTTGACCCCCATTTCGGCTACTTCTAGTGCAGTGTTCTGAAATTGACCCCCTGGAAATAATTGCCGTTCACCCGGCCATGTCAGAGCGGGTTTAATTGGGATCTGCCTCAGAAACCTCATAAACTGTGCCCGCAACCTGGCGACAGTACGAGCGGTTCGATACGTCATATTGTGATTAACTCTTTGCCCCACAAGACAATAATCAATGAACCATCGCCCGTTGAGTTCCTTTACTAGTCAATGACATTCTTAATTTAATAAACACAGTTCAGATAATTGAAAGAGGATTTTTAACCGATTGCTGCAATGCAGAATTTTGTGCGGGCATCGAAGAAACGCTTGTGACAACATTACCTCCAATTTCCTCAAACTATATATATTAATAAAAAAGAAAGGTCAAGAACAAGAACACGTCTTTTGGTCATGAGAAATTGATCTCTCTCGTATTCTAACTCTCCAGTGCTGTGAGATCCCTAAACCGGCAGTGCGATACGCAGATTAATCCAGAAGTCTCATCCATCCGATGAAGAAGTTACTTCAAATATTATACGGCGGAGTTACTGAAAGCATCGCCATGGTTCAACCAATAAACTATCTTGATGCCTAATTTTAGCCAACGCCCGTCATAACTGAATGTTCCTATTAATCTTGCAGGTATTGTCGATAATTCACTCTACTTCTGGGCTCATGGGTGTGCGGTGGGTGGATTGGCGTTTCTAGCGCTAATGATCTTCATTGGGAGGCGGTGCCAACTGCTGAATAATGAAAGTAAGATCTGCTGTAAGTCCTTTATTTTATTACAAAACCTCCGGGCTAGTGACAGTCTCCGGGTTTCACGGGAAAAGGAGAACTTGATTAGGAATTAAAGCTGAAAACAGTGTTTTCTATTTCAGGAAGCGTCGAATGTTCCAAATGCATTTGAAAACGCAGGAATGCTCACAGAATCGTAATAAAAATGGAAATAATTATCTGGATATTTGCAATAAAAGTGCCCCTTTGCAGCACGATAAATAACATGTACCCTGAAACACAATTAGTTTCCAACCCATTCTGTTGTGGATACGCAGCTAGTTTGAGTGAAAGAGTGTGAGGCCCCGGCTGGGCAATAGTTGTACACATAAGAACATAAGAAATAGGATGAGGAGTAGGCCGTACTGCCCTCGACCCTGCTTCGCCTTGCGATAAGGTCATTACTGATTTTCTACCTCATCTTCACTTTCCTACCCTATCCCCAAATACCTTGATTCACTTAGTGTCCAAAAAGATTCCATTAGTTCCCGAAAAATATCGATAAAATGCATCATTGCTGATCGCTACAAGGGCAATGATTTCAAATACTCGCCATAATCTGGATTTGGAAATCATGCTGTACTTTGTTCTGACTCTAGAAATGTCTTTGCAATCACTGACATTGAAACTGAGTAAATATTTCAGTCTTTCAATATCATTACATTTAATTCATTTCCAGGTAAAGAAGAATGTGTAACGGGACCGATCCGCCGTGAAGAGCTGGTTGGTTCATTCATTCATCCCGGCTGACGGTTAAAATGGCAATAAAGATTGCTATAATGGAAAGATTATATCATAGTCACGTCAGAACAGTTTAAGTCTATGTACTGAAAGTATTTATCCGGTCTTAGTGAGTGATTCAAATCGTGGTTAGAAATGTACTTGGCACCCGGTGCGTTGCTAGTAAAAAATGTTAAATGACATAGAAGAAAACTGCTTGTTTCCTTGAAAATGCACCTAGGTAATAATTGTTCATACAATCGTCTAATCTTTGGATTTGAAAAATAAATTTACGTTCTAAAGCTGCCGCTCATTTATACATTTCTGTAACACTGTATTGTAGTGTGAACATTAACGCGTTTAAATATTAGTTATAATGATCACAGTTCCTTAATATACACACCTATGTTAACGTATCTGAATTAGGGTTTGTGCACATGATGTCTAGCCCAGTTCTGTCTGTTCAATGTTTGATCAGTGGCACCTAAACTGGTGCAGGCAATGAACTAGCCACGTAACCAAATATTTCCTTTCTGACCCATGCAGGAAGCAGCGGCTGAGCCAGTGCATTATGCTCCATTAGATTTAGCAGAGCCAGGAAAACTCCAAGAACTAAACGTGACGAGGAGAGAACCGTGTACGCTCAGGTAGGACTGAGTAACAGATCAGAGAAACATAGATCACCGGTGTTACATCAACATTCATGCGATAGCGGGGGGCATATGTTTGTGCTGACTTTGATCGTGTGTTGTATCCAAGGCTATTTGTGTGACCTTCTGATGACTGCTTTGAGTAGCAATCCAAAAAACTTACAAAACGACCAATTAACAATATATCCAAACATTGGCTTTACAGACCGAACAAGGGACAGGCCGTGACAAACTGACATAGGCGACTATAGCATTGACTGGCTCAGAGAAAACGGGGAAATGCAAATAATGAAAGTATGCCCAGGTACGGACAAAAAAACAAAGAGGAGTAACAGAGGCTGTTTACACAGAAGTAAGAATCAATTAGCAATAGAATTTGAGATGAGGAATTCACTTTTTTGGCGTGTACTGGTCGCATTTCGCTGCTATATCACGCGTATGTATACCGTGCGATACCATCCCTCCGAGAGGTAACGCATTCCATTGATACATCAGAGAATACAGTTTTTGTTATTACTTACTGTTTACTTAAAGGTAACTTTCCTGACATACCTTGATGTTAAATCGGTATTAATTAACTGATGACACATCTGTGCTCATTCGATTAGAATAATACGCTAATATACTTGCTGTACCTCATTATCATCATATATTAATTCAATAAAAATAGATTATATACGATCTGTTACAAGTCAACGATTGGTGCTCATTTTTTGCGAGTAAAACTGCAAAACCTGTGTGTTGGTTTATGTGTGGCGTCACTGCACTCTGATTCCAGTCCAGGTGACGTTCCCGATGTGAAGCGGGTGAAGCTCCAGTTGATGGATTCGTCCATCAAGCCACTGAAAGTGGCTGCCAGTTCACAGAATCACAGAATCACAGAAACCCCACAGTGCAGATAGAGGCCATTTCGGCCCATCGAGCCTGCACCGACACATATCCCACCCGATCCCCGTAACCCCTACACCAACACATATCCCACCCTATCCCTGTAACCCCATGTATTTAATCCCCCTAACACTAAGGGTCAATTTATCATAGCCAATCAACCTAACCCGCACATCTTTGGACTGTGGGAGGAAACCGGAGCACCCGGAGAAAACCCACGCAAACACGGGGAGAATGTGCAAACTCCACACAGACAGTCGCCCGAGGCCGGATTTGGACCCGGGTCTCTGGCGCTGTGAGGCAACAGTGCTAACCACTATGCCACCGTGCTGTTGTTTTATATCCTCCAAACATCTGTCTACCCATGTGACCAAGTAGCTTTATAGAATCTTACAGCACAGAAGGAGACCATGCTGCCCATTGTGCTCGTATTGTCACTTTGAAAGATCTTTCCAATTAGTCCGACTCTCGCGTTCTTTCCCAAAAGCCCTGCAGTTTTCTTCTGTTCACGTTTATATCCACTTCCGTTTTGAAAGTTCCCATGTATTCTGCTTCCAAAACTCAATATCTTCTTGTGTCAATTTGTCATTTAAAACAAATCCATGCCAACGACATCTGCTGCACTTCCTTTATCTATTCTCGCTGCTGTTTCTTCAAAGAATTCTATAAGGGAATTCAAGCACGATTTGCCTTTTGGAAATTCGTGCTGATTTGCCTTAATTAGCTCAGGTTTCTACAAGAACCCGTCGCAGTTTTATCCCGAATGACAGGGGCCGAAAAATGGAAGTAAATGTGCAACTGTTTACCTGTTATTGTTACAGTTTACTTCAAATTCGATTTTTTCATCTAATAATAATCCGTCTTCAAATGGAGACAAAGTGGTGTAGGTTATTTTGATAAGTTATTAACCGAAACAGTGGCACATCTATGTGCAGGAATTAAAAGGTCAATGTGTGGGCGATCTATCAGTTCTGATGAACTATAAGCCATTAGCTGGGTTTTTTAAATTCTGTGTTTCGCTACACTGATGTGTTGCTAAATATTGACATGGGCGAATCGCTTATGCGAGCTAAGTAAAGGAAGCGGTTCAGTGGCTCAACTCGAAGCACCAACACGACTTGTTCTCAATTTAAATCTGTTAATTGCAACATACTGAAAACGTATCTAGTGCTGAACAGCAGCAGTTATTTCACATCGCATTTTCAGTGTAATTATAGCAACACTTAATGTTCACATTCATCGTGGATTTTACTTCACATTTGTCATTATAACTTTCCTAACCTCACTATCGCTACCGATGGGAATGTGTAAACGCTTCGCCTTAAGGCGTTTGTCCAACTTCTATTCATTCTAATTTTATATATGAATGTAATTGTATTACTAAGTACATTTTCTGCCTTTTTGTTTTATATGTACACACAGAAATTTCAGTACAGTCAAATTGGTTAAATCTCTGAAACGCACTGCAATTTCTTCATGTCCTACAATATTGTAACATTGATCACATGGACTCACAAATTGTAGGTTCTGCATTTTGTCCAAAATGTCAAAAGAGTTCGGCCAATAAAGCACCTTCTATTCAATTTCTCCATAATTGTAACCATTTTGTGAGGAATGTTGCTCATTCAAATTGTTCCTATCACAGTGTTTTACATCATAGAACTGGAGTTTGGAGGTGATGAAGGAGCAGATTTGCAAATAATTTCTAATATGTCGTCTAGCCGGCCCGTTCCAATCACATCGGGACATTGAGCAGAGGCAAGAAATCGCCATTCGTGATGTTACAGGAGAGGCACTTCCATACAGAATTCTTGCTCACAGACAGCATGCAACCGGCAGATTAGTATCATAATTAAAGGTCACTGGAATACAGCATTGAAGGAATATCAGGCAGTTCTGAAGCGTCGAGATGTTTGCATTCCCCTTAAATAATACACCATCTATGATTATGCACAAGATGGTTGAAAAGACAATGCGCAGATATATGCGCAGAAGCAAACATACCGACCAACACATGCACGGCAAATGTATCGTGGATGTGGATACCTATTGACAAAGTATTCAACTTCGAATGCCAATGGGAGCAAATCTTGGCTCTCTCCGTCCAGGTAGATTTGCAGATTAGTATTTTGTTTGTGGCTTAATGTAAAGGTAATCCTTGCTGCAAATAAATAATTTCGGTTTATATTACAATTAATACATAATCAAAGTAAAGATATAAATAGGAATGGATAATTAACTTAACGGACTCAAATACGATGATTTTTTCCTTATTTGCCTGATCTCTATGTTACCCAGTAAACCCGTTTTACTTTCTCACCACCTCGCCCCCAATCAGAAATCAATTTAATTCGCCGATTCTCTATTAATCGCTTGCCGGACATTATCGATACAGGTCTGAGTCACAAAAATTCGGCTTTCAGTTATATTCAGAACATAATTTTTACAGCTTAGAATCGCGACCTCTGATTCCACACAAACAACCGGCTTTCCCAAAGCAATTGATTTGTCACGTTAATCAGTCGACGTGAAAAGGGAGATGCAGCTAACTTTATGGGATGTATCTTTTTATATTGACAACACTCGATATAAGCACTGTTCACATTAAAAGCACTATCAAAAAGACTCTCTACTGCCTTACATGATGAAGACTGTATTTGCAGCTGCGGAACATTTGTTTTCACTGCGAAACACAAATGCTGATGTTGGCCAGTACAAAATGTGGAAATAAAGAACACGACAATGGCTTCCCTGGGAACTTTATTTTTTTATATAATTTCCCATCCCACTGTAGTTACACTTAGCGAAATCGAACCCCATCCCTGTGAGACCTACTCCACCTGGTCAGGCCGTGACTTGGATTGATGCTGCAAGTTTAGCATTGCTGGCAAACGGAAACCACTTCACCTGGAGCGAAATTTGGCGACAATGAAATCTGACGGTGTCTGATCATTACCTATGAACCATGTTGGGTTTGAAAGACCCAGGAAAACTGATAATTCTCAAAGACTCAACGATTCCCGCCGAGCGCCACGTTTTTATGGCAAAAGGTACCAATGGCTTTAATAAAAAATGCCACTGTTAAACAAAGAAATGGTTCATTATTGATAGAGCTTGGTTATTTGCCCAAATGCATGGCCTTGGTTGTACAGCTATCCTGTGGGTTACTCTCTCCATGTCTGAAAAGAATATACAGCACAGAAACAGGTCATTTAGCCCATCTGGTCTGTGCTGGTGTTTATACTCCAAACCAGCCTCCTCCCATTCCAGCGACCTCATCTCAGCCTTTCAGCATATCTTTCTATTCTCTTTGCTCTCATACACTTGTCACGTTTCCTTCTGAAAGCCTCTAAGCTATTTGCTTCAACCACTTCCTGTGGTAGCCAGTTCCACATTCTAACCACTCTCTGAGTAAATACATTCTCCTTATTTCTCTATTGTATTTATTAGTAACTATCTTGTATTTATGGCCCCTAGGTTTGGCCCCTAGATTTGGATTCTCCCACAAGTGGAAACAATCTTTCCACATGTACCCTGTCCAACCCATTCATAATTTAAAAAACCTCCGTCAGATCAGCTCTAAGTGTTCTTCTTTCCGACGAAAAACCCCCAACCTCCGACAACCACAACCATCTTCCGTTGTATGACTCCAGCCAGTGGAGAGTTTTCCCCCATCCCCATTGTCTTCAATTTTATTAGCGCTCCTTGGTGCCGCACTTGGTCAAATGCAGCCTTGAAGTCAAGGACATTCACCCTCACCTCACCTTTGGAATTCAGCTATTTTGTCCATGTTTGGACAAAGTCTTTTCTGAGGTCTGGAGCTAAGTGGTCCTGGCAGAACCCAAACTGAGCATCGGTGATCAGGTTGTTCGTGAGTAAGTGCCGTATGACAGCACTGCCGACGATACCTTACATCATGATGCTGATGACTGAGAGTAGGCTGATGAAGCAGTAAATGCGCAGACTAATCTGTCCCGTTTTTTGTGGCCAGGACATAATTGGGCAAATGTCTACATTATTGGGGTGATGTCCGTGCTGTAGCTCTACTGGAACAGCTTGGCCAGAGGCGTGGCTGATTCTGGAGGGACCCAAAGCCATTGCTGCATCCACTGCACTCACCCATTTCTTGATATCACGTGGAGTGAGTCGAATTGGCTGAAGACTGACACCTGTAATGATGGGAATTTCAGGAGGAGACAGATGAATCGTCAACTGGGAACTTCTGGCTGAAGATGGTTTCCAATGCTTCACCCTTGTCTCTTGCACTCAGGTGCTGGGTTCTGCCGTCATTGAGGCTGACGATCTTCATGGAGACATCTCCTCCTGTTAGTTGTTTTATTGTCCACCATTCACAGCTGGGTGTAGCAGGACTTCAGAGCTTTGATCTGATCTGATGGTTATGGGATCGCTGATAGGGGGTATGATTAAGAAGTTTGCAGATGATACCAAAATCATCTGTGTGGTTGGAATTGAAGAAGGAAACTGTAGACTGCAGGAAGATATCAATAAATTGGTCAGGTGGGCAGAACATTGGCAAATGGAATTCAATCAGGAGAAGTGTGAGCTACTGCATCTGGGGAGGGCTAACAAGGAAAGGGAATACACATTAAACGGTAGGACACTGAGTAGCGTAGAGGAGCAAAGGGACCTCGGAGTGCATGCCCACAGATCCCTGAAGGTAGCAGGCCAGGTAGATAAAGTGGCTAAGAAGGCATATGGAATGCTTGCCTTTATTAGCCATGGCATAGAATACAAGAGCAGTTGGGTTATGCTTCAACTGTATAAAACACCAGTTAAGCCTCAGCTAGAGTACTGCGTGCAGTTCTGGTCACCACATTATAATAAAGATGTGATTGCACCAAAGAGGGTACCGAGGAGATTTACAAGGATGTTGCCGGGAATACAGAATCTTAGCTATGAGCAAAGACTGGATAGGCTACGTTTGTTTTCCTTGGAACAGAGGAGGATGAGGGGAGACCTTATTGAGTTGTATAAAATTATGAGGGGCCTAGATAAAGTGTATAGAAAAGACCTATTTCCCTTAATAGAGGGGTCAAAAGCCAGGGGGCACGGATTTAAAGTAATAGTTGGAAGGTTTAGAGGGCCTTTAAGGGGAATTTTCTTCACCCAGAGGATTGTGAGGATCTGGAACTCACTGCCTGAAAGGGTGGTAGAGGGAGAAACACTAACCACATTTAAAAAGTACTTGGATGTGCACTTGGGATGCTATACCCTGCAGGGCTATGGACCTAGAGCTGGGAAGTGGGATTAGGCTGGATAGCTCTTTGTTGGCTGGCGCAGACACGATGGGCCAAAATGGCTTTCATTTGTGCTATAACTTTCTATGATTCTATGATTCTGTGCCTGCCGATGTCTTCTTGAAGTCTATCACTGTCTTCCTCACTGTTCACTATACGTTCAGGTTTTGTGCCTGCTGCAAATTTTGAAATTGTGCCCTGTACTCCCAAGTCCAAGTCATTAATATATATCAAAAGAAGCAGTGGTCCTAGCACCGACCCCTGGGGAACACTATTGTATAGCTTCCTCCAGTCCAAAAAACAACCGTTCCTCACTACTCTCTATTTTCTGTCATTTAGCCAATTTCGTACCCATGCTGCCACTTTCATTTTCGTCCATGGGCTTCAACTTTGCTGGCAAGCCTATTATGTGGCACTTTATCAAACGCCTTTTGGAAGTCCATGTACACCACATCAACCGCATTGCTCTCATTAAATCTCTCTGTTACCTCATCAAAAAACTCGATCAATTAGTTAAACATGATTTGCCTTTAACAAATCCGTGCTGGCATTCCTTAATTAATCCACAATTGTCCAAATGACTGGTAACTTTGTCCTTGATTATCGTTTATAAAAACCTTCCCCACTACTGAGGTTAAACTGACTGGCCTGTAATTGCTGGGTTTATCCTTACTCCATATTTTGAACAAGAGTGTAACATTTGCAATTCTCCAGTCATCTGGCACCACAACCGTATCTAAGGAGGATTGTAAGATTATGGCCAGTACCTCTGCGATTTCCTTCTTAACATCCCTTAGCATCCGAGGATGTATCCCATCCAGTCCTGGTGACTTATCAATTTTAAGTACAGACAGCCTTTCTGGTAGCTCCATGTTATCATTTTAAAAAATCTCATCTGGTATCTCCACTACCATCTGATTCACTATGACTTTGGCAGCATCTTCTTCCTTGGTGAAGACAGATGCAAAGTATTCATTTAGTACCTCAGCCATGCCCTCTGCCTCCATGTATAGGTCACCTTTTTTGTCCTAATTTGCCCGACCACTCCTCTTTCTACCCGTTTATTATTTATATGCCTATAGAAAGCTTTTGAATTCCCTTTTATGTTAGCTGCCAATCTATTCTCATACTCTCTCTTTTATTCTCAACCTGACATCTGTCACATGCATCCTCTTTCTGCTTCATCTTACTGTCTATCTCCTTCATCATCCAGGGAGCTCTGGCTTTAGTTGCAATACATTTTCCCCTCATGGTAATGTACCTCTGCTGTGCTCGAACCATCTCCTCTTTAAAGGCAGCCCATTGTTCGATTACAATTTTGCCTGCCAATATTTGATTCCAATTGTCTCGGGCCAAATCCATTCTCAACCCACTGAAACTGACCTTCCTCCAATTAAGTGCTTTTATTCTAGATTGCTCCCTGCCCTTTTCCATAGCTAATCTAACACAATACTATGATCACCGTTCCTTAAATTATCCCCAACTGACACTTGCTTCACTTGACCCATCTCATTCCCCAGAACCAGATCCAGGAATGCTTCCTTCTTCATTGGGCCAGCAACGTACTGATCAAAAAAGTTCTCCTGAACACACTTCAGAAATTCTTCCCCACCTCTGCCCTTTACACTATTGCTATCCGAGTCTATATCAGGATAATTGAATCCCCCATTATTACTACTCTATAGTTCTTGCACCTCTCTGTAATTTCCTTGCAAAGTTGCTGCTCTATATCTTTCCCACTAGTTGGTGGCCTATAAAATACACATAGTAGTGAAATGGCACCTCTCTTACTTCTTAACTCTAAACAAATAGATTCTGTTCTTCACCCCTCCAGGATGTCCTCCCTCTCCAGCACTGTAACATTCTCCTTAACCAATACTGCCACCCACCTCCTTTTAGTCCTTCCGTATCTTTTCTGAAAACTTTATATCCAGGAATATTTAAAAACCAATCCTGCCCTTTTTTGAGACGGGTCTCCATTATCGCCACAACATCATATTCCCATGTGGCTATTTGCGCCTGCAGCTCACCAACATTATTTACCATGCTTCATGTGCTTACACACATGCACTGTAAACCTGTCTTAGATCATGTTGTAGTCTCTCTGATTATATCCCCAGCTAATACTTTACTATTTCTTATTATAGTACCATCTGTCTCTCCCCATGCTTTGTGCACCTTTTTCTCCTTTCTAATGCTACATCCTGGTGCCCAGCCCCCTGCAAAATTAGTTTAAGCCCTCCGCAACAGTGCTAGCCCCCACACTAACCCCGCGAGGACATTGATTCTGGCTCTGTTGTGGTGCAAGGCGTCCGGCCTGTACAGGTCCCACCTCCCCCAGAACTGTTCCCGTAATTATCGAATCCCCTACCACAATTACCTTCCCAATCTTCCTCTCCCTCCCCCGCCCTGTACAGCTGAGCCACCCATGGTGCCTGGACTTGGCTCTGGCTGTACTCACCAGAGGAACCATCATCCTCACCAGGAAAGCGTGTTGCACTCATGGGACGCCTGAGCTACCTGCCTGGTCCTCCTTGTCTGTCTGGCGGTCACCAATTCCCTATCTGCCTGCACACTCTTATGCTGCGGGGTGACCACCTGCTGAAACGTGCTATCCACGTAGCTCCCAGCCTGTAGGCTGCACCGCAGCAGCACCAGCTGCAGATCCAGCTCCAAAACCCAGAGCTTGAGCTCCTCGAGCTGAGACATTTCCTGCACATGTTATTGCCCAGGACAGGGAAGTATCCTGGATTTCCTGCATGACACAGGATGTGCATTCCACGGGACTGAGGTGCCCTGCCATGCCTCTATTTAATCAACTATGAACTAACTTAGAGAAATAAACTGAAGACTAGGGGCTAGAAATTGGCCTCCTTTGCACCTCCTGTTATCACCTCTGGGGAGTGATAACGGGGCACTAACGACTTATTGCCGGGGCGTGGTGATAGAAACAACTGCCGCAAAATTCAATCAGGGGCTAGCGCTGGCGGTAAAACTTTCCTCCTTGATCTCCTGTGCCCCGGAGAAAGTGACGACATCCGGTGCGCATTGCCCGGTTACTGCATCGGTTCCCAAATTCACTTCCGCACCCTACAGCTTTGCCCGATATCATCAACGGCAGCTGCAGGAGCGGTTGTGTCCTCGGCTGGCTGCTTGGGGAGCGGCAATGAAAGCGATTGGTGGTCAGGTACGCCAAAAAAATATTCCCACCCCTCAGTGCTGTTTTTTTAAATTTTTAATTGCCGCAATTCAGCAGCCTACTCCTCGCGGATCAGACGTGCCATCGCCGACACATCCCCAGCCTTACCTTTAACTGCTGTGAGCATTGGCCCTTCCCTTTAAGGGAGGGAATGATCCTCCGAATCCGGCAGCGCTGCACGGGACAGTGATCAGCGCTCTGCCGATACTGCCCCTCTCACCCACCAATCACCTATCTGCTGTCCTGTGACGTCAATCCTTGATTTTACCTTTATTGTCTTTGAATTTATCCGATCTCTGGCTATTCATGTTATCTTTATTCCTTCCTTTAGTTTGTCCTTTACTCTCTTTTCTTGATTCTTTTATTGTTAGGCTTCTGTAAGTTATAGCAGTCACCCCCCCCCCCCCCATCTCTACGTTATTATTTTAAAGTCTTATTTACAGTCCTACTTTTTCTTTCCGCTAGGACCTTGGTCCCAGCCCATTTCAGGTGCAGCCCCTCCCAATGGTGCAGCTCCTACCTGCTCCAATACTGGTGCCAGTGTCCCATGAAATGGAACCCATCCATCCCACACCACTCCTATAGCTAAGTATTGACCATCCTAATCTGTTTGTCTCTATACCAATTACCACGTGGCTCAGGTAATAATCCGAACAAAAGCGAAAAACCGGACCTCACACATAATAATCCCGAGATTATTACCCGTGAAGTCCTGCTTTTCAAGTTAGCTCCTAACTCCTGATACTCTCTTAGATAAAGTCTTTATTCATGCAGTTAACTTAGGGAGACTAAAACGCTAATACTCACCCAGCAATTACCTAATCTTTCCTTTATTAGCCAAAACATGGAATATAAGAGCCGGGAGGTTATGCTTGAACTGTATAAAACACTAGTTAGGCCAAAGCTAGAGTACTGCGTATAGTTCTGGTCACCAGATTACAGGGAGGATGTGATTGCTGTAGAAAGGGTAGAGGGAGAGATTTACGAGGATGTAGCCAGAACTGGAGAATTTTATCCATGAGGAGAGATTGGATAAACTGGGGTTGTTTTCTTTGGAACAGAGGAGGCTGCTGAGCGACTTGATTGAGGTGTATACAATTATGAGGAGCCTAGATAGCGTGGATAGGAAGGACTTATTTCCTTTAGCACAGAGATCAATAACCGGGGGATATAGCTTAAAATTAATTGGTGGAAGGATTACACTCTGAGGGTGTTGGGGGTCTGGAACTCATTGCTTGAAAAGGTGGTAGAGACAGAAACCCCACTCACATTTGAAAAGTACTTGGAAATGCACTTCAATTGCCAGAACCGACAGGGCTACGGACCAAGAGCTGGAAAGTTGGATTAGGCTGGACAGCAACTTTTCATCTGGCACAGGCGCAATGGTCCGAATAGGTGAGTATTTAGACTCACTTTCGCAGGCTTTCTTTGCAGAGGCTGGTGTCGGGAGCAGTGAGACCGGAGACCCAGTGAGTATTTAAACACACTTTCGTGGACTTTCTTACCAATCTCAGACTGGTGGCGCCATTCCAGAGTCAAGTCACGATTCAAAACATGACGTAGGCAGGAGGGAGAAGCTGATTGTGTGAGTACGGCCAGGGAGTATTTATACTACTCTATAGTTTGACAGTTAAGGTTCATAGTTTATAAAGTTCAGAAGGTCTTAATTTATTTGTGGCTCTAGTTTCTAGTGCTAGTAACCAAGGGCCCTTGAGTATATCATTTAATGGTAGTGTAATTGGTGGTATTGCTTTGATTTAAGTTAAATTAAATGAATTGAAGGGCAAGTCATGGCAGAACATCTCGGTGCCATGGTATGCTCCTCCTGCACTATCTGGGGAATCAGGGACACTTCCTGCGTCCCTGATGACCATGTGTGCGGGAAGTGTATCCAGCTGCAGCTACTGGCAGACAGCATTGCGGTGCTGGAGCTGCGATTGGATAAATACTGGAGCATTCACGATGTTGAGGACATCGTGGAAAGCACGTTTAGGGAGTTGGTCACACCGCAGGTAAAGGCTGTACTGGCAGGAAGGGAATGGGTGACTGCCAGGTAGAGTAGTAGGCGCAGGCAGGTAGTGCAGGAGTCCCCTGTGGCCATCTGCCTCTCAAACAGATATTCCGCATTGGATATTGTTGGGGGGGATGGCTATTTGGGGGAAGACAGCAGCAGCCAACTTCCTGGCACCGTGGGTGGTTCTGCTGCACCGTGGGTGGATCTGCTGCACAGTGCAGGAGGAAAGAGAGTGTGAGAGCTATAGTAATAGGGGATTCTATTGTAAGGGGAATAGATAGGCGTTTCTGCAGCCACAAATGAGACTCCAGGATGGTATGTTGCCTCCCTGGTGCAAGGGGGAAGGATGTCTCAGAGTGGCTGCAGAGCATTCTGGAGGGGAAGGGTGAGCAGCCAGTTGTCGTGGTGCATATAGGTACCAACGATATAGGTAAAAACAGGGATGAGGTCCTAAAAGCTGAATATTGGGAGTTAGGAGGTAAATTAAAAAATAGGACCTCAAAGGTAGTAATCTCAGCATTGCTACCTGTGCCACGTGCTAGTCAGACTAGAAATAGAAGGATATTTCTGATTACTATGTGGCTAGAGGAATGGTGCAAGGGGGAGCGATTCAAATTCCTGGGACATTGGAACCAGTTCTGGGGGAGGTGGGACCAGTAAAAACTGGACGGTTTGCACATGGGCAGGACCAGGACCAATGTCCTAGGGGGAGTGTTTGCTAGTGCTGTTGAAGAGGGTTTAAACTAAAATGACAGGGGGTTGGGAACCTGTGCAGGGAGACAGAGGAATAGGAAACAAGGATAGAAGCAAAAGACAGGAAGGAGAAAAGCAAAAGTGGCAGGCAGCGAAGTCAAGGGTTTAAGTCAAACATGGCTACAGTACATAATAGTTCTAAATGGTCTAAGAGTGTTAAAAATCAAGCCTAAATGCTTTGTGGCTTAATGCGAGGAGCATTCATAATAAGGTGGATGAATTAGCTGTGCAAATATATGTAAATTGATATGATATGATTGGGATTATGGAAACATGGCTCCAGGGTGACCAAGGCTGGGAACTCAACATCCAGGGTATTCAATATTCAGGAAAGACAGGCAAAAGGGAAAATGAGGTGTGGTAGCACTGCTGGGTAAAGAGGAGATTAACACAATAGTAAGGGAGGATATTAGCTCTGATGAAGTGGAATTGTATGGGTACAGCTGAGAAATACCAAGGGGCAGAAAATGTTGTGGGAGTTGTATACAGGCCCCCAAACAGTAAGGCCGAGGTTGGGGATGGCACTAAATGGGGAATTAGAGATGCATGCAATAAGGGCACAGCAGTTATCATGGGTGACTTTAATCTACATATAGATTGGGCTAACCAAATTAAAACAAATACTGTGGAGGAGGAATTCCTGGTGTGTATGGGGGATGGTTTCCTGAACCAATATTTCGAGGAGCCAAGTAGAGATTAGGCCATCTTTGACTGGGTATTATGAAATGAGAAAGGATTAATTAGCAATCTTGTTGTACTAGGCCCCTTGGGGCAGAGTGATCATAATATGATAGATTTCTTCATTAAGATGGAGCGTGAAGTATTTGACTCAGAAACTAGGACCCTGAATTTAAATAAAAGGAAACTATGATGGTATGAGGTGCGAGTTGGGTAGGATGGATTGGGGAATGTTACTTAAAGGGTTGATGGTGCATAGGCAATGGCAAACATTTAAAGATCACATCGATGAACTACAGAATTTGTTCATCCCTGTTTTGCATAAAAATAAAACAAAAAAGGTGACTCAACCATGGCTAACAAGGGAAATTAGGGATAGCATAAGATCCAAGGAAAAGGCATATAAATTGGCCAGAAAAAGCAGCAAACCTGAGGATTGGGAGCAGTTTAGGATTCAGCAAAGGAAGACAAAGGGATTAATTAAGAGGGGGAAAATAGAGCACGAGTAAGCTTGTAGGGGACATAAAAACTGACTGTAAAAGCTTTTATAGATTTGTGAAGAGAAAAAGATTGGTGAAGTCAAGTGCAGTTCCCTTGCAGTCAGAATCAGGGGAATTTATAATGGGGAACAAATAAATGGTAGACCAATTAAATACATACTTTGGTTCTGTCTTCACAAAGGAGGACACAAATAACCTCCCAGAGATGTCGGGGAACATAGCGTCTATTGAGAGGGAGGAACTGAATGAAATCAATATTGGTAGGGAAATGGTGTGAGGGAAATTGACAGGATTGAAGGCCGATAAATCCCCAGGGCCTGATAATCTACATGCTAGGGTCGTTAAGGAAGTGGACCTAGAAATAGTAGATGCATTGCTGGTCATCTTCCAAAATTCTATAGATTCTGGAACCATTCCCATGGATTGGAGGGTAGCTAATTTTACCCTACTATTCAAAATAGGTGGTAGAGAGAAAACGGGGAATTATAAACTGGTAAGCCTGACATCAGTATTGGGGAAAATGCTAGAGTCCATTATAAAAGATGTAATAGCAGGGGACTTGAAAACAGTGACAGGATTGGACAAAGTCAACATGGATTTGCAAAAGGTAAATCATGCTTGACTAATCTACTGGAATTTTTTGAGGATGTAACTGGTAAAATAGATAAGGGAGAACCAGTGGATGTGATGTATTTGGACTTTCAGAAGGCTTTCGATATGGTCCCGCATAAGAGCTTAGCATGTAAAGATAAAGCAAATGGGATTGGGGGCAAGGTACTGACTTGGATAGAGAACTGGCTGGCAGACAGGAAGCAAAGAGTTGGAATAAACGGCTCTTTTTCTGAGTGGCAGGCAGTGAGTAGTTGGCTACCGCAGGGACCATTGCTAGGACCCCAGCTATTCACAATATATATTAATGATCTAGGCAAGGGATCTGAATGTAATATCTCCAAGTTTGCAGAGGACACAAAGCTGGGTGGGCGTGTGTGCTGTGAGGAGGATGCCGAGAAACACCAGTATGATTTGGACAGGTTGGGTGATTGGGCAGATGTATGGCAGATGCCGTATAATATGGATAACAGCGAGGCTATCAACTTTAGTGGGAAAAACAGGATGGCAGATTATTATCTGAATGGCAATAGATTGGGAGAAGGGGAATTGAAACGAAGCCTGGGTGTCCTTGTGCACCAGTCACTGATGGTAAGCATGCAGGTGCAGCAGGTGGTTAAGAAGGCAAATGGTATGTTGGCCTTCGTAGCGAGAGGATTCGAGTACAGGAACAAGGATGTTTTGCTGCAGTTGTACAGGGTCTTGGTGAGACCACACCTTGAGTATTGTGTGCAGTTTTGGTCGCCTTATCTGAGGAAGGATGTTTTTGCCATGGAGGGAGTGCAGCGAAGATTCACCAGACTGATACCTGGGATGGCAGAAATGACGTATGAGGAGAGATTGGTCGATTGGGCTTATACTCGCTGGAGTTTGGAAGAATGTGAGGGGATCTCATTGATACTTATAAAATTCTAAGGACTAGACAGACTAGATGCAGGAAGGATGTTCCCGATGGCGTGGGAGTCCAGAACCAGGGGTCACAGTCTAAAGATATGGGGTAAGCCATTTAGGACTGAGATGAGGAGGAATTTCTTCACCCAGAGAGTGGTGAACCTGTGGAATTCTCTACCACAGAAGGCAGTTGAGGCTAATTCATTAAATATATTCAAGAAGGAGTTAGATATATTTCTTCAGGCTAATGGTATCAAGGGATATGGGGAGAAGGCAGGGACAGTATACTGATATTCGATGATCAGCCATGATCTCATTGAATGGCGGCGCAGTCTCGAGGGGCCGAATGGCCTACTCCTGCTCCTGGCTTATATGTTTCTATGTTTATGTTTCTTTAGCCTCCTTCTATGCCGTAATTATCTATGATTGTCTGTTGTTGGTTCCGACATGTAGCACAACAATGAGACCCTCCTCTCCCGTTCCAGATTATTTACTATACATTTCGAGATTTCCCTTACTCTAGCACCAGGTAGGCAACATACCCTTCAGGAATCTCGACCATTGACTGCAAAGAATACTACCTATCCACCTAATAATAGAATCCCCCATAACTTCAACCCTTCTATTCTGCACCTGCTCCCTTGGAGAAGCTTCTGCTCCGTAATGCCTTAACCGGCATTCTGGCTGTCCTTCCCACAATCTATCACCTTATCCTCACAGGTATCATCTACTTTTACTGATTAAATAATTCTGATGGACCTCCTTCACTACCTCTCCTACGTTGCTCTTAGCTAGTTGACTGACAGTCACACTCTCCCTTTCTTTACCGTTTCCTTCCTCTGGTGTGTAACTTTATTCTGGCGTTTATTATGCAGTAATTCCTCCTCCTGCCTTATGTGTCAAAGTGTTTCTAGCTCACATTCTTGCTCAAAGACTTTGAGCCAGAGTGTCTCGAAGCAGAGACATTTCTTGCAGATTCTTTTTATTCTTTTCTGGGATGTGGGAGGCGCTGGCAAGGTCAGCATTTATTATGCATCCCTAATTGCGCTTGAGAAGGTGGTGGTAAGCCGCCTTTCTGAACTGCTGCATTCTGTGTGGTGAAGGTACTCCCACATAACTGTTTGAGAGGGAGTTCCAGGAAGTTGACGCAGTAACAAGGATGGAACAGAGATATATTTCCAAGTCAGGATGGTGTGTAACTTGAAGGGGAACTTGCAGGTGATGGTGTTCCCATGAGCTTGCTGCTCCTGTCCTTCTAAGCAGTAGAGGCCACGGGTTTGCGAGATGCAGTCAAAAAAGCCTTGGCGAGTTGCTGCAATGTATCTTGTAGATGGTATACATTGCAGCCATGGTGCACTGGTGGTGGAGGGTGTGAATGTTAAAGGTGGTGAATGGAGTGACACTCAAGCGGGATGCATGGTCCTGGATGATGTCAAGCTTGTTAAGTGTTGTTGGATCTGCACTGATGCAGGTAAGTGGAGAGTATTCCATCATACTCCTGACTTGTGCCTTGTAGATAGTGGGATGGCTTTGAGGAGTCAGCAGGTGAGACACTCGCCCCAAAATACCCAGCCTCTGATCTGCTCTCGTAGCCACAGTATTTATATGGCTGGTCCAGTAAAGTTTCTAGTTAATGGTGACCCCCAGGATTTTGATGGTGGCAGATTCGGTGAAGATAATGGGTCGGATATTGCGATCCCTACGGGTGGGGACGCACTGTGTGCCCACCCGTAGGGACACCGGACATGCGGTTTCTGGCATGCACAGCACAGGTGCTGAAAACCGGCATTTCCGATCTGTCAAGAATGCTCTTGACAGAGCCTCCGGCTGCCCTGAAGCAGGGCCTCTGCGGGTGGATAGTTCCGCTTTTTGGAGACCCTCTGTCCACAGAAAACCCTTTCAATTCTTATGCCTGGTAAAAGGTATAAGGCCTGCTTTTACCATGATAAAAGTTGAAAAAATTAAAAAACAATTTTTTTTCACTGATTTATCATTTAGAATTACTTAAAAAATGTAAGTTTATTTTTAGCCCCGTAAAAAAGTTTAATATTTTTTAAATTAATTTTTTGTTTAAAATACTTATTTATTGCAATTTCAAGTCATTTTAAAAATGTGATGTTTTTCTAATTTATTTAAAGTTTTACTATGTTTTTTCACTGATCTCCATTCATATATTTGACAGGTGTTCCTGTCAAATGTATGAAGGGAGATTCCCTTCTGTGATTGGCTCCCCATGGCCCACGTGATCGCAGGGACACAGCGAACGACATGCACCCCTGGAATATGTGGACCCTGCGCACTTCAAGTTTGGCGAGGTCCTGGAGCGGAAGTGCGCGCGTCCCGGGAGCCCTCAGTTAAGGGCGCAGTTTTTTCCAGATTGCAGGTCCCCGCCCGCGGGAGGCCTGCGATCGAAAAATATGGGCCATCGCCATTGAACGTCAAGGTTGGGCGTGGTTAGACGCTATCTTGTTGGAGATAGTCATTGCCTGACAATTGTGTGGCGGAAATTTTGCTTGTCAAGCCTGAATGTTGTCCTTGCATGAGAGCACGGACTGCTTCATTGGCCCAGAACTTGGTGTCGGGGGCTTGCCGCGTGTGCAAGCCCCCGATCTGCACTCACCCTGCGCGCTGACATCTGAAGCCCGGGCCTGCTTGCATTTCCTGTGACAGGGCCGGTTCAGATGTCAGCGCGCAGTGCTTACCTGATCCAGCGGCGTAGTTAGTGCAATGTGCCGGCTGGGATCAGGTGAGCACTGTACAACCAATCAGGGGAGGGGAAGGTTCATTCAAGAGTTTGAGAGTAAGAACTGTCAAACTCATGGAAACTACGGGGGCCCAAAACACTATTTAAACTTTAAATAAAAATTTAAAAAACATCCCAATCATTAAATTAAGTATAAATAAGTTAAAAAAAATAATTTAAACAATAATTTTTTTTTTGAAAAAAATAAATTTTTAATAAAAAGAGTCTAAAACTAAACTTACCTTATTGTAGATTCTTTAAAATAATAAACCTGTGGAAAAAAAATTCTAAGTTACACTAAAACACCACTTACCTGTAAAAATAAATACTTACGTGTGCTTTTTACAAGCGTAAAGACCGGAGGCCTTCACACATGCGCAAATCCCCCAAAACAGAGGAAATCCAAGACGCACGCGCTGCCCCCTACAGCGCACGCGCTAGCCTCTTCAACTCTTGGGTTAGAGGAGAGGAAATGCCGGTTTTCAGCGCATGCGCTGTGCATGCTGAAAACCGGCATTTCCTCCGGCCAGACGCGTGAGTACCCATTCCATACTCACGCGTTTGGGGAGGAATTATTGCCCCAATATGTGAGGATTTGCGAGTGGAACTGAATACTGCGCAATCATCAGTGAACTTCCCCACTTCTGACCTTATGATGAAGGGAAGGTCATTGATGAAACATCTGAAGATGATTGGGCCTGCCCTGTGGAACTCCTTCAGCGATATCCTGGGGCTGTGATGATTGACCTCCAACAACCACAACCATCTTCCTTTGTGAGAGTTTCCCCCCTGATTCCCATTTAATTCAATTTTACAAGGGCTCCTTGATGCCACACTCAGTCAAATGCTGTCAAGGGTAAATACTCTCACCTCACTGTGTCTGTCTGGGATAGACTCGTTGTCCACAAACTCCCACATACTAAAATCCCGACACAATGCCTGTACTGCCAAGTCTTAATTCATTATTTAATTAATTAATTAACGTCTTTATTAGTTGGTAAACTGTAGTTTATTTCTTGAACACTTTGGTCACTTGAGGTGATGTTAAGTAAATTAGCTGTTAGTTAGTGTGATTAACTAATTAGCTATTTATCTCTCGTTATTGTCTTTTAATTGCCCATTGCAATAAGATGTCTTTGGGTCCAAATGTTTGGAACCTCTCAAGTTCAGTCGAAGAAAGACTACGGGTGGACGAATATTATTTCACTGTTCCCGTCGCAATTACTGCTTCGCTCCTCCCATTTGTTTCCGTAGAAATGCCGAATATAATGTATCCCACAATGTGACCGCGTATTTTTAACCATTCCTGGCTCACAATGTCCAACGTTCTCTTCAAAGAGCAAACTTTCATTTAAATTGGTTTCGCCCATGACATAAATTCTGATGGTGGACTTTGAGTGCAATCAATGTCAGATATTAATGGGCCTCCAACGCGTCTCGTATTTATAATTCTATGAAAGGAACTTTCTCTCTAAGGCACTTCATTTTACATCAGTAAACTATAAGACATATGAAAGGTTTACACACTCGATACAACTTGTCACGTATAAATATCAACACTTAGGTTTATTGAAAAGTATCGTCAGCTGGTAACATTCGTCCATCAAGATACGCGTCAGCCAGCAAAAAATAAGCACAAGAAGTGTCAGGTACAACCCGCTCCCCCTTCTTAACATTGCATTTACATAGAATGCAATAAGCTCATTAAATACAATAGCCAACTAGCAGTTGCCTTTGTATAATCTAATGCTGCAGAAAGAGTGTGTAGCGAGGTATAATGGAAACCGGCTGTAAGCGAGGGCTGCAGGAATCTTTTATCCGTTTCGACTGCGGCTCCTTCATCGCGTTCCCTGCTTTCGTATGTTTCTGTTTTTAATTCCCAGCTGTGCCTGGACACGCGTTATTTTTTCCCAAAGACTGAGCAATTGCTCTCGTGGAACTGTGAGCAGCGGAGGCAGAGATTATCAGCTGTTCTTTACCTGGTCATTAAAAACAACACCAGAGTCATAGAGTCATAGGAATTTACGGCACAGAATGAGGGCATTTAAATAATGCAATTACCTTGTTTATTTTTTCTCTTTTCTATCCAGACGCGGTGCCCTTTAGAGCACGTCAGCATCAATATAAATAAACTCGCAGCCACACTCACAACAGCATAAACATCCAACTATTAAATTAAAGGAACGCTCTTCAATTATATCCTTTCATTGTGATTCGACAATAATTATCAAAATAATCTTACATTAAATCATTCCAGGACGAAGACAATCGTTCCTCAATTTTAAATAAATATGCCGTCATCTCAGGATGTCACAAAATATTAGGGTGCAAAAATTTACATTTGTGTTTAATAACTTTCATTCGGCGATATTCTTTCACACATGATGATTGTGTATGTGTAATTGTGTACTTTATCTTTTCCATATTAGAATTACCTAATATAAAAATTAACAACCGATTACCTAAACCATAACCGATGTCGCACGGAATCGTTTTCACTGCACTTAATGTAGAATTGAAACAAAAATACTGCTCTTAGTTATATGAATATCTGAATGAAAACCTTCGAACCGTCTGCACTCACCTGATGTCCAATAATCTCTTGCACACAAATAATTACATTTCACACTGAACAAATCTACATCTTAAGGAACCCATGCGTATAGCACCGAGCCATACAAACCAGAAGATGCCAGGTTGGATTGCCTATCTGTGTTGTGTTAAATTATCCCAGTTCCGTTAGCACTTGAAACGCTAAAACTGGCCTGAAAGACCAGGGAGAGGAAGAGGGCAATTAGCATTATATCCTGCATCTGACTGTTACCCAGGGGCCGCTGCTGGAAATTGCCTGTCTAATGAGGTCGTGATCGGGATCGACCATGTGATGTCTGTCGGTACTCACTCTCTATGCCCACATGAGATCGCCTCTCATTCTTCCAAACGCTAGAGAATATAGGCCTAGTCTACTCAATCTCTCCTCATAGGGCAATCCGCCCATCCCAGGAACCAGTCTGGTGGACCTTCGTTGCACTCCCTCTATGGCAAATATATCCTTCCTTAGGTAAGGAGACGAAAACTGTACACAATGCTCCATGTGTGATCTCATCAGGGCCCCATATAATTGCAGAAAGACGTCTTTACTCTTATACTCAAATCCTCTTGTAATAAAGGCCAACATGCCATTTGCTTTCCTATTTGCTTGCTGTACCTTCATGTTAACTTTCAGTGATTCGTGTACAAGGACACCCAGGTCCCTCTGAACATCAACATTTCCCAATCTCTCACCGTGAGGACAGAAAAAAAGTATTTATTTAATTTCCCTGCCATTTCCTCATTCCCCATTATAAATTCTGCCGTCTCTGACTGTAAAGGACCTACATTTACCTTCGCCAGTCTTTTCCTTTTCACATACCTATAGAAGCTTTTACAATCTGTTTTTATATTTTTCGCGAGTTTTCCCTTTCTTTATCAATTTCTTGGTCCCCCTTTGCTGATTTCTAAAAAGATCCTCATCCTCAGGCTGACTGCTTTTTCTGTCAACTTCATACGCTTCCTCCTTTGACTTAATACTAGCTTTAATTTATTTTGTTTGCCATAGATGGATCACATTTCCTTTTGACTTTTTATGCCCTAGAGAAATATATGTTTGTTGCCAATTATGCATTATTTCCTTGAATGTTAGCCATTGTATGTCCACCTTCATACCTTTTAGTGTAGTCTCCCAATCTACCATGGCCAACCTGCCCCTCATACCCTTGTAGTTTCCTCTGCTTATATGGAAGACCTTAGTTTTAGATTGCACAACATCACTCGCAAACTTAATGTAAAATTCAATCATATTATGGTCACTTATCCCTAAAGGCCCCTTTACCACAGGATTATTGATTAGCCCTTTCTCATTGCACAGTACCAGATCCAGAATAACCTGTGCCCTGGTTGGTTCCTGCACATTATGGTGCAGGAAACCATCTTGCAGGCATTCCAAGAATTCGTCCTCCACACCATTAGTGGTAATTTAATTTGCCCAGTCATTATGTAGACTAAAGTCCACCATGATTACTGTATTGCCCTTGCTACATGCAGTTCTAATCGCTTGATTGATACTGTGCCCTGCATTACCATTACTGTTTGGTGGCCTTTACACAACTCCCACCAAT
This sequence comes from Somniosus microcephalus, assembly GCF_052327205.1. Taxonomy (NCBI): domain Eukaryota; kingdom Metazoa; phylum Chordata; class Chondrichthyes; order Squaliformes; family Somniosidae; genus Somniosus; species Somniosus microcephalus. The sequence continues at coordinate 16,170,591 of NC_141003.1, forward strand.
TTTTCCACCCTTTGCTGTTTCTTAGCTCCACCCAAACTGATTCCAGTTCTACATCACGATCTGCCAAGACAAGATCTTTTATCTCTACCATACCGATCGTTTCCCTTATTAACAGCACTACGCCACCTCCTTTTCCTTTATGTCAGTCCTTCCTAAATGAGTACCCTGGAACATTCCGTTCCCAGCTTTGGTTACCCTGCAACCATGTCTCTGTAATGGCAATTACATCATACCCATTTACTTCCTGCCGCTCTCGACCTCGCCGTTTTCTCAGATCTCAGATTTATTTGTTTAGCTTAACCATACTATGGTGGTAATACTTTGATAGATGAGAAATTAAACAATTATCTATGATTTCTCGGCTCCCGCCACTCCTCACTCTATACGGAAAATGATGTCATTTTTTGAGTTTTCCCTCCGTTTGTCTGTTATCAGCTGCTGCTCTCTGCCCCGCTCCTTTTAATGTCAGGTGTTCGGGATCTTGCCCTTTTTAATCAGCTGCTGCTCTATGCCGCTGCTTACAAACAAACAGCTGGCAAAAATACATTTCTCATCTCCATAAATCCAATCCTATCTGTGTGTATACTTCAAATACGATTTCCTGAATTAATGAAGTGTTTTCTTACCTGCAATGGAAGTTATTTTTACATGGTCCACAATAATTCCCGTCAGTGCAAGAATTATCAAAAAACCCAGAACAAGCCGAGCAATCATGAGGACCCGAATGCTGAAATTGTGACCTACAATGTTGGATTAAAAGCAAGATATAAAACTGGTGTATATAGATATTATCGAATGGAAACAACAATGATTGGTTTATACAAAGCCATGAGGTCCGTTAAATAGTTACTTTAATCCGAACACCGTGGGGATCGATTTGAACTTGCCTAAATCGGCGTTAACGGTGCGATAATGGCCTCAAAACGGGGTCGGTAGATTTAGCAGCATTTTAACGCCGACAACGAAGCCTTCCACTGTCAGAGAGGGCCTGCTGCTAGGGGCTATCGCCTTTGTCTCAGGCAGTAGGGTAATCTTCATATCCAAATCGTGTTTCTATGGTGAACATAGGATCCCGATGGGCGTTTCAGGTTAGAACTGTTACGCCTTGCACTCTGTGGCCAGTTTTACTAGCGACAGAGATAAAGAGATCTGAACATGTGCATTTAAATTATTTTTGCTTGACTAGGAAAAGCAAGAGGGCTCCTGTGGGCCCCATAACGGTAATCTGGGATGCTGCAACCCGGGCACCCCCTCCCCCCATGACCTGATCATGATACTCCCGGTTTAGTTTGCTGCCCAGCTGGCTGTCTGCGGAAACCTGCGCAGTGTATCGGGCCGCCTTACATGCCTTAAGGTTCCTCATTTTCATACAAGTAGCCTGGCGTAGACTCCCTTCATGGGAGACTGGTCCTCACCAGCACAGGGGCCAAGTGCCAAAATGTTTCCATCTGCACAGTAATTTCCACCATTCCTTAAGTTTACTCTAACATCCACAGTGATAAAGAACGGTTCCGAACATTTCAGAAACTTATTTATTGGTCTGAAGAATCCATAGCTATTGTGGTAGCCAGAGTAGATTTAGAAGCAATGCGCCTTGCTTCGTCAATCTACAAGAAATTGAGGAGAGAAGTTGCTCAGTGGATGGAGGAAATCCAGGTAATAGTTTCCTTATATTTTTGGAAGATGCTTGCAAAAGTTCTGCGCCTGAGGCTTTTGAAGCAAATTCAGCCTCATGACGTTCGGGGAGAATTGGAAAGTGATAAGTAAAGGCTGTGTCTGCGGAGCAGTAGATTCCAAGACAGAGCTCTACCCGGTCTATTTTAGTTTCAATGCTGTCTCGTCTATTAATGAACTATATGGAGTAGCCACTTCTAGTAATAGTCCTGGATTTGCTGATGCCGTCAATATGTAGGTTAATAACACTCAATGAAATTTGGGTAATCGAAGAAATGCCCTTGAAGGATGTTCGCGGCAGCTCCACGCATAATCTGTCTTAATCTTACCTTGCTTGACGGCGTAGCTGACACTGGCGGGCACCAGAAGAGAGACATGAGACACCAGACATGTATAAACAACTCCGCTCTGGGCAGGCTGGGCTTCTTCCAATGAGCTGGAAACCTCAAACAGTCCCTCCGCGCTCCTGCTTTTCACAGTTGCTATTCCGGTCAGAATTTCGACACCATTTCTTCGCCAGGAGATTTCTAAATGCTCCGGGTAAAAGGCAAACGTTTTGCACTCGAGTTTTAGAGAAGTCGCTAAAATCCCTTCAACAGGAGCGATTTTCAGGGGAGTTGGGGGAACTTTAACAGAAAAAAAGTATTTTTTTCAATTTAAAGGAACACCTTTTAATTTGCCTACTCTCGTTATACTGTTACAGTCCTACTGTCACAAGAGTTATCCGCGCTCTCGTTGTTTAAACTTCGAGTTTGCATTTATTTTATAAATAGTTTTACGGCGCACAGCAAAATGACGGAATGTATTGGAAACGGTACGCAAAGAGGGTGAATCCCCCAGGGCTGCTAACATGCAGGGAGGCACGCGTCACTGTTCTGAAAGGAGTATCAGATCCTGGCGCGGGATTCTGGTTGGCAGCAGTGACCCCGAGTGAGGTTCCTGTTCTACTATATGGGAGAGAGCGCAACCCAGTCTGCACGAACAGTGGAATTGCTAATCGTCATTCATTAATAATCTTTGGTGAATTAAACATTTCGTGTTTTTTATTTCAATATCGGTCGCTATTTAGATATTTCATATATTGCAAACATGTTTTATATAAATGGTGAATATTGAGAAGAAGAATTCTTACCAATATATCGAAATATCTCTGATGTCTACACAGATAGCAATCAGGATGCTGGTATATCTATAGATTAAAATTCGTGCATTACACTTACTAACTCAGCATTGCAGTTTCTATGGTGGAGATTTCAGATTGTGCTGCTTTCATACATTTATTTCTCCAGCGCGCGAACCGAGGGCTAGAATATTTTTCAGGTCATGAAAGGGTTATATTGGTAATGATGTATCTCTGTGTAGATCACAACATCCATACAGATGAGGGAAACCGAATAGGAAATCCTAACGCAGAGTGAACGTCTTATCTAATTCCAGGGGTTTTGTCCTTCCCCAAGTCTATTCGGTCTGTTGAACACGTTTTGCCTGAAGAGGATACTGCTTATATCAGTCCTACAATCGTCTTTTACTAATGTGAAACTTTTTCCGCTAGAGTAACAGTCACCCTTTAGCTGGAAGTAGAGTCGCTTATTATGTTTGCATTCTTTTGTCAGTTTATTACAAACAATCTCGGTTACATCTTTTCTTTAAATGTTTACTTTCCCGACTTTGTAGTAATAGCAAACTTTTAAATCAGGGGCTTTATTAACTTGCAAAGTTATGTTAGCCTTTATTCCCAGCAGCAACGTGTTGACTGCCCAACCAAAGCTCGGAATTCCTCCATTCCTTTACCACTGATCTGTTTAGGTATAATATATAATGCGGTAGAATTTTCGTGGAGGAAGAGGACGAAAGTGTTGACTTAATCTCCTGCCATAACTTCCGTGTGGGATTGGAAGAGTGTAAATGGAAATCATGAATTACAAATGAGGGAGCCCAAGCGTATATAGCAATTTCGGCGATAATCTGCCCCACTTTACAGGTTGTAAGTGTATGAAAGAAAGCCCAATTGGCGTGAGACAGAGGTCCAAGCAGGGGCATTGCGTTTCTACACTCTTACAAGGTCTAGGACTTGGGGAGGAGTCCAGCATTGACGGTAAGACCAACCTTTCCTCTCTCAAGGGACTATAAGTTTCCTTTGTGAAATGAGCTTGGCAGTCTGAAATAAGTTTTCAGTGGAAGCAAGTGCACAGCCTAAAGTGCGGATATAGGAACAGGAGGAAGCCATTTAGCTCCTCGAGTCTGCTCCGCCTTTCAGTTAGATGATGGCTAAACTGTGCCTCAAATCCATTTGTCCACTTAACGCCACATCTCTTGATACCCGCACCTAACAACAATCAATCCATCTCAATATTGAAAGCTTCAATTGTCTCACAGCATTCTGGGAGAGAGAATTCCAGATTTTGGACAATTCTGTACAGAAAATATTTGATTGGCAATTTCAAGCATTGGGGCCAAAATGTGCCCTGGTGTGTGCAATAACCCCGATTGTAGCAGGACATTGGTCTGCTGAATTTGTAATGAAGGCATATTCTTGGGTTTCAGTAGCTGGCCTTTAATGAAGTATAAAATACCTGACCTAGGAAGTGTTAAAATAGTTGCTATTGTCGCTACTTGGCACTGTTATTTTCGTGAGAAGGAATTTGGCTATCTAATTCCAGTTATTAATTTCAAGCCAAGATTTAAACATTTATACTATTTCAGTATCTTGCCTCCATAACAATTGTAACTGCACTTCCAAAAGAACTCATTGGATGCAAAGCACTTTGAAATGTCATGCAGACAAGGAAGGGTGAAATTGATCTGGGGCAGTAGCGCAAAACGGGCGCTAGCGAATCGGCGGGCGTTGTACACCGGGGTCAATGGGAAAGAAAATCGGGAGAAGTGTAAAACGAATTTGCTATCGCCAGGGTTTCGGCCAGTGATAAAAGTTCAAATTACCCCCACCATTGAGTTTTAAATATATCGCACACTGCTGAGAATCTCCCACTCCCCGGCACAATGACACTTACCGTACACAATAAGCCGAGAGCCACTTCCAGCTCCAATAGATTTTTGATGATGTTTTACTTTACAGTAATACACTCCGGAGTCGGCGACACTCGCATTCAGGAGATCAAATGACCCACTTTCCTTTTTTACACTAAATTGCTTTCTGCTGTCTGGCTCCAGAAACGTCTCCTCGCCCCGTCTCCACCAATAAACACCAGGGGCATCTTGAAATATGGGAAATGTGCAGAACATGGAAACATTTGTACCGCTGGGAACCTCCATGTATTTAGGGAATTGATCCACTTTGCTGGAAGTTACTTCAGAGGCTATCAGAAAATAATCAAAAATACTGACATAATGGTTTGCATACTTTAGAAAAAGAACAAATATTATGACTTAGAATGAAAAAAACAAGAAAATTAACCACGTTAATAAAACAATGAGAAAAACGAAAGAAAGAAATGTGCACAAAAGATGACGTATTTTGTTAACGTTAGCTTTTTTTCGATAAGCATGGAGCGGTAAGATAAACAAACACACCTCTGTAAAGAACTCCCACCAAAGATATGCACAAAAGCGCGGAGCTCACCGCCATGCTGAGTGACGAACATTAGACTGGCCATAAGCTGCAAGGGACCACCAAGTTCCTGGGGCTTTGGAAGCCAGGGGTTTGCACGTGATCTAGAGTGGTGTGTAATATCACGTGCCTAAATGTACAATTTCAATTGATATATTTCCTTTGTTCAGACTGCATTGCGGACGGAGAGTCGTGCAGACTCAGGGTTTAGTGCACCCACTTAAAAGATCTAGGATACTTAGGTGTATTGTAACTACTCGTGTAGCTCAGTTAGGCAAACATGTTTTCCTCCAGATTGCACTTCTCTCTTGTCGGAAACACGACGAAAACTCCAGACTGTGAGTGCTCCTTTCTTGTTCTTGTGGTGATAAAGCGTTGTTAATTTTACTGGTGTATTTTGTTCCGCCTATTTCTACAGCAAACCCTGATCAGAGTAAAACAAATCATGTCTGCATTGAATGCCCGAGCGCCATTACGCTAACCAATCGAGTTCGCCATGTTAATGAGCTTAAATGCACATGTCAAAATCCAGCGACTCACGTTCAGCTGTAAATAGGAGGAGCATATTTGTCTGGTCCTTGGTTTTGCAAATGTAACAACACGCTTGATTTCAGCTGTGATGGTGAACTGTCGGATGAACAGACTGGCCAACCTCATCCCTATTAACATTCTGGTATTATTTCCTATGAACGTTGAAACTAACAAATGAGAAAACAACAGTGAAAGTGGAATGGCTGATCGTGTAGGCTATAGTTTGTTGTACATTATAGTGAATCCCCTCATCCTGTTGCCCGATCATAGCCCCCAGATCCACCTGAAATCAGAAGTGCTGTCCTCGTGGCTCCTATTAAATGACTGCAGTGTTTGCCACAGCCTATGAGAATCCCATTAGCACCATCCTCCGATCAAATGTCCGATGTGAGTTTGGTTTACATATTTACGTTCAGTGAACATTCATGCTGACACTCAACCCATTCACTATATATCTGTATCGATTCAGATTGCATGGTTGCTTACCATGATCTCCTCGCTTTTTGGGGGGAAGCCATCGTCCTTGGAGTCTTCTGTATTCGGTGACCTCAGAAACAACTATTACATTAGTGGCATGATTGAGCTAACTGCTCCTGCACTGGATAGAATAGTAATCAATTAGGCTTGGGTCGTCATCCATATCTGAAGCAGTCAACAGAAATGAAGTTGTGTATGTAGGTCAAAGTCTGCAGTTTAATTAATAAGGTTATTGAGCTGCAGGCACAAATTGCTGTATGGGATTATGACGTGGTTGCATTAATAGAGACCTGAATAAAACAAATGTAAGAAGTCACACAACACCAGGTTATAGTCCAACAGCTTTATTTGAAATCACAAGCTTTCGGAGCGCTGCTCCTTCTTCAGGTGAAGTGGAGAAATGCATAAAGACACAGCTTATATAGTCAGAGAATCATGTCAGATGTTTACAGGTAACCTTTCCAACTGCCATTTATCACACCTCGGCAGAGAGATAATCACAGCAGTCAAAGGTGTGAATGGTGTCCAAACAGGTCAGTCAGGGAAACATTACATCAAAGAACAATGAGGTGGGGTCACAAGGGGTCAAATATTGCAGATGCTGGGGTCTGTATGAAAAACAAAAAAACAGACAAAAAACATTTTTTTTGGCTGGAAATCACAGCAGGTCCGGCCGCATCTGTGTAGAGAGAACAAGCCAATGTCGACTCGAGTCTGGATGACCCTGCATCAGGTGGGGTTACATGTAGCGTGACATGAACCCAAGATCTCGGTTGAGGCCGTCCTCATGAGTGCGGAACTTGGCTATCAGTTTCTGCTCGACGATTTTGCATGTTGTGTGTCTCGAAGGCCACCTTGGAGAATGCTTACCCGAAGATTGGAGGCTGAATGTCCTTGACTGCTGAAGTGTTCCCCGACTGGGAGGGAACACTCCTGCCTGGTGATTGTTGCGCGGTGTCCGTTCATCCGTTGTCGCAGTGTCTGCATGGTCTCGCCGATGTACCATGCTCCGGGGCATCCTTTCCTGCCACGTATGAGGTTGGCCGAGTCACATGAGTATGTACCATGTACCTGGTGGGTGGTGTCCTCACGTGTGATGATGGTATCTGTGTTGATGATCTGGCATGTCTTGCAGAGGTTGCTGTGGCAGGGTTGTGTGGTGTCGTGGTCGCTGTTCTCCTGAAAGCTGGGTAATTTGCTGCGAACGATGGTCTGTTTGAGGTTAGGCGGCTGTTTGAAAGCGAGTAGTGGAGGCGTGGGGATGGCCTTAGCGAGGTGTTCGTCGTCATCGATGACATGTTGAAGGCTGCGAAGAACATGGCATAGTTTCTCCGCAACGGGGAAGTACTGGACGACGAAGGGTACTCTGTTGGTTGTGTCCCGTGTTTGTCTTCTGAGGAGGTCTATGCGATTTTTCGCTGTGGCCCGTCGGAACTGTCGATCGACGAGTCGAGCATCATACCCCGTTCTTACAAGGGCGTCTTTCAGTGTCTGTAGGTGTCCATCGCGTTCCTCCTCGTCTGAGCAGATCCTGTGTATCCACAGGGCTTGTCCATAGGGGATGGCTTCTTTAACGTGGTTAGGGTGGAAGCTGGAGAAGTGAAGCATCGTGTGGTTGTCCGTGGGCTTGCGGTAGAGTGAAGTGCTGAGGTGTCTGTCTTTGATGGAGATTCGTGTGTCCAGGAATGAGACTGATTCTGAGGAGTAGCCCATGGTGAGTTTGATGGTGGGATGGAACTTGTTGATGTTATCGTGTAGTCTTTTCAGTGATTCTTCGCCGTGGGTCCATATTTGTCCACCCCAGTCCAACTCTGGCATCTCCACACCATGAATAAAACAAGGCCAGGAATTGGTTCTTAATATTCCTGGTTACCAAGTATTCAGGAATGATAGAGAAGGATAAAGAGCAGGGGGGGGGGGTGCGGTGGCAGCATTGATTGAAGATAATGTTACAGTTCTAATTAGAAAGTATATGCTAGATGGTTCTACGACTGAATTTATTTGGCTTGAGTTGAGGAACAGAGGGGGAGCTGTTACACTGTTGGAAGTTTTACTTACAGAGCTCCAAACAGTGGGAAGGAGACAGATGAGCATATTTTTCGGCGGATTTCAAAGCGTGTAAAACAGATAGAGTAGTAATAATAGGAGATTTTAATTACCCTAATTTTGACTGGGCAAAACATAGTGCTAAGGGTAGAGAAGGAGAGGAATTTCTGAAACGTGTACAGGAGAACTTTCTCGATCAATATGTCTCCAGTCCAACGAGGAAGGAAGCAGTGTTGGATCTGGTTCTGGGAAATGAAGTAGGGCAAGTGGTGTGTGTTACCGTAGGAGATCATCTAACTAAAAGTGACAACAACATAATTCGGTTTAAAATAAGTATGGAAAGAGACCAGAAAATATCGAAGACAAAAGTGGTCAACTGGGGAAGAGGTAATTTCAGTGGTTTAAGGCGGGACCTAGCAGAGATAGATTGTAAAAGGCGATTGCAGGGTAGAGCAGTAACGGAGCAATGGAAGACATTCAGGGAAGATATAGTTCAGGTGCAAACTAAGCCTATTCCTTTCAAGGGCAAAGGTAGCGCATCCAAAGTTAATGCGCCCTGGATGAAAAAGGAAATACAAGTTAAAATAAAACAGAAAAAGGAGGCTTATGACAAATTTCAGGAGGAAGATTCAATTAGTAACCAGGAGGATTATGGAAAGTACAGGAGGGAATTGAAAAAGTTAATTTGGGAGGCAAGGAGAGGTTACGAGAAAAGATTAGCAAGCAATGCTAAAATGAACCCTAAAACATGTTCTAAGCATATAAAGTGTAAGTAGTTAGCTGGGATAAATTTGGGCTATCAATGGACCACAGGGAAATCTTCATGTCGAGGCAGAGAACATGATTAAACTATTAAATGAATACTTTGCATCTGTCTTCACAAAGGAAGATGGAATGCATCCTAGGTTGCTGAAAGAAGCAAACATAGAAATAGCAGAGGCATTGGTCAAAATCTTTCAATTCTCATTGGATACAGGAGTAGTGCTGGAGGGTTGCTAATGTTATACCTCTATTCAAGTTAGGGGAGAGGGATAAACCAGGAAACCACAGGCCAGTCAGCCTAACATCGGCAGTGGAGAAGTTTATAGAGACATTACAAGGGACTAAATAAACTTTCATTTGGAAAGGCATGGGTTAATCAAGGAGAGCCAGCATGGATTTGCTAAAGGCAAATCTTGTCTGACTACGTTGATTGCATTCTTTGATGAGGTAACAGAAAAGGTTGATCAATGTAATGCAGTAGATGTTGTATGAATAGAGTTTCGGACGGTATTGGACACATTGCGCACAGGAGGCTTATTAAGAGGATGCAAGCCCATGAAATTAAGGGGAAAATGGCGGTATAGATATAAAATTGGCTCAGTGACAGGAAGCAAAGGGTCGTGGTGGATAGATGTTTTTCAGACTTGGAGGTGGTTTGCAGTGGTGTTCCCAAGGATCAGTTTTGGGTCCATTACTCTATTTAATTCTGATAAACGACCTAGAATCGGCTGTAGGGAGGAGAATTTTAATATTCGCAGATGATGCGGAACTTGGTAAAGTAGTAGATAGAGATGGCGATTGTTACAGGCTTCGATACGACATAGACAGGATTGCGAAATGTGCAGAAGCAGGGCAGATGGATTTCAATGCGGAGAAGTGTGAAGTGATGCACTTTGGGAGGACTTATATGGAAAGACTGTATACTGAAAACGGCACGATTTTGAAAAGTGTAGATGAGCAGAGGGACCTTGGTGTCCTTTTACACAAATCCTTAAATGATGCAGGGCAACTTGATAAAATGGTTTAAAAAATCATATGGGTTACTTGGGTTTATAAATAGAGGAATGCAATATAAAAAGCAAAGAGATCATGCTCGAACTTTATAATCACTGCTCAGGCCTCAAGTGGAGTATTGTCGACAATTCTGGGCACCACACTTCATGATGATGTAAAGGTCTTAGCGAGGATATGGAGGCGGTTTGCTAGGATATTACTAGTGATGAGGGACTTCAGTTATGAGGAGAAGTTGGAAAAGGTAGGACTGTTCTCCTTGGAACAAAGAAGTTTAAGAGGTGACCTAATAGAGGTTTACAAGATGATGAGAGGTTTTGATATAGTAGAGAAAAACTATTCGCACTGGCGAGCGGTGCAATAACTACAGGCCATAGGCTAAAAATCATTGACAAAATATCTAGAGGGGCGACGAGGAGTTTTTTTCACTCGAAAATGGTGGAAGCTGATTTCATAAATAATTTTTAAAGGTTGTTGGACAGGTACTTGAGGATGAGGAACTTATACTGTTACGGACCAAATGCAGGGATGTGGGATTAATCACGGATGCTTTTTCAAAGGGGCAGCACACGCAGGACGGGCCGAATGGCCTCTTGTGCTGAAAGTTTTGATAATTCTACGATCCTTATGTATAAAATAGGATTGTAAAGGTAATTTGGGATTACTACTGACAGCTAAGCAGTGATTGTAGGACAAGTTGACACAAGTGCAAACGAGCAGACTGTAAATTTAAGACTGATATCATGAAGATTTATTTTCACACAGTTGCGGTCACCATGTGGCAGGGACTTCCAGTTAGAGTAGTGGAGATAAAAAATAATCCATGGAGCAATTTCAAAAACAATTTGATACTCTGTATGGAATCTGCAGCGTCGTTCATCCGCACGGCCCAAATTTTATTTTCTCATCTGTATCTACTTTGCACTCGTGACGCCTGCTACAAGGTGCGGGTTTATGCGTGCATGTCCCCTATGGCCCAATTCTAGCTCTAGTTTCATGTTCCACCCGCAGTCACCATTGGGACTGACGCTTGAAGAATGGTCAGTTGAGTGAGGGTGAATGGTACAGGAGGGCTAATTGTGCAATTGGACACATATCTGATTCAATTTCAAGAGCAGAAGAGAAATGGGCAAGAAAATAGGCAAATTGTTTTAAATCTGCTTCTGCATTTTCGAAAGCAGGTAAACTAGTTTAAATATAATTGATTTGTCTCGTTTACAGAGTAAGTTTTCCATCTTTATTTTCTAAGTGCTTTTGGGCCCATCCCTTTGACATGAGAATGTGATGGTGCCCCGCCTTGTCCTTGAAGGTTTTTTTTTACAACTGCATGATTTCCTAGGCCTTTTCAGAGTACAGTTCAGGGTGACCCACATTGGTGCGAGACTGGAGACACATATAGGCCGGGTGCCAGTTTTCCTTGCCTAAAGGAATGAGCAATTAGTTGATCGTTAGTCGATAGTGTACCGCTGGGGTTTTACAACAATCCAATGGCTTGATTGTCAATTTTACTGCTACCAGATTTGTATTCCTGACCACATCGCTACTTGAGCCCTCTTCTGCAATGTGCAACCAGGCTGTGTTGATCTCCTGGGGAGGTCTCTTCTGCCGATTGTAAGGGACGTGGACCTCCCTGCGTGCTGTGACTCCCTCCATAAGCATATGCAGGGAGTCATGAGAGACCTTGGTGGAGCCCTGTGCCTTAGTGCAATGCTTGTCAGTGTTTGCAGCGCATCAATGCTGTAGAACACTGACAGCACAAATATCAAATTAAAGTTGTCCATGGTCCCTTGAAGGACACGGGCAGATGACGCATCATCGAATGACGTCACCAGATCCGCTTCCTCCAGTTGGCCGGGAAACAAGCCCCATCAAGGGAAATTCATTTTGTACCGCGTGCGGAGCGAGCAGCGGGGTCGGGGCCCGCCAGCGGCGTCGCCCTTCACGGACCAGCCGAGGTCAGCATAATCCCGGCCAGAGTATAATCGGTGGTCGATCCCACGACTACCCATTCTGCGCCCCCACTAAGGTTGAATTTTACTCCCTCGCTTGCGTGCAGATCAAAGTGACTGCAACAGCAGATCGCACACCACAGACTAAATCCAGTTTTCTGTGGTCCTCTTCCCAAAGGGCAAATTGAGAAACCATTAGGGAGGAAACGAATAAAATTAGATCTAAAATAGCGTCCCACTTGGCTGTTGTATCTGGGGTTAAGGTTAAATGTATTTTAACCACTTCAGATTTGTCGAAACTATTTCATGTGTATGTTTGGTGGTAGCATGATGCCAATAAACAAAGCAATTCGGATATGATTTTGGACCTATAAATGCGACTGAAAGCGAACTCGGAACTGATTGTCTCGTATTCTCATTGGTGGCGTTTGAATGCGCAGTTTTACTCTGAATTTAAATGTGATAAGGTGAACAGAAAGGTTTTTCTAGTCTCTGGGTTGGATGACGATAGGCATTTCCAAGAAGGCTCACGCGTGAAGTTATCCACGTCGGTCGGAATAATTATTTAAATGTTGATAGATTGAGAAATGTTGATGTACAGAGGGGCTTGGGTATCCTTGTACACCAGTCACTGAAATCAAACGTGCAGGTGCAGCAAGCAGTTAGGAAGGCAAATGTTATGTTGGCCTTCATTGCAAGAGGATTTAAGTACAGGAGCAATGATGTCTTACTACAGTTATACAGGGACTTGGTGAGCCCACACCTGGAGTACTGTGTGTAGTTTTGGTCTCCTCACCTAAGAAAGGATATACTTGCCATAGAGGGATTGCAGCGAATGTTCACCAGACTGATTCCTGGGATGGCAGGACCGTCGTATGAGGAGAGATTGGGTCGACTAGGCCTGTATTCACTAGAGTTTAGAAGAATGAGAGGGGATCTCATTGAAACGCATAACATTCTGACAGGGCTAGACAGTCTGGATGCAGGGGGTCTAGAACGAGGCGTCAAAGCTTCAGGATACAGGGTAGGACATGACATTTAGTACTGAGATGAGGAGAAATGTCTTCACTCAGAGGTTGATGTAACTATGGAATTCTCTACCAGAGAAGGTTGTGGAGGCCAAGTCACTGAATATATTTAAGAAGGCGATAGATCGATTTTTAGACACAAAAGGCACCAAGGGGTATGGGGAGAGAGCAGGAATATGGTATTGAGATAGAGGATCAGCCATGATCATATTGAATGGCGAAGCAGACTCGAATGGCCGAATGGCCTAACCTGCTCCTATTTTTCTATGTTTCTGTTTCTAATTGCAATACCAAATGTTCCGCTGTGACATAATCCGAAAACTTGAAGGAAATTTTCAGGAAATGTTTACCTAAAATTAAGTTATTTTTTCCATTCGATTTCTTCATCTAATATTAATCATAGAATCGTACAAACATAGAATGTTACAGCAAAGAAGGAGGCCATTCTGCCCGATGTGCCTATGCCGGCTCTTTAACAGAGCTGTCCAATTTAATCCCGCACCTCAGCTTTTTACTGATAATGCTGCAAGTTAATCTTCTTCAAGTGCATCTCTAATTGTCGTTTGAAAGTTCTTATGGAATCTGCTTCCACCACTCCTTCAAGTAATGCATTCTGCATACTAACATCATCTGTATCAAAAGAATTCTCCTAATTTCCCTTCTAGTTCTTTTGCCAATTATTTTGCCATTAATCTGTGAGCTCTGGCTGCCGAACTAATTGTTTCAATTGGAGAATATATAATTGGGGTAAGGATTAATTGAATAACCCGATACCGGAATATAACATAATCAGATATAGCAGCCTGAAATGTCTGTATGTTCGACTTATCACGTAGTCTGATAAAACGTAGGGAAATAGCGAAGGCTTTGACCGTGTGGTTTTTGCAGTACTTAAACATGTTCGGAAATAATGACACGAGCGCATCACGTTCTCTAGCTAAATAAAAAATGTGGCTCATCAATTCACCTCTACACAGCAGCAGTTCAAGTGTCAAATTTAGCTCTGCTCATTGCAACATCCTGTGAAAGCGCCGCATACGCGTAATGGTCACATTCAACCGCAACTGAACTTCATATTTTCCGTGTAACATTTCTTAACATCTAGAATGTACAATGCCTTCGCCTGAAGGCGCTATATCAGGTCCATTCTTTATATTTCTCGACATTATACAAAATTTAGAACAAACATTAGGCGTGTTCTGAATACTGCCGCTTTATTTTTTTTCGCCTACATCTTTACTGCTGTTAAATTGGTCAGATCCCTTCCACGAAGTTCCTACATGGACAACACTGTTCCGCTGATCACGCAGGATCTCGAAATGTAATTTTCTGGCCTCTTAGTTAAAACATAAACATAATTTAGCTAAAGTGATGCATTTTAAAATTGAATTTCCCTATTATTGTAACTTTTTAAAGAGGGGTGTGGCTAATTAAAGTTATCCCTTGTTACAGTGTTTTGAACCTTTGAGCTGCAGGTGGGAGGAGATCATGGAAGAGATTTTGAGTAGTTCTTCTCCTTTAGTCACATTATGACGTTGCCCTCTAACCACCTCAGGAACAGAAGGCTGGGTAGAGAACAGAACTCCCATTGTAACTATGGTTGGAAAGCGCAACAAGTGTGGTGAATTGGACAACTTTTTGATTTGGAGGGAAAGGCTGAGGAAGACGATGGGATGGATCCTGGGTTACATAGAAACATAGACAAATAGGAGCAGGAGTAGGCCATTCGGCCCTTCGAGCCTGCTCCGCCATTCAATATGATCATGGCTGATCCTCTATCTCAATACCATATTCCCGCTCTCTCCTCATACCCTTTGATGCCTCTTGTGTGGCGCAGTCCAAGGAGTATAAATACTCGGGCGTTGGCCCCAGCTTGCCAGGGACATTTTGTAAGACAAGGAGCTAGTGAAGAACAACTAGATCTCCATGTTTTGAAACAAGTTGATTAAAGCCTTGCTTTATGCTCAAACCAAGTATGTAGTGAGTTTTATTACGTCAATTTAATCAACTTGATATTGACTCCACGCTTTGGGTGATTTCGGGAACAGCCAGCTATGACTCGAACCATAGAAGGGAACGCAGACAAGTATTGATCCATCATGGAGAAACTACTCAGCCCCGCCCATCTCGACCTGGACCCGAATTCACTTACAGCTGCTAAGGTATGGAAACACTGGTATCGTACTTTCAGCAGCTTCCTCAGGGTGTGTGGTGAAAATGTTCCTGATAAATTGAGATACTTGCTAATTATGTATCCCCTCATATGTTTGATTATATCGAAGACTCTGTAGACTATGACGCCGCTATCCAAATAGTACAGCAGCTATATGTCAAGTTCACAAATGAAATTTTTGCTCGGCATCTACTGGCCACAACTCGACAACAACCTGGGGAATCACTTGATGAATTCCTTCAGAAACTTCGCAGGCTCAGCAAGGATAGTAATCTTAAAGCTGTTACAGCTGAGCAGTACCAGGAGGAGTTAATTCGTGATTCCTTTATTAATGGTATTGTGTCTCCCTTCATACGTCAGCGTCTGTTGGAGAATAAAACCCTCAAGTTACAGGCTGCCTATGACCAGGCATGTTGTCTGGACTTAGCAAAGAGGAATGCAGACACCTATCTTTCACCACATGCACGGGCTGCTGCTATCTCTTTTAGTGACTCTTTCAGTAGGCCTCGGGAGGAAGCCCTCACGGATGACGACTCCAACCTGGCTGATGACAACCCTGCCCTAGAAACCTACACTAATGATGACCCCTCCCTAGCGGCATCTTGGCAATCTGGAAGGAAGTGTTTCTTCTGTGGAGGTGCGTTCCATTATAGGAAATTGTGTCCTGCTCATAACGCGACCAGCAATCATTGCAGCAAGAAAGGTCACTTTTCTAAGGTATGCCAGTCAAGAGTCGCTGTTAGTAAGAAAGGCCACTTTTCTAAGGTATACCAGTCGAGAGCTCCTGTTAGTTTTGCAGCTACTATCTATAAAACTGCTCCTCCCACAAGAGCCACTACTAAGGTTACAGCTGCAATATATAAAACTGCTCCTCCACCAAGAACCACTACTAAGGTTACAGCTGTCAAGGGTAAATCTGCCCCTCCTCCCATCACAGCTGTTTTTCCCCAAAGTTTGTCCCATGCAGCCATGAATGTTTCGGTAAATGGACAAATTTTGAGTGCACTAATTGGCTCATGCTGCTCTGACAGCTTCATTAGTGAGCAGGCTGTCAGTAAGGTAAAACTGCATATTTACCCATCGGACAGGGAAATTTCAGTGGCTCTGACGACACTGACCACCAATTCTTCTGGATTTTGTCTTGTCGACCTTATTCTCAATGGCTGCACTTATTTATCCACCCGGCTCGGGGTGCTCAAGGATCTATGCAGTGATGTGCTCCTGGGACAGGATTTCCAGAAACAACACAAAAGACTCACTTTCGAGTTTGGAGGGTCAAAGCCGGAGCTTAATATTTCCAAAGTACTGTTTTGTGCGCTTTCGGCTTCGCTCGATGAGCCCTCCTTGTTTGCCAATCTTTCGCCCCAATGTAAGCCCATAGTCACTAAATCATGAAGTTTCAGCCAAGATGATCGAGCCTTTATCGAGGCAGAAATCTCTCGCCTTCTAGCTGACGGTATCATTGAGCCATGTTCATCTTCCTGGCGGGCTCAAGTCATCATTGTTAAAAATCCTCTGAAGCAACACAAGAAACGTCTTTGCATTGATTACTCAGAAACTATTAACCAGTATACAGACCTGGATGCCTACCCACTACCATGCATCGATGACATGGTCAATAACCTTGCCAACTACAAGGTATTTTCAACTTTTGATTTAAAGAGCGCATATCATCAAGTACCGTTAAAGGACTCTGACAAAAAGTATACAGCCTTTGAGGCCAATGGTTGGCTTTACCAGTTTTGTCACCTTCCATTTGGGGACACCAATGGGGTGCCCGTCTTTCAACGGGCAATGGATAGCATAGTCAAGCAGGAGAACTTAGTGGACACTTTTCCATAAGTGGATAATATCACCATTACTGGTCATGACCAGAAGGAGCGTGATGTGAACCTCCAGAAATTTTTTGACGTTCTCCGTCGTCACAACTTAACCTTAAATGAGTCCAAATTTGTGAAATCAGTACCATCAGTCAACATCTTTGGC
The DNA here is from genome assembly GCF_052327205.1 of Somniosus microcephalus. Taxonomy (NCBI): domain Eukaryota; kingdom Metazoa; phylum Chordata; class Chondrichthyes; order Squaliformes; family Somniosidae; genus Somniosus; species Somniosus microcephalus. The sequence goes on from NC_141003.1 coordinate 16,187,796, forward strand.
TACTGGGTGGGCAACGGTGTCATCAAACTGGATCCTGAGTGACTTCATCTGCTTCAGGAGCTCCCTCCCCCTATGAATCTCAGCTCTCTTTTTCAGGCACTCGGCATGTTCGCCTATTATGCGAAATGGATGACCCACTTCTCCGACAAGGTCCGGCCCCTGCTTCACGCAAAGTCATTTCCATTGGAGGCAACGGCTATTTCAGCTTTCAACCTCCTCAAGTGACAACTGGACAAAGCCACGCTTCGTTCCATTGAAGAAAATCTTCCTTTCGTGGTCAAGTGCAATGCATCGGATGTGGCGATCTCTGCTACCTTGAATCAAGGTGGTCAACCTGTTGCATTTCTGTCCAGAACATTGCAGGGTAGCGAGCTCCATTATCCTCCTGTCGAGAAGAAGGCTACGGCCATCATTGAAGCGGTACGTAAATGGAGTCATTTTCTCGCTCGTCGCCATTTCACACTTATAACTGATCAGCACTCCGTGGCCTTTATGCTGGATAACCGGAAACACACGAAGATCAAGAATAACAAAATACAACTCTGGAGGATGGAATTGGCTGCCTTTGGATACACCATACATTATCGACCAGGCAAAGAGAATGTGGCCCCGGATACCCTCATGCGGGCATTCTGTTCTTCTATGTCAACTTCAACTCTGGCAGACCTTCATACTGACTTATGCCATCCTGGTGTTACCCGTATGTTGCACTTTGTGTGATCTAAAAATCTCCCATTTTCTACAGAAGATGGGAAAACAATGTGCTCCTCCAGTAAAATTTGTGCAGAGTTAAAACCAGAATTCTTCCGTCCATCGGATGGCTCATTCATACACGCTATGCAGCCTATGCAGTGACTCAGCATTGAATTTAAAGGGCCATTGCCTTCATCAACGCGGAACACCTACTTACTGACTATGGTGGACGAATATTCATGCTTTCCCTTTGCTTTCCCCTGTCTCAATGTACTTACTGCCACAGTGATCAAATGCCTTGATCAAGTCTTTTCCCTTTGCGGTACGGCCAATTTCATCCACTCTGATCGGGGTCCCTCCTTCATGTCAAGTGAACTCAAAAGTTATCTCTTCCAAAGGGGTATCGCCACAAGTAAAATGACACCGTATCATCCCATTGGTAACGGACAGGTTGAGAGATACAACGCTATCATTTGGAATGCTGTTCGTCTTGCGCTGAGGTCACGCAATCTACCAGACCAGCAGTGGGAAACTATGCTCCCTGACGCATTGCATTGCATCAGGTCTCTCCTTTCTACTTCTACCAATGTCACACCTCGTGAGCGATTCTTCAGCTTCCAGCGTCGCTCCAACCATGGGACATCTCTATCATCATAGTTGGCAGCTCCTGGACCCGTGCTGCTCCAAATATTCGTCCGATCGTCGAAAACTGATCCTCTAGTCGACGAGGTAGAACTTACGGACGTCAACCACACTTGCGGTACCCGGATGGCTGGGAGTCCACTATTTAGCTCCAGGACCTGGCTCTCTGTCCGGCTGGTTCCGCGGACCCGACTGATGGAGGGACTCGCTGGGATAAGGCCGACACTTTGCGCTCCCCCGAGGATGATGCCCTACCTGGGGCATCGAGGAATCTGCTGGCTACCCGGACGGATCCACTCGGGGAGCCGAGCGCTCCCCGTGGGATGGCCACCCCAGGCCAGGATGCTAGTCAATCTCCAGCTAACCAACGGGATGAAGCCGATTCTGTGCCTGTGGGGACCCTCACCTAGAGTCACGATCTCCCCAGCCTCCCTCGGGTCAATCAGAGCAACACGGGCCCGGTCGATCCACTGGCATGGATCAAGCGGCCCAGGGACCAAGACACGGTCTGTGGAGATGTGCCTTCTGGCCATAAACAAAAATCTAAAAGACTGCGGCTATTCGTTGTCCGCCTAATCTGTTACGAGGAAGTCGTCGGACTTCCAAATCGTTTAGGCAGGAAGAATGTTAAAAATCTCATCATCAAGAAACTACTTATGCAATAACGCTGGACGGCCAGCTTGGTGGCGCCGTCCAAGGAGTATAAATATTCGGGCATTGGCCCCAGCTTGTCAGGGACATTTTGTAAGACAAGGAGCTAGTGGAATACAACTAGACTTCGATGTTCTGAAACAAGTTGATTAAAGCCTTGCTTTATGCTCAAACCAAGTGCGTAGTGAGTTTTATTATGTCAAAAGGCATTCGGAAAATCCAAATACTCCACATCCACTGGTTATCCCTTATCAATTCTACCACTTACATCCTCAAAAAAATCCAGTAGGTTTGTCAAACACGATTTCCCTTTCATAAATCCATGTTGACTTTGTCTAATCCCGTTGATATTTTCTAAGTGTCCTGTTATCACATCCTTTATAATAGACTCCAGCATTTTCCCTTCTACTGATGTTAAGCTAACTGCTCTCTTGTTCCCAGTTTTCTCTCTCTCTCCTTTTTTAAATAGTGGGGTTGCCACACTCCAATCTGCAGGAACTGTTCCATAATCTATAGAATTTTGGAAGATGACAACCACTGCATCCACTATTTCCATGGCTACCTGTTTTAATACTCTGGGATGCAGATTATCAGGCCATGGGGATTTATCGGCTTTCAGTCCCATTAATTTCTGCAGCACTATTTTTTTACTAATACTAATTTCCATTAATTCCTCCTTCTCACTAGACCCTTGTTCCCTAGCATTTCTGGGAAGTTATTTGTGCCTGCTTCAGTGAAGCCAGAACCTAAGTATTTGATTAATTCTTCTGCGCTTTCCTTGGTCCCCATTATAAATTCTGCCCTTCCTTTTTTTAAAATTCACTTATGGGTTCTGGTCATCTCTAGCAAGGCCAGCATCTATTGCCCATTCCTAGTTGTCCTTGAGAAGGTGGATGTGAGCCACATTCTTGAACTGCTGCAGTCCATGTGTTGAACATACTTCCACAGTGCTGTTAGGTAGGGAGTTCCAGGATTTTGACCCAGCGACGATGGATAATTCATGATATACCTCTAAGTCAGGATGGTGTGTGACTTGGAGGGGAACTTGGAGGTGGTGGTGTTCCCATGCGCCTGCTGCCCTTGTCCTGCTAGGTGGAAGCAGTCGTGGGTTTAGGAGGTGTTGCCGAAGAAGCCTTGGTGAGTTGCTGCAGTGCATCTTATAGATGATACACACAGCAGCCATGGTACGCCGGTGGTGGAGCGTGTGAATGTTTAAGGTGGTGGAATGGGTGGCAATTAAATGGGCTGCTCTGACCTGGATGGTGCCGTGCTTCTTGACTGTTGTTGGAGCAGCACTCATCCAGGCAATTGGAGAGTATTACATCGCATAGAAACATAGAAACATAGAAGATAGGAGCAGGAGTAGGCCATTCGGCCCCTCGGACCTGCTGCGCCATTCAATGAGATCATGGCTGATCATTCAAATTCAGTACCCTGTCCCTGCCTTCTCTCCATATTCCTTGATCCCTTTAGCCTTAACAAATATAACTAACACCTTCTTGAATATATTTAATGAATTGGCCTCTACTGCCTTCTGTGGTAGAGAATTCGACAGGTTCACCACTCTCTGGGTGAAGAAATTCCTCCTCATCTCTGTCATAAATGTCTTATCCCTTATCCTTAGACTGTGACCCCTGGTTCTGGACTCCCCAGCCATCGGGAACATCCTTCCTGCATCTAGTCTGTCTAGTCCTGTTAGAACTTTATAAGTTTCAATGAGATCCCCTCTCATTCTTCTAAACTCCAGCGAGTATAAGCCCAATCGACCCAATCTCTCCTCAAACGTCATTCCTGCCTTCCCAGGTACCAGCCTTGTGAATCTTCACTGCACTCCCTCCATGGCAAGAACATCCTTCCTCAGATAAGGCGACCAAAACTGCACACAATACTCAAGATGTGGTCTCACCAAGGCCCTGTACAACTGCAGCAAGATATCCTTGTTCCTGTACTCGAACCCTCTCACTACGAAGGCCAAAATACCATTTGCCTTCTTAACCGCCTGCTGCACCTGCATGCATTCCTTCAGCGACTGGTGCACAAGGATACCCAGGTCTCGTTACACTTCCCCTTCTCCCAATCTATTGCCATTCAGATAATAATCTGCCTTCCTGTTTTTGACACCAAAGTGGATAACCTCGCATTTATCTACATTAAGTTGCATCTGCCATGCTTCTGCACAATATCCCAACCTGTCCAAATCATCCTGTCGTTTCTCACACACGCCCACCCAGCTTTGTGTCATCTGCAAACTTGGAGATATTACATCTAGTTCCCTGGTCTAGATCATTAATATATATTGTGAAAGCTGGGGTACTAGGACCGATCCCTGCCGTACCACACTAGTCACTGCCTGCCACTCGGAAAAAGACCCATTTTTTCCAACACTTTGCTTTCTGCCTGCCAACCAGTTCTCTATCCAAGTCAATACCTTGCCCCCAATCCAATGTAGCTTAACTTTACACGCTAATCTCTTATGCGGTACCTTATCGAATCCTTCTGAAAGTCCAAATACACCACATCCACTGGTTCTCCCTTATCTATTTTAGCAGTTACATCCTCAAAAAAGTCCAATAGATTAGTCATGCACGATTCACCTTTTGTAAATCCATGTTGACTTTGTCCGATCCTGTCACTGTTTTGCAAGTGCTCTGCTATTACATCTTTTATAATGGTCTCTACCATTTTCCCCATTACCGATGTCAGGCGTACCAGTCTATAATTCCCCATTTTCACTCTACCACCTTTTTTGAATAGTGGGGTAACATTAGCTACCCTCCAATCCACGGGTACTGTTCCAGAGTCTATCGAATTTTGGAAGATGACCAGCAATGCATCTACTATTTCTAGGGCCACTTCCTTAGGTACCCTAGGATGTAGATTGTCAGGCCCTGGGGATTTATCGGCCTTCAATCCTGTCAATTTCCCTAACACCATTACCCTGCATATACTGATTTCTTTCAGTTCCTCCCTCTCATTAGAACCTATGTTCCCCGACATCTCTGGGAGGTTATATGTGTTCTCCTTTGTGAAGACAGAACCAAAGTATGTATTTCGTTGGTCAGCCATTTCTTTGTTCCCCATTATAAGTTCTCCTGATTCTAACTGCAAGGGACCTTTGCTTGACTTCACCAATCTTTATCTCTTCACATATCTATAAAAGCTTTTACAATCAGTTTTTATGTTCTGAGCAAGCTTACTCTCATACTCTATTATCCCCCTCTTAATTAATCCCTTTGTCCTCCTTTGCTGAATCCTAAACTGCTCCCAATCATCAGGATTACTGCTTTTTCTGGCAAATTTATATGTCCTCTCCTTGGATCTTAAGCTATCCCTAATTTCCCTTGTTAGCCACGGTTGTGTCACATTTTTTGATTTATTGTTATGCCAAACAGGGATGAACAAATTCTGCAGTTCATCCATGCGATCTTTGAATGTTTGCCATTGCCTATCCACCATCAACCCTTTCTGTGACATTCCCCAATCAATCCTACCCAACTCACGCCTCATACCATCATAGTTTCCTTTATTTAAATTCAGGACCCTAGGCTTAGAGTCAATTACTTCACTCGCTATCTTAATGAAGAATTCTATTATATTATGATTGCTCCGACCCAATGTGCCTCGCACAAGAAGATTGCTAATTATTCCTTTCTCATTACATAATACCCAGTCTAAGATGGCCTGATCTCTAGTTGGTTCCTCGACATATTGGTCCAGGAAACCATCTCGTATACACTCCAGGAATTCCTCCTCCACAGTATTATTACTAATTTGGTTAGCCCAATCTATATGTAGATTAAAATCACCCATGATAACTGCTGTGCCCTTATTGCACGCTTCTCTAATTTCCTGTTTACTGCCATCCCCAACCTCTGCATTACTATTTGGGGGTCTATGTACCACTCCCACTAACGTTTTCTGCCCCTTGGTATTTCTCAGTTCTACCCATACAGATTCTGCATGATCAGAGCTGATATCATTCCTAACAATTGTGTTAATCCCCTATTTAACCAGCAATGCTACCCCACCTCCTTTTCATTTTTGCCTATCTTTCCTGAATATTGAATACCCCTGGATGTTGATTTCCCTGCCTTTGTCACCCTGGAGCCATGTTTCCGTAATCTCAATCATATCATATTTGTTTACCTCTATTTATGCAGCTAATTCCTCCACCTTATTATGAATGCTCCTCGCATTAAGACACAAAGCCTTCAGGCTTGTTTTTTTCACGCTCTTAGATCTTTTAGAATTATTATTTACTGTGACCATGTTTAATTTAAGCCCTTGATTCCTCTGACTGCCACCTTTGTTTTTCTCCTTCCTGTCTTTTGCTCCTATCCTTGTTTCCCTTTCCTCTGTCTCCCTGCTCAGATTCCCAACCCCCTGCCATTTTATTTAAACCCTCCCCCAGAGCACTAGCAAACACTCTACCTAGGACATCAGTCCCAGTCCTGCCCAGGTGCAAACTGTCTGGTTTGTACTGGTCCCAACTCCCCCAGAACCGGTTCCAATGTCCCAGGAATCTGAATCCCTCCCCCTAGCACCATTCCTCTAGCCATGTATTCATCTGAAATACCCTTCTATTTCTACTCTGACTAGCACGTGGCACTGGTAGCCATCCTGAGATTACTACCTTTGAGGTCCTATTTTTTAATTTACCTCCTAACTCCCTATATTCAGCTTTTAGGACCTCATCCCGTTTTTCACCTATATCGTTGGTACGTATATACACCACAACAACAGGCTGTTCACCCTCCCCTTCCAAAATGTTCTGCAGCTGCTCCGAGACATCCTCGACCCTTGCACCAGGGAGGCAACACACCATCCTGGAGTCTTGTTTGCAGCTGCAGAAACGCCTATCTATCCCCCTTACAATAGAATACCCTATTAAAATGGCTCTACCCCTCTTTTTCCTCCTGTCCTGTGCAGCAGAACCACCCCTGGTGCCAGGAAGTTGTGCCTTGTAGATGGTGGAAAGGCTTTGGGGAGTCAGGATGTGTGACATTAGCCGCAGTATACCGAGCCTCTGACCGGCTCGTGTTGCCACAGTATTTATGTGGCTGGTCCAGTTAGGTTGCTGGTCAATGGTGACCCCCAAGATGTTGATGGTGGAGGATTTGGCGATGGTAATGCCATTGAATGTCAAGTGGAGCTGGTTAGACTCTCACTTGTTGGAGGTAGTCAATGACTGGCACTACTGTGGCGTGAATGTTACCTGCCACTTATCAGCCCAATTCTGAACGTTGTCGATATCATGTTCCATGCGGGAATGGACTGCTTCATTTAATGAGAAGTTGTGAGTGGCTAACAAGGGAAATTAGGGATAGCATAAGATCCAAGAAGAGGACATATAAATTGGCTAGAAAGAGCAATAATCCTGAGGATTGGGAGCAGTTTAGGAGTCAACAAAGGAGGACAAAGGGATTAATTAAGAAAGGGAAAATAGAATGAGAGTAAGCTAGCGAGGAACATAAAAACTGACTGTAAAAGCTTTTATAGATAGGTGAAGAGAAAAAGATTGGTGAAGTCATGCGTAGGTCCCTTACAGTCAGAATCAGGGGAATTTATAATGCGAAACAAGGAAATGGCAGACCAACTAAATACATACTTAGGTTCTGTCTTCACAAAGGAGGACACAAATAACCTCCCAGAGATGCCGGGGAACATAGGGTCTGATGAAAGAGAGGAACTGAAAGAAATCAGTATTTGTAGGGAAATGGTGTTAGGAAAATTGATGGGACTGAAGGCCGATAAATCCCCAGGTCCTGATGGTCTACATCCCAGGGTACTTAAGGAAGTGGCCCGAGAGAAAGCAGATGCATTACTGGTCATCTTCCAGAATTCGATAGACTCTGGAATGGTACCCATGGATTGGAGGGTAGCTAATGTTACCCCACTATTCAAAAAAGGTGGTAGAGAAAATGCGGGGAATTATAGACCGGTAAGCCTGACATCGGTAGTGGGGAAAATGCTAGAGTCTATTATAAAAGATGAAATAGCAGAGCACTTGGAAAGCAGTGACAGGATCGGACAAAGTCAACATGGATTTACAAAAGGTAAATCATGCTTGACTAATCTACTGGATTTTTTTGAGGATGTAACTGGTAAAATAGATAAGGGAGAACCAGTGGATGTGGTGTATTTGGACTTTCAGAAGGCTTTTGATAAAGTCCCACATAAGAGATTACCGTGCAAAATTAAGGCACATGGGATTGGGGGCAAGGTATTGACTTGGATAGAGAACTGGTTGGCGGACAGAAAGCAAAGAGTTGGAATAAATGGGTCTTTTTCCGAGTAGCAGGCAGTGACTAGTGGGGTACCACAAGGATCGGTCCTAGGACCCCAGCTGTTCACAATATATATCAATGATCTGGACGAGGGAGTTGGTTGTAATATCTCCAAATTTGCAGACGACACAAAGCTGGGTGGGAGGGTAAGCTGCGAGGAGGATGTTGGGAAACTCCAATACGCTTTGGACAGGTTGGCTGATTGGGCAGAAACATGGCAAATGCACTATAATGTGGATAAATGTGAGGTTATCCACTTTGGTGGCAAAAACAGGAAGGCAGATTATTATTTGAATGGCAATAGATTGGGAGAAGGGGAAGTGAAAAAGAGATCTGGGTGTCTTTGTGCACCAGTCGCTGACGGTAAGCATGCAGGTGCAGCAGGCAGTTAAGAAGGCAAATGGTATGTTGGCCTTCGTAGCAAGAGGGTTCGAGTACAGGAACAAGGATGTCTTGCTACAGTTTTACAGGGCCTTGGTGAGACCGCACCTTGAGTATTGTGTGCAGTTTGGTCACCTTACCTGAGGAAGGACGTTCTTGCCATGGAGGGAGTGCAGCGAAGATTCACCAGGCTGATACCTGGAATGGCAGGAATGATGTATGAGGAGAGATTGTGCCGATTGGGCTTATACTCACTGGAGTTTAGAAGATTGAGAGGGGATCTCATCGAAACCTATAAAATTCTGTCAGGTCTGGACAGACTAGATGCAGGAAGGATGTTTCTGATGGCCGGGGAGTCCAGAACCAGGGGTCATAATCTAAGGATATGGGGTAAGCCATTTAGGACTGAAAAGAGGAGGAATTTCTTCACCCAGAGAGTGGTGAACCTGTGGAATTCTCTGCCACAGAGGGCGGTGGAGGCCAGTTCATTTAATATATTCAAGAAAGAGTTGGATATATTTCTTGAGGCTAAAGGGATCAAGGGATATGGGGAAAAGGCAGGGACAGGGTACTGAATTTGGATGATCAGCCATGATCACATTGAATGGCGGAGCAGGCTCGAAGGGCCGAATGGCCTACTCCTGCTCCTATCTTCTATGTTTCTATGTTTCTATGTTTAACACTGAGCACTCATCAGCGAACATCCCCATTTCTGACCTTATGTTGGAGGGAAGTTCATTGATGAAGCAGCTGAAGATGGTTGGGCCTAGGACACTGCCCTGACGAACTCCTGCAGCAATGTCCTGGGGCTGTGATGATTGATCTTCAATCACCAGAGCCATCGTCCTTTGAGCTAGGTATGGCTCCAGCCAGTGGTGAGTTTTCACCCTGATTCCCATTGAATTCAGTTTTACTAGGGCTCCTTGATGCCACACTCAGTCAAATGCTGCCTTGATGGAAAGGGCAGTCCCACTCACCTCACCTCTGGAATTCGGCTCCCTTGTACATATTTGAATGAGGGCTGTAATGAGGTCGCGAGCTGAGTGGTCTTGGTGGAACCCAAACTGGGCATCAGTGAGCAGGTTATTGGTGAGTAAGTGCCGCTTGAATGCACTGTCGATGACACTGTAAGGGACCTACATTTGTCTTCACTAATCTTTTTGTTTTTGCATACTTGTAGAAGATTTTACAGTTGACTTTTATGTTCCTTGCAAGTTTACGCTCATATTCTATTTTTTCCCCTCTTAATCAATCTCTTGGTCCTTTTTTGCTGAATTCTGAACTGCTCCCAATCACCTAGCTTGCTACTTTTTCTGACAACTTTATATGACTCATCTTTGGATGTAATACTGTCCTTATTGCTCTTGTTAGCCATGGTTGAGCCACTTTTCCTTTTGTGTTTTTGCTACAGAAATGAATGTGTAACTGTTGCAATTCATGCTTTCATTCCTTCAAATTTAGCCATTGCCTTTCCACCGTCATGCCTTTTAATGAATCTCCCCAATCTATCATAGCCAACTCACTCCTCATACCTTCATAGTTTCCTTTGATTAGATTTAGAACTTTAATTTTGGAATGGACTACTTCACTTTCCATCTTAATGAAGGATTCTAATATGTTATGATCACTCTTCCCTAAAGGACTCCGCTCAACCAGTATATTAATTAACCCCTTCTCATTGCAAAATACCCAATCTAGAATATTCTTTTCTCTAGTTGGCTCCTCAACGTGCTGATCTAAACAAAATCTCGTACACACTCCAGGAATTCATCCTCTGCAGTATTATTGCTAATTTGGATTGGCCAGTCTATATGTAAATTAAAGTCTCCCACGATTACAGTAGTACCCTTGTTACATGCATCTCTAATTTGCTGTTTGAAGCTGTCCCCTACATTGCCACTACTGTTTGAAGACCTATAGACAACTCCCACCAATTTCTGCTGCCTCTTGGAGCTTCTTAGCTCCACACAGACTGATTCTACATCTTGATTTTCTGAGCCAATATCCTTCCTCACTATGCCCTGATTTCATCATTTAAAAACAATGCCACCCCACCTCCTTTTCCTTTTTGCCTGTCCTTCCTAAATATCGAAACCCATGAATATTCAGCTCCCAGCCATATCTCCGTAATCGCTATTAAATTGTATCCATTTACATCTATTTATGCTGTTAATTCGTCTAGCTTATTGTGAATGCTTTATGCCTTCAGATACACTGCTTATAGATTTGTTTGTTTAATACTGTTAGACATCTTAACATTTTTTGTACTAATCCCCCATTTATCTTTTTGCCATTTTTTCTTACCCGGACCCTATTTGTTAGTGCACTCTTTTGTTTGTACGCTCTGTCCCTTCCTGGCTCAATCTGGTTATCCTTACCCCAATCACTTTCCTGCACTGCGTCATTGTCTTTTATCATTAGCATTCTAGTTTTCTCTCCACCGACATCCTCCCACCCCTTATTTAGTTTAAACCCCTATCTACCTCAATAGTTATTCGATTCGCTAGAACTCTGGCCCCAGCATGGTTCAGGTGTAGTCCGTCCCAATGCAACAGCTCTCTCTTTCCCCAGTACTGGTGCCAGTGCCCCAAAATCGAAAACCACTTCTCCCACACCAATCTTTGAGCCAAGCATTCATCTCCCTGATCCTATTGACCCAATGCCAATTTGCTCGTGGTTCATGTAACAATCCAGAGGTTATTACCTTTGTTGTTCTGATTTATAATTTACTCCCTAGCTGTTCAAACTCTCTCAGCAGAACGTCTTTCTTTGTCCTACCTATTCCGTTGGAAGCTAGGTGGACCACGACAATTGGATCCTTCTCCTCCCACTCCAAGTTCTTGAGCAGCCCAGAGGAGATGTCCTTTAACCTGGAACCGGGTCGGCAACACAGCCTTCAGGACTCATGCTCCTTGCTGCGGATAACAGTGTCTATCCTCCTAACTATACTGTCGGCTACAACAAACACCTTCCTTTTTACTTCACCCATTTGAATGGCTTCCTGTACCACGGTGCCGTGGTCAGTTTGCTCATGCTCCCCGCAGTCCCTGCACATGTCTACAAGGGTTGCAAGAACCTCGAATCTATTGGACAACTGCAGGGACTGAGGCTCCTGCAATACTACCTGCTGGATCGCTATACCTGCCTCACTCGCAGTCACACCCTCCTGTCCCTAAGTACATGTCAATTCTAAACTCCAGTAGTTAAAGTCAAAGTAAGGTCTCTAGTTTAGAGTAAGTAGTTTTTAAAGGGAAGTAAGGACCCTAGTGTATTTAATATTCTTTAATTTAAAGGTAGTAAAGGGAGTAAATTAGGGGTAGGACATGGCAGAGCAGCTCGGCTGCATGGAATGCTCCTCCTGTGCTATGTGGGAATTCAGGGACACTTTAGGTGTCCAGGGTGAACACATGTGCAGGAAGTGTCTCCAGCTGCAGCTACTCGAAATCCGTGTTTTGGAGCTGGAGCTGCGGGTGGAGTCACTCTGTAGCATCCGTGAAGCTGAGATATTTGTGGATAGCACATTTAACAAGGTGGTTACACCGCAGGTAAAGAGTGCACAGGCAGACAGGAAATGGCTGACCGCCAGACAGAGTAAAAGAACTAGGAATGTAGTACAGGAGTCCGCTGGGTCCATCTCCATCTCAAACAGATTTTCCGTTTTGGATTCTGATGGGGGAGAGGGTTTCTCAGGAGAATGTAGCACGTGCCAAGTCCGTGGCATTACAAGTGGCCCAGTTGCACAGCAGGGGAGGAAAAAGAGTGGGAGAGCAATAGTGATAGGGGATTCTATCGTAAGGGGAACAGATAGACATTTCTGTGACCAATTTGGCTCATTGGATCCAAAATTGGCTTCGTGGCAGGAGGCAGAGGGTGATGGTCGAAGGTTATTTTTGTGACTGGAAGCCTGTGTCCAGTGGTGTACCACAGGGATTGGTGCTGCGTCCCTTGCTGTATGTAGTGAACATTGATGATTTAGATATGAATGTAGGAGGTATGATCAGTAAGTTCGCAGATGACACGAAAATTGGTGGAGTGGTAAATAGCGAGGAGAGAAGCTCCAGGCTACAGGATGATATAAATGGTTTGGTCAGATGGGCAGAACAATAGCAAATGGAATTTTACCCTGAAAAGTGTGAGGGGATGCATTTTGGGCGGACAAACAAGGCAAGGGAATAAACAATGAACGGTAGGACCTTAGGAAGGACAGAGGATCAGAGGGACTTTGGTATGCATGTACATAGACCCCTGAAGGCAGCAGGGCAGGCAGATAAGGTGGTTAAAAAGGCATATGGGATACTTGCCTTCATTAGCCAAGGCTTAGAATGTAAGAGCAGCGAAGTTTTGATGGAGCTGCACAAAATGCTAGTTAGGCCACAGCTGGAATACTGTGTGCAGTTCTGGTCGCCACTCTATAGGAAGGATGTGATTGCATTTGGGAGGGTGCAGAGGAGATTCACCAGGATGTTACCTGGGCTGGAGCGCTTCAGCTATGAATAGAGACTGGACATGCTGGGGTTGTTTTCCTTAAAGCAGAGAAGGCTGAGGGGGACCTGATTGAGGTGTACAAAATTATGAGGGGCAGAGATAGGGTAGATTGAAAGGAGCCTTTCCCCTTAGTAGAGGTGTGAATAGCCAGGGGGCATAGTTTCAAGGTAAGGGGCAGGAGGTCTAGAGGGGATTTGAGGAAAAATATTTTCACCCAGAGGGTTGTTGGAATCTGGAACTCACTGCCTGAAAGGGTGGTAGAGGCAGGAACCCTCACAACATACAAAAAACACTTAGATGTGCACTTGAATAGCCATAGCATACAAGGCTATGGACCAAGTGCTGGAAAATGGGATTAGAATAGACAGGGCTTGATGGCCGGCACGGACACGATGGGATGAAGGGCCTCTTTCTGTGCTGTATTACTCTATGAGTCTATGTCTCTATTTAATCTAAGGGGTGTGGCTACCTCCTGGAGCAAAAGGTCCAGGCAACTTTCTCTCTCCCTGATGTCTCACAATGTCTGCAGCTCGGACTCCTGCGCCACCAATTGGAGCTGAAATTCCTTGAGCCACAGACTCTTACTGGAGATCTCTTCACCGAAGAGGACACAAATAACTTTGCAAGTGTAACCCCACTATTTTAAAAAGGAGGGAGAGAGAAAACAGGGAACTACAGACCGGTTAGCCTAATATCAATAGTAATGAACTTACTAGAGTCTGTTATAAAGGATGTGATAACAGGACACTTGGAAAATATCAATGAGATTAGACAAATTCAGCATGGATTTATGAAATGGAAATCGTGTTTGACAAATCTACTGGAGACTTTTGAGGATGTACCTGGTAGACTAGATAAGGGAAAACCAGTCGATGTGGAGTATTTGGATTTTCTGAAGGCCTTTGATAAAGTCCCACATAAGTGGTTAGTGTGCAAAATTAAAGCACATGGGATTGGGGGTAATATATTGGCATGGATTGAAAATAGTTTAACAGAGAGGAAACAGAGAGTAGGAATAAATGGGTCTTTTTCATGGTGGCAGGCGGTAACTTTTATGGTACCACAGGGAACACTGCTAGGGCCCCAGCTATTCACAATATATATCAATGATTTGGATGAGGGAAGCAAATGTAATGTTTCCAAGTTTGCTGACGACACAAAACTAGGTGGGATTGTGAGTTGTGAGGAGGATGCAAAGAGGCTTCAAGGCGATTTGGACATGTTGAGTGAGTGGACGAATACATGGCAGATGCAGTATAACATGGATATGTATGAAGTTATCCACTTCGGTAGGAAAAGCAGAAAGGCAGAGTATTATTTAAATAGTGATAAATTGGGAAATGTTGATGTACAGAGGGACCTGGGTGTCTTTGTACACCAGTCACTGAACGCAAACGTGCAGGTGCAGCAAGCAGTTAGGAAGGCAAATGGTATATTGGCATTCAATGCAAGAGGATTTGAGTGCAGGAGCAAGGATGTCTTACTACAGTTATACAGGGCCTTGGTGAGACCACACCTGGAGTACTGTGTGCAGTTTTGGTCTCCTTACCTAAGAAAGGATATACTTGCCATGGAGGGGTTGCAGTGAAGGTACACAAGAGTGATTCGTGTAATGGCAGGGCTGTCGTATCAGGAGAGATTTGTATGACTAGGCCTGTATTGAGTAGATTTTATAAGAAACGTATACAATTCTGACAGGCCCATATAGATTGGATGCAGGGAGGATGTTTCCCCTGGCTGGGGGGTCTAGAATGAGGAGTCACAGTCTCAGGATACTGGGTAGGTCATTTAGGAATAAGATGAGGAGAAATTTCTTCACTCAGAGGGTGGTGAAGCTGTGTAATTCTTTCCCCCAGAAGGCTGTGGAAGCCAAGTCACTGAATATATTGAAGAAGGAGGTAGATAGATTTCTAGACACGAAAGGCATCAAGGGGTATGGGGAGAGAGCGGTAATATGGTATTGAGATAGAGGATCAGCCATGATCATATTGAATGGCGGAACAGCCGTGAAGGGCAGAATTGCCTACTCCTGCTCCTACTTTCCTATGTTTCTATGTAGTCGCCCTGGACAAAAATATCAACAAGCTCCCACATATCCCATTATTTTATTTATTTAATGAATTAATTTAGTGTTCATCAAATTATTTACCTCGTTTAGTTTATTAAATTAATTAAATTAAGTTTAGTTTCTAAAATTTAGATATATGCTATATGTTAACTTAAACTTAGCCCACAGACACTACCAATCACTTACCTGCCTTACATGTGACCTGACGTTTCATTTTTCTCTTGTTGTTGCAGGTCTGCTGCTGCTTTTATCCCAGCTCTCAGGCCTCGGTGTGTCCAGCTCAGGTCCGCTGTCGCTCTGCGGGATAATTTATGAAAAGCAAGGCAAAGCAGCACCACCTTCCCCCACTTCACCGAACTCCCACACTTACGAAACTCCCAAGTTGTTCACTGTGTGCCCGCTGCACTCAGTGCTGGTTGCACCCACAGGCCCCTGTATTTATACTGTTTGCAACTCAGGGAGTCACCACTGCTCCGCTATTGTTTCATAAACCAGTTTAATCTAGCTAGCTAATTAACTAATTACAGCAATAATATACCCAATAGCATTTGAACTACAGCTTTCACGGGATGTGGGCTTTTCTGGCAAGGCCAGCATTTATTGCCCATCCCTAAGTCACCTTGAGAAAGTGGTGGTTAGCTGCCATTTTGAACCGCTACAGTCCATGTGGTGAAGGTACTCCCACAGCGCTGGTAGGTACGTAGTTCCAGGATTTTGACTCAACGCTGATGAGCGGCGATATATTTCCAAGTCAGGATGGCTTGTGAATTGGAGGGAAACTTGGAGGTCATGGCGTTTCCCTTCGCTTGCCGCCCTTGTCCTTCTAGGTGGCAGGGTTTGAGGATTTGGGATGTGCTGTCGAAGAAGCCGTGGCAGTGCAACTTGTAGTTGGTACACACTGCAGCCATGGTGCGCTGCCAGTGGAGGTTCTGAATGTTTAAGTGGTGGATGGGGTGCCTATCTAGCGGGCTGATATGTCCTGGATGGTGTTGAGCTTCTTGAGTGTTTTTGGAGTGCACTTTTTCAGGCAAGTGAAGAGTATTCCATCAGACTCCTGACTTGTGCATTGTAGATGGTGGAAAATCTTTGGGGAGTCAGGAAGTGCATCACTCGCCACAGAATACCCAGCCTCTGACTTATTCTTGTAGCCACAGTATTTATGTGGCTGGTTCAGTTCCATTTCTGGTCATTGGTGACCCCCAGGATGTTAAATGACAGGAATTTAACGATGGTAATGCCGTTGAATGTCAAGGGGAGGTGGTTAGACTCTTTCTTTTTGGAAATGTTCAATGCCTGCAATGTTTGTGGTGCAAATGTTACTTTCCACTTACCAGCTGAAGCCTGAATGTTGTCTAGATCTTGCTGCATGAGGGCAAAGACGGCTTCATTATCTGAGGTGTTGCGAATGGGACTAAACACTGTGAAATCATCAGTGAACATCCCACTTCTGACCTTATGACGGAGGGATGCTCTTTAATGAATTAGCTGAAGACGGTTGGGCCTAGGCCAACTGCAGCGATGCCCTGGGGCTGAGATGATTGAGCTCCAACAACAACAAACATCTTTGTTTGTGTTAAGTGTGACTCCAGCCAACGGGGAACCTTTTCCCCTTATTCCCATTGACTTTAATTTTACTAGGTCTCCTTGATGCCACACTCGGTCAAATTCTCCCTTGATGTCAAGTGCAGTGACTCTCACATCACCACTGAATTCAGCTCTTTTGTCCATGTTAGTACAAAGGCTGTTAGGTGGTCTGGAGCCAAGTGGTCCTGGTGGAACCCAAACTGAGCATCAATGATCAGGTTATTGCTGAGTTAGTGCTGCTTGATAGCACTGTCAACGACACCTTCCATCACTTTGATGGACTTTGAAGCCCCCTACTGAGAGTACATTTTTGCCCTTGCTGCCCTCAGTGCTTATTCAAAGTGGTGTTCAACGTGGCACAGATTCATTAGTTGAGGGATGGCAGTAAGTGGTAATCAGCAGGAGGTTTCCTTGCCCACGTTTGACCTGATGCCATGAGACTTCATGGGGTCTGCAGTCAATGTTGAGAACTTCCATGGCCAATCTCTCCCAACTGTATAGCACTGTGTCGCCACCCTTGGTGGGTGTGTCTTACCAGTGGGACAGGACATACCCAGGAATGGTGATACAGGAGTCTGAAGCATATTGATATAGCTTCTCTGCTTCTTCCAATCAATGGAGTGGAGGTGCAAAATTTCACAATATTCGCTTTGAGCCTATGCCCGAAACACAAGCATGAAACGTTTGGCCTTTTGTTTAAATACCAACTTACAAGCCATGAAATTCCATAGTGATTGCCCCAGTTTTTCAGCCATTTGCTGTTTCTCTAAAAAAAATTCCAGTCTATTGCCGAAGTTATGGCAGATCGCGCCCACTGAATTTAATGGCATATTTTAATAAGAGTAACATTTTGGTTGTGGAAACCACAGTCACAATGTTGCTAATCACGAGGTCTGTCTCTCACAAGCGTTGTCTAAGCAGTTCACAACAGAGAACAGCATCTCTTAATAAATGTTACCACTTTCATTTGATAATTCAATATCCAATTTATTTCAAAGTCTTTTGGCAAAAGCAAAGCAATTTTCAAACTATCAGGACTGAAGGGACATAACCTCTACTCTTTTGATGCACAGTCAGTATTTAGTGAAATTCTGCAAAGAATGCATGCTCAGAATGCAAAAATTGCCCGCTGTAAACGTTTGCAAGCCACACAAACTCGTAATGCACAATTGCAGTTGAATGTCTCCGCCAACTGCTGTGAGATAAACAAATATCCAGTTGAATTCTAAGCTTTTTAGACAGGTTGAGACCTTGAAACAAAAACTTTAATGAAGCTTTTAAAAGACACAGAAGTCAATTGAGTGGGTAAATATAAACATTAGCAACATTTTGTTATTACCGTTTCCCACACTACAACAGTGACTGCACTTCAAAAGTACTTCATTGACTGTAAAGCGCGTTGAGACGTCCGGTGATCGTGAAAGGCGCTATATACATGCAAGCATTTCTTTCTTTCATTTGCCCTGATAACGGATATAGTGTTAACATGAACATATATCAAAAAGTTCACGTTTTCCTATATAATTGCTTTGCTGATTGAAAATTCAGAAATGATTCAAAAAGTACTAACTGTGTCTGCATTCTACAATATAATGCTAAAACATACGCCGTGTCAGCTGGGTGGTAATCTTGGGCCAATTTTATCTCTCAGTGGCGAACGAACGGTGCTAGCAGGTCATTGCACTTGCACACAGACTTTCTCTGGGATTTTTCACTGGAACTTACTTTGAGTTAGAAAGCCAAAACGGTGCGACACCCTCTACTGCGGACCTGGCGCCTGTGTGAACAGGACAAGCAAATGTGTATCTCCTTAACCTATCAGATTGAAAAATCGTTAATGAGCAGCGCAGAGAGTCAGAGTGAATATTTAATTCAATGTCAAATCACCCGCAGAAAGCTAAGTAAAGAGAGGCAAAGAGGGATTAAGAGAGAGAGGTAAAAGACAAAGTAAAAATAAATATTTTAGTTTTTTATTTAAATCTACAACAGTAATTATAATGGGCCGGATATTCCGATCCCTACGGGTGGGTACGCACTGTGTACCCACCAGTAGGGACATCGGAAATGCCAGTTTTAGCCATGCACTGCGCATGAGCTGGAAACCGGCATTTCCGATCTGTCAAGAAAGCTCCTGACAGATCCTCCGGCTGCCCTGGAGCAGGGCCTCTGCAGGCGGATAGTTCCGCTTTTTGGAGACCCTCCGCCTGCAGAAAACACTTACAATTCTTGCGCCTTGAAGAGGCAGGTGTAAAAGTTGAAAAAAAGAAAATTTCCACTGATTTATCATTTAAAAATACTATTAAAAAGGTAAGTTTATTTTTAGCCCCGTAAAAAATTTTAATTATTTTTTTTCAAAAATATAAACTTTTCTTTAAAATAGTAAATTCATTGGACTTTCAATACATTTACAAATGTGATTTTTTTTAAATTTATTTAAAGCTTTACTATGTTTTGGGGGTGATCTCCATTCATATATTTGACAGGTGTTCCTGTCAAATGTATGAAGGGAAATTCCCTTCTGTGATTGGCTCCCCATGGCCCACGTGATCCCAGGGACGCTGCGAACCACCTGCGCCTCTGGGATACCTGGGCCCTGCGCACCGGCAGTTTGGAGAGGCCCAGCAACGGAATTATGCGCCTCTCGGGAGCCCACGGGAGGCCTGCGATCGGAATATCTAGGCCTATCGGCATTTCACATTTGGAAAAAAATATTTTCAAAACCAGAGAAGATGTTCGGCAGAAAATAAGACTGGTCACGCCGTTAAAAATGTAGTTACACTTGAATGAACAAGCCCAA
The DNA here is from genome assembly GCF_052327205.1 of Somniosus microcephalus. Taxonomy (NCBI): domain Eukaryota; kingdom Metazoa; phylum Chordata; class Chondrichthyes; order Squaliformes; family Somniosidae; genus Somniosus; species Somniosus microcephalus. Next base: position 16,207,384 of record NC_141003.1, read on the forward strand.
ACTATTCTGGCGACTTTAGTGGGTATATATCACGGAAAAACTCCAACTTCACGCCGGTGCATGTGTATCAATGTCCAGTATAAGCGAGATTCCCGTATAGCGCAGCTTTTGGAGGAGTAAGGCAAATTGGACAGCAGCTTCCTGATTCATGCGTTTAACTGCGCACGTGTGGTCGCCGGAAGTTGCTATCCGATGTATACTTTAATAATGGTGAGGGCTATTAACCTTACCTTTATTTCTTATCCGACCTGTTTCTGTGACACATTCACACTGCGTTTGAACAGAATTCCTGGCCATTCTGTCTTCGCAACAGATGCTCACAAGTTAATTGCTGATGAAATAGGCCATTCAAAGACTCACCATTCCCCACATTACAGCATTACATTTCTGCTTCAATGATTCCCAAGTGATTTCAGCTCCACTACTCTGTCGGATGTTCATTGCAAGAAATAGCCACTCTTGGTGTGATGGACGTCCTCATATAAGTGGTAATTTTACTCGTGGCCCTTTGATCAACTTTGCAATTTAATTTAAAGCAATTTTCTCGATGTACCTCTTCCATACCTTTAACTTACTCATATATCTTTATAAGAATGTTCCGTATTTTGAGAGCCCTACGGGCGAGTACGAGGTACGCGCAAGTTTCGGGTTTTCACGCGGTAAGCAGTTCAAGAAGGTGTCTCACCACCACCTTCGGAAGGCCAATTAGGAATGGGCAATAAATGCTAGCCTTGCCAGTGATGCCCACATCCCAGGATCGAATAAAAAAAATTCGGTGTTATGTTAGAACTTCCGTGAACGTCTTGACATTTTCAATGCATCCCCGGGAAAAGGGCATCTGCGGGCGGAGATTTGGACTATTTGCCCAACTTCTGCCGAGCGAATGCCTGTGAAATTCTTATGTCTGGTAAAAGTAGGCGTATGTCCTGCTTTTACAAGCTTAAGAGTTTAAATGAATTTAAAAATATATATTTTTAAATTATTTAAACATTAAAACACATGTAAAATAAGGTAAGGTTATTTTGAAGAAGGGTCAAACCCGAAACGTCAACTCAAATTTCTCTCCACGGATGTTGCCTGACTTGCTGAGTTTTTCCAGCATTTCCTGTTGTTATTTCGGATTTCCAACATCTGCAGTATTTTGCTATCGAAGGTTATTTTTACCTCATTTAAAACATTTAGGCCTAGAAATTCAGTTGTTAGCACCAGCCGCTAGCACCTTAGGAGGAGGAGAAGTGGGGCGCTAAGCAGCTAGTGCCCGGGTGTGGTGCGATCTGCGCCTCTCGCGAATTTCACTCAAGATTTAGTGGCGGCGCAAAACCGCAGTGCCCGCTCAGCTGCGCGCGCAGATCCTGACGTCATTTCATGGTGCAACGCCCTTGGTGCGCCCCGAACCAGGACTTCAGTGGCGCCCCCCTTCTGTGCGCCTGATGCCCCCAGCGACTGGTAGAGGGGAACGGTTCCCAGTCACTGCGGGGCACGGGGGGTGCTATTTAAAGGGGACTCCTCCTGCATTATAAGTGGCAGCCATTTTGTGGCAAACCTCCTGTGTGAGAGATGGATATTTGGAGAGAGACAAAGGAAGAGAGCTTTCTGGTTTGACTCAGTGCTCGCACAGGTACTTCTGGCTTCAGGCCAGAGCGTTGCACTTGGATTTAACTTTCAGTGCCAGAGCCTTGAGTCGCCACATATAATGGAGGCTGCCATGGGTGGAAACGTTGGCTTACTATATTGCATTCAAAGGGCTCAGAGATGCTGTGAGAGAGTGCCAGTCATGGCCAGATGGAGAAGGGCCAACAGATTTCGGCACAGGAGGCCTTACCCACCCAGGGTATACTGCCAGCAGTTCTCATATCTGAACATGTCTGAGGAGCAGTGTGTTCGGAGGCTGCGATTCTGAAGCGAGGTGGTCACTGAGATCTGCCACCTGCTTCGCAGAGATCTGTAGCCACAGCTGAGGAGCAGGACGTCTCTGTCGGTGGCAGTGAAGGTGATGGTGGCTCTCAACTTCTATGCCACCGGCTCCTTCCAATCCGCTACTGGGGAGATTGCCAACATCTCCCAGTTCGCGGTACATTGCTGCATCCGCCAGGTGACCAATGCCCTTTTCAGAAGGAGACGTCAGTTCATTTCCTTTCCCATGACCCTGGACAAGCAGCAGGAGCGTTCAATGGGATTTGCAGTATTAGTGGGCTTGCCCATGGTCCAGGGCGCCATTGACTGCATGCATGTGGCTTTGTGGGCACCTCTTACAGAATGCCGAGGATTACCGCAACCGGAAGGGCTACCATTCTCTCAACGTGCAGTTGGTGTGTGACCACAAGCAGCTCATACTAGCTGTCAATGCCCGCTTTCCAGACAGCAGCCATGATGCCTTCATCCTGCGCCAGACTTCTGTGGCAGACATTTTCGAAGCCCAGGCTCACCCATGAGGATGGCTTCTCGGGGACAAAGGCCATTCTTTGTGCACCTGGCTGATGACCACTCCGTGCGCCCAGCACCCCTGCTGTAGAGCGATACAATGACAGCCATCAAGCAACCAGGAACATCATTGAGCACACAATCCGCATGCTCAAGCAATGGTTCCGCTGTCTGGATCATTCCGGGGGAGCACTACAGTACTCGCCTGAGTGAGTCTCCCATTTCGTTGGAGTGTGCTGCATGCTGCACAACCAGGCTATCCTCAGGACTCAGCCACTGCCAGCAGACATTGAAGGACCACCAGAGGAGGAGGAGGAGCAGGAGGAGCACCAAGACGGGAGGGAGGCACAAAGTGCAAGGGCCGTCCATCGGCGGCTTATTGCAATTCCGTTCTAGGCCCCCTCTCAGGGAATGGCTTGTGCCAATGAAAGAAGATGAATGGACCCGCTCTGCAAGCCCTCAGCCGGTCAAGGCAACAAATAGTTCAAAAAGCAAACATGGACAATGCGATTAAAGAACATTTTTTTACTGTGGAAACTCTGTGCCCTTCCCGCATGACAAACTAATTCAGAGAAACCCCCCAAAAAACAGTCAGAGACATAACTGGCTCTCACAACCTTCAGAAAATGAAAAAAGCAGTTAAACAAAAATGACCATGATCCTCGGCCTTTATAAAAAACAAACACAACAGTCTGGGCCTACATTTATCAAAAAACACAACAGTCTGGGCCTTCATATATCAAAAGACACAAAAGTCTCGGCCTTCATATATAAAAAAACCTTCTCGGCCTCATATATAAAAAAAACATTTGGCCCCACCTTCTACTTTTTCCCCTGCGAGGGTGATCCACCTCACTTCCGTGAGTGGCCCCTTCCTGCCCTGCAGCTCCTCCTCAATGGGACCCCAGTGCTGCAGCAAGGCTGGGGGAAGGCTGCTGAGGGTCAGATGGTGAGACAGCAGATGCCCTTGGGGGATGGCCTGTACCAGCTCTGGGCCTGGAGGGCCCGGCTGCTGACTGCTCCAACTCTGCTTGGGCGGCAGCAGTCTGTCCTATGGGTGGTGGCAGCTGCAGTGGAGGAGTGACAGTGTTGGCTGCAGGAATGCTGCCAACCTGACAGAGCACAGGCACTCCCTGGTTGGCTGATACATTGGCACTCGCACGGGCCAGAACTGCAGCATGTGCAGCAATCTGCTGAAGCACAGACTGCTGGGCTGCTGTGGCGCGGTGAGGACCCCGTTGATACTTGGCCAATCCAGCGAGGGTGGCAGCAGTTAGTACCCGTGTGGCCCTGGTTTTTGTCTGCATCACACCAGCCAGTGAATGCACGGCACGACTGAGCACTTGGCTGGAAGCCGCCTGTGATGCACCGAAGTCCTGCTGAATCCTAGCCTGTGCTGCCGCGAAGTCCTGCAGACTCCTGGCCTGTGCTGCCCCGAATTCCTGTACACTCCTTGCCAGTGACTCTATGGAGTCAGGCATTCTTGCCACGGCAGCTGTGAGCTCAGTGTGCCTGTGCTCAGCCTGGGCACCAATTTCAGCAAGGAGCTGCACCTCCTCTGTGCTCACCATAGCAGGGCTTGAGGCCAGACTCTCCCTCCTGGGAGAAGGCCGCCGAGCTTCCCCACCACTCCTGCATTGCTGCAGACCGCTGGGCCCCGGAGCTTCACTCTCCTCAGACCCTTCCACCCTGCTCCCCTCCAGGGAAGACGTGTCCCCATCATGGCCATGGGCTACCTTGGCTGAGGGTGTCACTGATGGGCCGGCTTCCTCTTCCTCCTCCTCGATTTCAGAATCAGACACAGTGCCAGCTTGAGGGCCCGCCTCCTCACCTGGCGATTCAGCATCTGAAAGCAGGGAGGCAGAAGAGTTGCTTTAGAGTGAGGACCGGGTGGCAGCGAGGGAGGCATGAGTGCTGCTATGCACTGCATTGGTTCGATAGTGGCAAAGGATGCTGGTGTGAGGCGCAAGTGGAAAGAGAGAGGTCAAAAAAGGTGATGACCTTACCATTGCTGCCCAGAACAGTGTCGGCATCTCCACTGGTGACAGGGCCAATCAGCCGGCCTGCCATAATGTGCTCAACATGCTGCTCCAGGTCGCTGAGCTGCTGGAGTTAAGGACGGCCTCCCACAGTCCATCGCTGCTGCCTGTGATTGTGGGCCAGCTTGCTCTGCAAGAGAAAGGACGGCCTCTAAGTACAGTGTCAAGCCCTGATCTTGCCTGCACTGCCTCCCATGGTGGAATAGCCCCGACAGTGTCAAGCCCTCATCTTGCCTGCACTGTCTCCCATGATGGAATAGCCATGGCAGTGTCAAGCCCTGATCTTGCCTGCACTGCCTCCCATGGTGGAATAGCCCTGACAGTGTCAAGCCCTGATCCTGCCTGCACTGCCTCCCATGGTGGAATAGCCCTGACAGTGTCAAGCCCTGATATTGTCTGCACTGCCTCCCATGGTGGAATAGCCCTGACAGTATCAAGCCCTCATCTTGCCTGCACTGCCTCCCATGGGGGAATAGCCCTGACAGTGTCAAGCCCTCATCTTGCCTGCACTGCCTCCCATGGTGGAATAGCCCTGACAGTGTGTAAAGTGCTGAATGTGCCAGTGATTTTCATGTCATTCCCATAGCTGCTGGATGAGGGCTGGGCATTGGGGCTTTCAGGTCCCTTTGGCCATAAAGTGAGGTGCACATGCAGGGATGAGGAGGATACTGGAAAGGGTACTCACCCTGACAACCCAAGTGAGGTCGTTGAACTCTTTTCTGCATTGCACAGGAGACCTGCCAACCATGCTGTTGGAGGTCACCCTGTTTGCCACCTCCCTCCAGGCTTTTCTATACTCGCTGGGCAGCGGCCTTCTGGTACTATCAGGGAAGAGGACAAGTCGCCTGCGCACCACTGCACCAACCAGTACCTTCAGGGCACCCTCGCTGAAGCGCTGCGCTCGCTCCCTAGCCTTCTCCATAGTCTGGGCGTTGAACTGTTGAAGCAGCTATGTTCAGGCATTGATTCAGGGTTGCAGTGTGCAGGGCGTGGCAGCCAAACAAATCCACCCTCCCCCTTTAAGAGCTGACCGGCGCCTGCGTGTCTGCCTTCAATCAGCAACTCGCCGCACCTGCGCTGCGCCCGTCCTCGGTGGTAGCGCCCAGGCTCGCCGGCTTAGTGCCTTATGATAGTCGTGCATCACCTGCTTTAGCGCAGCAGCAACCTCTTGGGGCAATGCAACTGAATATCGGCGAAGGTGGCGCTAATTTGCGCTGGGCGCTAAATTTAGTGAACACCCGGCTGTAGCGCCCCAAACGTGGCTATACTGAATTTCTAGGCCTTGCAAGAGTTTAATCGGCAAAAATATGTTAAGAAAAGTGAACGGTAATCTTCTCATTCGAGTGCATGGAAGGTTTCACCTAGATTTGAAGGGTATTCTAAAGGGCCCTCAAATTGCACTTAAAAATGTAGGTAAGGCTTTGTGCATTACGTCACAAATTATTACCTATGCCCTCCCGATAGAATTAAATAATCACTCACTCTTCAGTTTATCCGATGGATTTCGCCAAGTATGGAGATTTCCGAATGCCGGCAATCAAAACCAGAACCCCCCATAGGATCCAACTAGAAGAACAATCTGTATTTTATAGCGCCGTTAATATAGAAGAAAACTTCCCAAAAGTCTTTGCAAAATCGGAAAAATTGGATGTTGAACCAAAGAAAGAGACACTACCAGGTGCGACCTAAATCTTGGCCAAGGAAGTGGGAATCAGTCACCTTTTAAAGTCATACATTCCGTCGTAATTTTTCTGTTTTTCCAACAGAAATTCCATCACCCACATTTATAATGTAAACTGCACTGCCGAGGTAAACTTGTCAAGCTCTAATTAAACCATCCTACTAATCATCGCGCAGTAGTGCCTTCACTGGTGACAAGGTGTGCCGACATGTGACAAGTTTATTTTGGCAATTTACATTAATCACGTGGAGGTATAAATTTATAATGGTTGACGGTAACATGAAATGCGCAACGCTATTAGATTTATTACTTTGTTCTCCCATGTCAGCATTCAGCCCAGTCATAGGATCAGGACGCACTCGGAAATGGACCAAGGTGCGAAGTACATGATTGGTGTCTCAGTATTTCGCAGTATATTTTGGGGTGGAGCAGGGTAAGCTGGGGTCAAATGGTCGGGAAGCACTAGATGGGAAGTCCCAAGACTCTTGCCCAATACAAGAAGAGGAAAATTATCCCTTTTAATTTATTTTAATGTAACTTGAACTCCCGTCCTCGTCATATTATTTGTAGGATAAATAATGTCCAGCAACAGAAACTGCTGAAATATTCCACAGAATGATTTAACCCTGTTCACGACGACCTACTATCTTCTATCTGGAATGCAATGATAAACCTCGGCTTCTATTCGCCATTGCTAATCGCTGAAGTAGTGCCTTCACCGGTGACAACTGTTAATCCTCTTAAACCCCTCTCCCCTGTCTCCTCCACCCTCACCTCCAACAACACATGGGAGGAGCTCGTGGACTTCCTTGTCTCTAAGCTTGAGACCATCTGTTCAGCTGCTTCTGCCACTTCCCGTCCTTCCCCTAGTCTAGCAGGATAAGCTTCCTCTAACGTTCCTCCCTGCCCTAGCCCTGAACTCACATCATTCTCTAGCTACTCTCCGATCTCCCTCATGACCTCTCCACGCTCATCTTGTTCAGGAGACCCACTTCTGCTCCCTCGACCCTATTCCCACCAAACTGCTGACCACCTAACTTACTTTTCCGGCTCCCATGTTAGCTGACATTGTTAACGGCTCCCTCTTCTCAGGCACTGTCCCCATCCCCCTCAAATCACCCCTCTCCTTGAAAGTTCAACCCTTGAACCCTTCGTCCTTGCCAACTACTGCCCCAACGCCAAGCTCCCTTTCGTCTCCAAAGCCCTTGAACGAGTTGTCTTCTCCCAAATCCATGCCCATCTTTCCCGCAACTCCATGTTTGAATCCCTCCAATCAGGTTTCTGCCCCTGCCACAGTACCGAAATTGCTCTCATCAAAGTCACAAATTACATCCTTTGTGACTGTGACAAAGGTAAACTATCCCTCCTCGTCCTTCTTGGCTTCTCTGCAGCCTTTGACTTGCTTGACAACTCCGTCCTTCTCCACCATCGGACTGCACACCCCTGGTTCCATTCTTAACTATATAATAATAGCCAGAGAATCACCTGCAATGGCTGCTCTTCCCGCTCCCACATCGTTACCCCTGATGTCCCCCAAGGATCTATCCTGAGTCCCTTACGATTTTTCATCTACATGCTGCCCCTTGGTGACATCTTTGGTAAACACAGCATCAGTTTCCACATGTACGCTGATGACACCCAGCACTACCTCCCTACTTCTCTCAACACCTCCATGTTCTCTCAACACCTCAACGCCGGCACCCGGCTACCGACCATAGAGAAAATCTATCAGAAACGCTGTTTATGGAGGTCACTGACCATCATCAAAGACCCTACCCACCCCAGCCACAGTCTGTTCACCCCCCTGCCATCTGGGAGACGCTACAGATGCATTCGCACCCGAACAACCAGATTTAGGAACAGCTTCTTTCCCAGGGCTGTCATCCTACTGAACTCTACAAATAAACTCTAAAGCCTGCACATCTGCCAATGCACTTTATTATGGTTATGTTTATGTTTATGTATTACAAGCCAAATGAATGTCGAATGTTAAATGTCTTAATCTAAATGTACACTCTCGGGAGCCGCAGGACTACATTTCGTTGTACTGCACTTGTGCACTAACAATGACAATAAAGTTGATTATTATTATTATTATTATTCTCTAAATTATCAGACTGCTTGTCCGACACCCAGTTCTGGATGAGCAGAAATTTTCTCCAAATAACTATTTGGAAGACTGAAGCCATTGTTTTCGGTCCCCACGACAAACTCCGTTCCTTAGCCACTGACTCCATCCGTCTCCCTAATATCTGTCTGAGGCTGAACCACAGTGTTCGCAACCTTGGTGTCATATTTGAACATGAAATGAGCTTCCTACCACATATCCATGGCATAACCACGACTGCCTATTTCCACCTCTGTAACATTGCCGTCTCAGCCCCTGCCTGAGCTCGTCCACTGCTGAAACCCTCATACATGCCTTTGTTACCTCTGCACTTGATTATTCCAACGCCATTCTGGCTGGCTTCCCTCAATCTACTCTACATAAACTGAGGTCATCAAAAACTCGGCTGCCAATGTCCTAACTCGCACCAAGTCCCATTCACCCATCACCCCTGTGCTTGTTGACGTACATTGGCTCCCAGTTAAGCAACACCTGGATTTCTGAAATTCTCATCCTTTTTTTCAAATCACTCCATGGCCTCGCCCTTCCCCATCTCTGTAATCTCCTCCAGCCCCACAACCCCCAGCGATATCTGCGCTCCACATATTCCTGAGCAAATCTGATTATTATCGCTCAACCATTGGTGGCCGTGCCTTCTGTTGCCTAGTCCCTAGGCGCTGGAATTCCCTGCCTAAACCAATCCGCCTCGCTGGCTCGCTTTCCTCCTTTAAGACGCTTCTTAAAACGAACCTCTTTGATCAAGCTTTTGGTCACCTGCGCTAACTTCAACTTATGTGGCTTGGTGTCAATTTTTTCGTCTTATATTACTCCTTTGAAGCGCCCTGGGGCGCTTTACTATGTTAAAGGCGCTATATAAGTACAGATTGTTGTTGTTGTAGCGCAGCGTATCATAAGTCACTGGCTCTGCTTATATTATGTACGTCTGCATCAACCATTTTTAAAAGTTAAGGCAAATGTTATAAAATATAGTCAATCTCCCATAGTGCTGCACAGGGCGAGTCAAACTGGAGTGTAGTCATCAGATGTAGCAGGGTTAGAGGCTGGGTGATATTTGGACTAGTCCATCCATATCTATCTGGATACCCATTTAAAGTCATATAGATTCTGTCCTGTGAATTTATTTTATAATGAACATTTCCCGTCTTAAACCCGTTAGGCTGCAATTACGGCCTCCTGCCAGTGACGGCGCTGCAAGGTGTTTTTTCTCCACAGATGCTGCCTGACCCTGCCGTGTATTTACATTTTCTGCTTTTATTTCAGATTTCCCGTATCCGCAGTATTTTGCTTTTTTAACGGTAAGCAATTACCCGGTTATGAGACCCTGGAAAAGAAAGAGTAGTTTGTTGAGTCTGAAATTAAAAACAGCGAGAATATCGAAAGAAGAAAGAAATTCAGGACACTGTGTTCTTATTTTGTATCAATGGAAGTGACTTTATAAAATATAAGTGTTGCATCCCAAACAAATCTTTGTTTCTGTGAATTAAAGGGAAGAGAGCGTTAATGTCACAATGTTAATATTCTGATCCAAGCAGTGCAATTCAACCCCATAGTTGCAGAAACCGAAGTTGACTAAAGGGACGCTTATAGCACAAAAGGACGACATTTGGTCCATTGCTGTCTTAACGATAGAGCAAGCCCAAAACTAATTCCATTATCCTTTCGCTTCCTGTAACCCCTTAGTTTCTGCTTCGAATATTTATTAACGTTTCTCTTAAAATCAGATTATGATTTTCACTGTTATTCGGTGTTGTTGAAGGAGCAGAGTACATTTTAATACATTTATTTGACCTACCAATTGCAAGCGCATTTTATACCACGAGCGAAACCAATTGAAACGAAGGTCTGTTACAAAATCATATTTCAACAAGACAGATCAGAATTTTCGCATATATTTGTACAATAAATATTAGGTTCCTGAAGTTCTATAGAATAAACGTACACATTGTGGGATTCAATGATTACAAAGAAAATGTGAAGCAGCTTTGTTTCCTGTCTGCTTTATTTTTTGCAAAGCATCGCAGGTGGACGTAAAAGATTCCATGACATTATTTCGAAGAAGAGCAGGGGAATTAATCCCGTGGAGCAGACAATATTAATCCCTCAATCAACATCACTAAAACAGATTATCTGGTCATTATCACATTGCTGTTTGACGGAGCCTGCAGTGAACAAATTGGTTGCCGCGTTTCCTACGTTACAACAGTGACTACACTTCAAAAAGCACTTCATTGGCTGTAATGCACTTTGGGAAGTCCTGAGGTCGTGAAAGGCGCTATATAAATGCATGTCTTTCTTTTCCTTATTGAACCACCTGCTGAAATGAAGGCATTCCTGGAAATGGAGAAGGGAAGCTAGATTTTTACATGAAGGGAGGACCAGATTGCAATACATTCACAGCCTGGGCTGAAGTTTCTCCGAACACTTGAATTAAAGACTGGAGTCCAATGGTACCTTGTTATAAACCGTCTGGGCATACTTTGTAAATGAGAACTAAGTTCTAGTTTCTATCTTAGGCTGCTGTAATCATGAGAATTGTAGTAGGGATCCCATGCTTGTCTTTGGGTAGGGAGAGGAATGCAACACAGAAGGAAGAAGATTGTCAAAGTAGGGAATGTGGCTACTGGGTCCATTTTTTTTCTTGCTGTGACAGTCCACATCTAATGGGGACAAAGGGGTGTGGAGCAACTGGGTAGTGCAATATTGCTGAGCTTTACGATAGGCTTTGTAAAGACATGGACTGTTTAAAGACTAAATCAATGAAGCAAGTGCCTTAAAACTGCTACTGAAATTATGAGGAATATTTGGCATATATTTAAATTGAATGTGGGAAAAAGGTAGAACAATCAACATTTTATTTTTTTTAAAAGGAAATACCGCAGATGATGGAAATATTAAATAAAAACCGAAAATGCTGGAAATACTGAGCAGGCCAGGCAGCATCTGTCAGCTGTTTGGAACATCTGTCCAATTAGTCCCCCTCCCCTGCTCTTTCCCCGTAGCTCTGCAATTGTTTTCTTATTTAATCAATAAATAAATAAATATTTGTGTGTATGTGTGTTTGTGTTTATGTGAACAGAATCATAGGCAATGTGTTCTTCAAGTAGAATCTGTGCCTTACTCCTATAATGTTATAAGGGGAAATATTTGCACCCTAACTGTTGTCTTCCATTCAACCCTTGTTTTGATGTTCAACTGCTTAATACAGCCAGCCTGTGAACAGACGACTTATCTGGAAATACCTCCATACTTATGTTCCAGATAAATCACACTTGTCTGCATTGTAAACAGCATCCATCCCGTCTACTTCCTAATCCTTTCCTCACAAATCAGAATATTGTCCAATTCATCACACTTGTTTCGTATTTATCTATAGTTTCAGTTAGGGAACTGTCTTCTGCCCAGTGTCCATTTGCTGAGGTGGTTAGGGGGCGAGTCATGATGTTCCTAAGGAGAACTACGCAAAATCTTCTCCATGATCACCTCCCATCTGCAGTTCGAAGATGCAACACACTGTAACAAGGGATAACATTAATTCGCAGCGTTGCTCTTTAAATAATTAAAATTATGGGGAAATTCAATTAAAAAATTCTTCACATTAGCTAAATTCTGTATAGGTTTTAAGTAACTGGGTGGAAATTACATTTCGGGATCCCGCATGACCAACGGAACATTGTCGGAGTAAATGGGGACATTTCGTGGAAGGTGTAGCTTTTAAAAGCTCTTTATAATAATTTGTCCATGATGACACAAACCACTCTGAGTACAGCTATATTGTGTATCAGTAAAACAGGTTTATTAAGCATTAAACATCCATTACAAAGAAGTAATATTTTACAAGAAGTCTCTTTAACGCTTGCTGTGTTCTGTTGACTGAAGCTTCTCATCCACTGGTTTCACGCTGCTTTCAGTGTTCAATAGCTGTTCCTCTATACCTTTTTCCCCTTCATAATACATAGCTATTTGGAGCTGCTTGGGCTATCTCACCATTCTGACCTTCGCAAGTATGGTCTATGATTCCATCCCCTTTTCTGCTGTGAGCTTTGAGTATGAGAACATTTACATCTTTTGCCTTTCCCATAGCCCTTTATCTAGGCTGGTCTGAAACTTCAGCAATAAGGGATGTTAGGTATTGAAAACCCTCTATCTTGCTTTGAGTCTTAAATATTGTTTTGTCCTCTGGTTTCTTGTTTTTAATATAACAGAAAATCTACAGTACCTCAGCACATTTCTTGCAGTTAACATAATGTGGGCTTAATTTTATCATCATGCTATTGTCTCAGTCGTTCGCCATTTTATACAGGATTTTTAGGTTTTTAACATAAAATTGCTCATATTATAGTTATTGATAAATGGTTATAGAATCTTAATAATATTTACTAAATCCTACAGGTTCACTCTATCCTACAGATCCCTACCTTGAGGGCGAGGCTATTTGCCGATCCCTCAAAATTAAAATCTTACATATGGGTTTGTTCTCCCACGTTTATGTAACACTAAGATACTCTGGGTTGTGATATGAACCTATGGGCGTGCTGATGTATAAAGCCCTATATCCCACAAGTGTGAGTTGTCCCTTATGCTATTAATTTCAATATCGATTCTCGAGTTGTCTTGTTTCAAAACATAAAAATGCTTTAGGGAGGAGTTCAGTCACACCAAGAGCTCACTGAAGCCGTCAGACAACAGGGGAATGTATTACCCGAATTGTGCCACCTAATTTTGCAGCTCATACTTAAGTATCTCATCTACTGTCAGATTCACTTGAGCATAGGTTTTGATATTGAGTAAAACGTGTTGGTTGATGGGACAGGTCCTGTTAGACCGTAAAGCATGGTAGTTGTAGTCGTAGTGACACAGGAGGCACCACCAAAATCATCTGATAATGAATTCATACTGGTTTTACTCACGCTCTGTTACCTACAAAACAGAATTATTACAGTTACAAGTTATAATTCATTCTTACAGTCATTTCACGTGTCATTACAGGTTAACATCTAATCAACAAATCATAGACTTATAAGATTCTCCTGAACTCTTTCACTCGTATCTATCTTGTGGATAATTCTTGCTAAACATGATTTCTCCTTAGCCCTCAATTGTCCTAATCCAAATTCTTCAACTTCAATTTCAGTCCCTCTAACAGATACCAGTGTGTTTAACACTATTGTGATGGTTTCATTAATTAGATAACTTCTCGATGGAGTATGTGTCAATGCTTTAAAAGTTGTCTCGCTCTCCTGAGCCACAGTAACCATTTCATGTCTTGCTGTTTTCAAGTAACTGAGCATTTCTGCGACCCGTTCTTCATTGCAGATTCACCACACATTTGTGGATGGTAATTGCTTCATATGTAATAAATCACATTTGCACACTCATATCGGTATCTTAATATCGTGCCACATGTTTCCTCCAATACAATCCATGCTCGGGCTTTCAGGTATCGTATCAAAAGATTGCCATCATCTGGAAATCTTTGCTCATCTTCCTCTGCAGGTTGCCGATGTCTGGGGTAGTGGCCAGACTATCAAATTCAGTTTTCTTAAAATTTTCATTAAAGGCAGGAACACAAATGTCTCCAAGAGAAAGCTATCAATGTATTATTCTTAGCTACACTTTCCTGACTTTCACTAGAAAGTTTTGAATATTCCCAATCAGTAGTGTAATTATCCTGTTTCTATCTTACATCCTCAATTACTTCCTCTCTCCATTTTACCCATCCCATTAATTACCATTCATATCTCATTCATGAGCCCTGGAGGAACATTACTGTCCATTACAATATTTATGATTGAAAATATAGATCAAATGTTCTCACTTAGTCCAAGTTATCACTTTTTATATATCATTATTTTCGAGGATCGTTTATTTTCCCAAAAGTAACCACATATATAGTGCCTGAGTCCATTTTGTCATTTAAAAAACTATCCCTAAATACAAACAGCAGTACTGTTGAACTGATAGGTTTTGTCAATGTTCAATTTCAATTCTATCCAATTTATCTTATCACGTCCAATTTCAGAAACAAATGATTTCCAAGCTAGGTGGCTTACACAGTGTTTTAGCATTAGAGACAGAAGTGCTGCAATTAGTTTACAAGGTAACTTCCAAATAACAAAAGAAAGAGAATCCATTGTGACTGTGTTTAAGAGCCCAAGGATATAACTTATCAACTGATAATTTTCCCTCAGTCAATGTGGGTAAATATTAACTTAAAATCCAGAAACTTAAATTTAATAATGTCCAACATCTTTATATTTCATTCAGCAATACTAAAGTTCTTGCTTGTTGAACTTAAACATCTGTCAGACGAAAGGGGAAACTCATTTAGAGGTTTTTAGAAGGCGGTGCGAAACATTGTCAGGCACACGCAATTGTGTCACTTCACATAAATTTAAAGTATCTTTGCCGATCGAAAAAGACAGTTGTCTTTTCCCACCTTAACTAAAGACAAACAGAACAGATAAAACAAACAAAATAGCACATGCCTGCAGAAAACAGTAAATTAGGTCATATTTCTTATTGTCCTTTCTTCAGATGCCTTTCCAAATGACTGTAAAAACATTGAACACTGCTGGAGAAAAACTCGTTTTTCACATTTAAACAAAACAAACCAAGCTGCCTTGGAAATTTCACCACAGCTACCGCGACTCCAAGGTTAAATTTTAGACTGAAACTTAATCTTTTGTTAAACAAACTTTTGTTGTTCTCCTCAGTTTTTACACACCAGCTTAACTTAAATTGTAGTTCAAAGTTTTTTTTTTCAATTCTGGGTGCACAATCTCTTTCGCACATTCTTAAATTCCAAAATGGAAGACAGGACAAAAGTTTGTAAATGCTTGTTTTTTACACAGAGATGTGGGTGTAGCTAAAAAATACACAACAGACATTCTTTTAAAGACAGACTTATCAGACAAAAGGAATACTGTAACATCTTAAACATTTTTAGGCAGGTAAGCTTTCGCACTTTAACACAAACTGAAATCCCAGAATTTTTTTTAAGTTTCCTTAACTCAGCAATCTTGTGTTTTATTTGTCTTGGCACAGATGTTACTAAGTTCCATGTCGGTAAAACTTTAGGTTTCTCTCTCCTTTTTTTACTTTTTTTAAATCGGCATGTGAGCAACTTAGGGGTTACTTGAGTTCTAGCTAATGCACGAACTGGTTTCTCAATATATGCAGAACCGTCCAGCGGGGGGGGGGTTTCCATATCACTACTGACATAGGCTATGGGGGCTGCCACAGGAGGAGGTGGTAAGGGAGGATAATTCTCCCTCAGACAGAGATAGGGAATGTGTAGGCAGTGCTATCTGCTCAAGATTCTTTATAGCAAACACCGAGTGGGTGTCTGAAATTTGCACTATATCGCCCGGTTTAAACTCAACCCCAAAACAGTTCTGAATGTAATTTATAATGGCTGTCATTCCCCGTAGGGTATCATTGCCAAATATTCCCATTTCGTTGATCATACACATATATAACGGATCAGTGATTTTTATGGGGAAGGCCTCAAGGGAAATACTAACTTCATCTCCTGGGTAAGCTGGTGCCTGTGCGCCGGTGACTCCTGTTATTATGAAGCTACTTTTGCCTATTTCAAGCTGGCATTCAGGGTCTGGGGAATGCAGGATTGTAACAGATGAACCGGCGTCTATTAGCATAGTCTGCTGTCGGCCCCCAGGTAGCAAAGCTGAGTCCACTGGTCGACGATGGCCATCTCGGCACAAACCCCACTTCAGGCCAGGCCTATGGGGCCGGATCCCGTCATAATGGGCCGTTGGGTTGTTGGGGCAATGGTGGAGACGGGAATGACGAGCTCATAGCTGGAGCCACGGGGCACCCCGACATCTGGGTCGATGCAAGACTTTGCATAATACATTACATTTTCTCCGTACATGAGACTAGGGCATCTATTTTACTTTCCATTGGATCGGATGAATGGGACAGAACATATCGCGAGTAATTATTATTATTGCTCCCACCTCCAGAGCCTGTGTGTCTAGAACCTTGGCAATCCTTTACAAAGCGTCCCACCTTTCCGCAGTCATAACATATGAAAGGTTGTTTACGGGGTGGTGACGCTGGGGAGGCCTGGGGTCCCTCAACCACATGCACTGGCGACTCTGCTGTTGGTACCTGAACCTGAGTTTTAGCGTAGGCCCAAGCAGTGTTAGCATCTCTTAAAAATCTGTCCATTTCGAGTTGTGGCTGACAGTGTGCCCTAAGGCTGCTCGCAGTGAGGATTGAATATTCTTTAACTATATTTTCTTAAATGCTGCCCCATTCTTCCCGTTTAAGACAATATCATGGGGGCGTGCCTGCATCATCTCATAAACAGTGTAAAACCAATCCCCGAATGCAGCAGGGGTGTCATGAGGCCCTTGTTGAGACTGGTTTAATTTCTGAACCAGTTCAACAGTGTCCAAGCCCAGAGCTGTTTGTATAGCTGTGATTAAGTTATTCAGGGGGTTCCCCACATTAAAGGCCATGAAGGGCAGACTGCTCCGTAGGTCTGGGGTCAAGGCAGACATTATAACATTTCTCATGTCACTGTCCTCAAGATTAGGATGGTAATTCCGCAACCCCACTATACATTGCCTTAGCTCCATGGGGCATGTTCGTGGGTTAACTGGTCCAAATTGGACACATGCCTATAGTTCTGCATAGTTCAGGGGCTGGGATCGTTCATAAGTATCCGCCCATAGCATTCCTGGGTGGGCTGCCGCTGGTTGTGCTCCTGCTTGTGCCTGGTCACCTTCAACAGCTGGTAGCGCGTTAGGAGTCACCTGGGTGCGAGTCAGAACATTAACTGGGGCTTTAAAGGGTGCAGGCTCGTCCACTGAGGTTTTTATGGTATTGTTATCAGCATAGGCTGGGGGCCTCTTAGCCAGGCCGATGGTGTTATACGAAAAGGGGGCATTTTGGGAAGGGTGTAGTAAGGGAGGATATAGTTCTCCGCTGAACCCTTCGCATTTGTTATCATAACTCGCGGGGAATTCTACTCCCGTGACTGCCGCTATTACAGCCTGTTGTTTACCAAGCTGGTTTTCCAACTGTTGTATATAGTAATATGACAGTGCCTGTGGTCCGCCAACCTTTGGGGGGTGCTGAAGAGCCTCTCTTAGGGCTCCTCCTGAATCATTTAATTTTCTGCTAAGATGGTCATTGTCTTTTGTTAAGGAGGCTACCTGACACCTAGCCTCCTCAAGGTTCTGCATTGCAGTGCCGGCGTGAACTGCATGAATACTCTGTTGCTGTCTTATTGCTGTCGAAGCACCGACCAGGCACTGAAGAACTTCATTTTTACTTTCTAACACTATATCCTCTTTTTCCAAGTTTGTCTTCTCGCCCATTAGCGTTTTGGTTATCCCCATTAACGTTAGATGCTCTTCTATCAGCCGTAGCTTGTCTTTTTTCTAATTTATCTAACTTGGTTTTAATTATTTTCCATCTCTAGGAGGGTCTCTTTACCTTGCTCTACAAAATACACTGCCGCATAGGCCATTAGCTGCACTGCCCTATCTGACTTACATTTCTTCTCCTTAACTTGTTTCTCAATGAACACAACAACGTCCTCAAAGGATACTCTTTTATCCTTTGTTAGACATTCTACTACTAACGTCTGTAACTGCGCATCCTTGCACTTCATCATTAACTTCGTTTTAAAGTCTACAAAAACATTCTCACTCGACAATCTGCTGTACATTAAAGAGACACTATCTGTTAGATAACCTAACTTTCCACAAGGACTATCATACAAAAACATAGAAAAATCCAAGCAAAAGTCCAAGCGCCTGCCTTATGCACAATAAGCCAGTTTTCAGTTAATAGTCAGGCCCCACGTTGGGCGCCAATCTGTAGCATTTAATAGCTCTTTATATTAATTTGTCCGTGATAACAAAAACCACTCCGGGTACAGGTACATTGTGTATCAGTAAAACAGCTTTATTAAGCATTAAACATCCA
Source organism: Somniosus microcephalus (assembly GCF_052327205.1). Lineage (NCBI taxonomy): Eukaryota > Metazoa > Chordata > Chondrichthyes > Squaliformes > Somniosidae > Somniosus > Somniosus microcephalus. The sequence goes on from NC_141003.1 coordinate 16,225,616, forward strand.
GTACAAAGAAGTAATACTTAACTAGAAGATAGTCACAGTCTGTTCATTGAACCCTGGTGTTCCTTCCGAGTGACTGTGGTGTGGTCTCTTTAACTCTTGCTGTGTTCTGTTGACTGAAGCTTCTCATCCTTTGGTTTCACACGGCTTTCGGTGTTCAATAGCTTTTCCTTCGTACCTTTTTTTCCTTCATAATACATAGCAATTTGCAGCTGCTTGGGCTATCTCACCATTCTGACCTTCACAAGTGTGGTCTATGATCCCCTCCCCTTTTCTGCTGTGAGCTTTGAGTATGAGAACATTTACATCTTTTGCCTTTCCCATAGCCCATTAAGTAGACTGGTCTGAAATATCAGCAATATGGGATGTTAGGTATTGAAAAGCCTCTATCTTACTTTGAAACTTAATTAATATTTTGTCCTCTGGTTTCTTTTTTTTACTACAACAGAAAATCTACAGTACCTCAGCACTATTCTTGCAGTCAATTTTACCATCAAGCTTTGTTCTCAGCCATTCACCATCTTATACAGGCTTTTTAGGCATTTAACATACAATTTCACATGTTATAGTTATTTAGAAATTGCTATGGAATCTTTATAATGTTTACTAAATCCTACAGGTACACTCTATCGTACAAAGGGATCTGACTATTTTCACTGTAGTAGAAGTGTAGGCGAGAAAAATAAAGTGTGTACAAAAGGCTGATATTTAAAGATATTTAATAGATGAGAATCATATATGTATAACTTAAGTGCAGCCATTGACCAAATAATATTACCCATAATTACTCCTGGGTAACTAGAAAACTTGTTCAAAATGTAGCTGCACAGTCAAAAGCAGTTTTGACTAAATTTTGATAACAAACAGCCACAGACTGCGAGTGAAATTTAAATCATTAAATAACATTATAATGCTGTATAGGACTTAGAATTCGCTTAACAAAACTATAAACAAGATAACACTGAACATGGCAAAGTTGGTGGAAAAATACTGGAAAGGCGAGATGCTACCTTAGTCTGAGTGACAATGGTATATTGACTTTGTTAAAAACCATATATGGACACTGGCCAAACCAACTTTTGATAAGAAAAGGGTTAAGGCCTCGATACCCAAAGAACAACTTCACACAGACATAAAGCGAACACAAAGGAACAGACTTAAGAGAACATCATCTGTGTCTGAGAGGTTCCAGAGGCCAAGGGCTGTGAGCTACTCATTAAAGCTACCGCCTAATATTAAATATATTATGCTGTATGCTTAATAAATCTTGATCTATTGGTCAAACATACTGGCTGCTGCCTATTGGTGTCTTGTCCAAGAACTCAGAGATTGTAAAGATCTTACAAATTGGCACACCAGATGGGACGAGACAAAGTGGCTAGTATTGTGTAATAGATAGGACCTCGAAAGTAGCTTCCTGATCAGCTGCTGCTCTTGAGGAGGGATAAACCCCGTGGGGAGTGGGGAGTGCCTGTGAATTGTGCACCGATAATTACTGATGTTAGAGGTCTGTTAAAATCACCAAATGGCTAGTAACAGTTGTGTTAATGCATGTAAGAGTAATGTAGACAGAGGCACCTGTGCAGAGAAAGTGCAGGTATTATTGATGGAACATTTAATGAAAGGAGACCGAGTCCCCTTTGAAAAAGTGATAAACTTTATTCCGGAAAGTCTGTCTCAGGCAAAACATTTCCAGGTGGTTAAGCATAAAGTGCAGGAGAGAGATGGAGAGATAAAAAAGGAAAAAGATCTAATTTGCAGGCTAACCAATCTGAAAACTCAGCAAAGGAAGGGAAAAAAAAGGGATTTGGAAAGCCAGGAAAATCTGCTGAGACACCTATGTAAAACGAGAAAAAAAGAGAAACTTAAAGTTTTACTGACATGGAAGTTATTATCGTATGTGCCGAGACAAATAAAACACAAGATTTGCTGAGTGAAAGGAACCTTAAAAAAATGCTGGAATTTCAGTTTGTGTGAAATTGTGTGTTAAAGTGTGAATGTTTTCCTGACTATGAATGTTTAAGAAGTTACAGTATTTCTTTTGTCTGAAGGTCTGTCTTTAAAAGAACGATTCTGTTATGTTTGTTTCAGCTCCATCCACTTCTCTGTGTTAAAAGCGTTTAAAACTTTGTCTTGTCTTGGATTTTGGAAGTTTTAAGAATGCGCGAATAAGATTGTGCCCCAAGAATTGGAAAAAAAAACTTTGAATTAATTTAAGTTAAGCTGGTGTGTAAAAACTGAGAAGAACAACAAAAAGTTTGTTTAACAAAAGATTAAGTTTCAGTCTAAGATTTAACCTTGGAGTCGTGGTTGCTATGGTGAAATCTTCCAAAGCAGTTTGATTTGATTTGCTTAAATGTGAAAAACTAATTTTTATCCAGTTATATTCCATGCTTTTACAATATTTTGGAAAGGCATCTGAAGAAAGGACAATAAGAAATATGATGTAATTTACTGTTTTCTGCAAGAGTGTGGTATTTTGTTTTGCTTTATCTATTCTGTTCGTGTTTAGTTAAAGTGTGAAAACACAACTGTCTATTTCGATCAGGAAATTTAAATTTTTTTTTACGTGAAGTGACGCAATTGCGTGTGCCTGACAATGTTTTGCTCCACCTTCTTCAAAACCTGCAAAGGAGTTAAACCTTTCCACTGACAGCTGTTTAAGTTCACCAAGCAACAGCTTTAGTATGACATTTAAAGATATTGGACATTATTAAATTTAAGTTTCTTAATTTTAAGTTAATATTTCCCCACAGTGACAGAAGGAAAATTATAATTTGATAAATTAACTCCTTGGGCTCTAAGCAGAGTTACAATGGATTCTCTGATTTATTTTGTTATATGGAAGTTACCTTGTAAACTAATTGCAGCACTTCTGTCTCTAATGTTAAAACACGGTGTAAGGCACCTAGCCTAAGAATCACTTGTTTCTGAAATTCGAAATGGAAGATACATTGATAGAAATGAAATTGTACATTGACAAATCTTGTCAGTTCAACTGTACTGCTGCTGGATTTTGGGATAATTTTGTAATAACAAAATAGACTCAGGCATTGTATATTGGTTTACTTTTAGGATAATAAAACATCCTCTAAAATAATGATAAATAAAAAGTGTTAATAACTTGGACCAAGTGAGAATGTTTGATATGTTTTCAATCTTAAATATTGTACTGGACAGTAAAGTTCATCCAGGGCTCATGAATGAGATATGAATAGTAATTAATGGGATGTGCAAAATGGAGAGAGGAAGTGATTGATGGTGTGAGATAGAAACAGGAGTATTACACCACCAATTGAGAATTTTCCAAACTTTCTAGTGGAAGTCAGGTAAGTGTAGTTAAGAATAGTAAATTGATAGCTTTCACTTGGAGACATTTGTGTCCCTGCCTATAATGAACTTTTTAAGACAACTTCGATAGTCCGACCATTACCCAAGACATCAGAACTATGTGGTGGAAGATGAACAAAGACCTACAGACAATCTTTTGATAAGATCACCTGAAAGCTCGAGAATGGCTTAATATGGAGATACCGATATGAGTGTGCAAATGTGATATGTTACCTATGAAGGAAGTACCATCCAGGAATGTATGTTGAATTTGCACTGAAGAACGGGTCTCAGCCATGCTCAGTTACTTGACAACAGCAAGACATGGAATGGTTAAAGTGGCTCAGGAGAGCGAGACAATCTTTAAAGCATTGACACATACTCCATCGAGAAACTATCTAATTGATGAAACAATTAGAATAGAGTTAAACACACTGGTACATGTTAGAGGGATTGAAATTGAAGTTGAAATGGAGAGTTACATGGAATCTGGATTGGGACAATTGAGGGCTAAGGAGAAATCATGTTGTAAGGATTATCCACAAGATGGATACGAGTAAAAGAGAGATCTGGAGAATCTTTTAAGTCCATGATTTGTTGATTGGATGTTAAACTGTAATGTCGCTTGAAATGATTGTAAGACTGAATTTAACTGTGACTGTAATAATTGTGTTTTGTAGGTAACAGAGCGTGGGAAAAAGCAGTACGAATCCAGTATGAGGTGATTTTGGTGGTGCCTCCTGTGTCACTACTACTGCAATTACCATGCTTTACTGGTCTTACAGGAGCTGTCCCATCAACAACACGTTTTTAAGTATGAGCTACAGAATTGTGTGGCACAATTCAGATACTCGGTACGACATTCCCCTATTGTTTGAGGTTTTCAGTGAGTTCATGATGCGACTGAACTCCTCCCTAAAGTATTTTTCTGTTTTGGAGCAAGACAACTCGAGAAAGGATATTGAAATTGACAGCATAGGGGACAACTCACGCCGGTGGGATATTGGGTTTAATTCATCAGCACACCCTTACATTCATATTATTTCACACGCTCTGGTAGTTATCCAACTTGTAATGATAGTGCATTTGATACATGTAATGTGTGGAGTAAGACGTTGATACATAAGCCAATTGTGTACTCATGCCCATGACTAACCAGCACTAACAAATTAATTGAACACACCGAAAGAGAAGATCCGAAGAAATGTAGAGGAGACCACAGGCGGGGTAACATCAGGAAAGATAGAAGAAACAGAGGATATCCCAGGCGGGGCAGAATTGGAACACCAGAACAGTGAATTGAATTTGAGTAAGGGATCAGATCAGCGCCATTACTGCCAGATTGTATGATGCAGCAACCAGAGCAGCAGATGGAGGAGAAAGGATAGACTGGGATGCACTAGAAGGCAAGACATATTGGCACGGCTGACATGATGGTTGGGGAGACCCTGGGGTGTCCTCCATTCATGAGGATAGGCGGTTGTCGGACCCTGTGAGTGTTGTAGTTAGCACCCAGGCCTATAATGGAAATGGGGGATAAATCCTCATTTGAGAAGCGCTCCGTTCCCCTCAATAGAGGACTCCAATTTGCAGCAACGCTAGTCAGCGAATGGATTGAAGTAGACGAGGAATCAATGTTTAAAACATTTCATCCTCGAGGTGGGGACTTGTACGAAAGGCTGATATTTAAAGATATTTAGTAGATGAGAATCATATATGTATAACTTAAGTGTAGCCATTGACCAAATTATATTACCCATAATTACTCCTGGGTAACTAGAAAACTTGTTCAAAATGTAGCTGCACAGTCAAAAGCAGTTTTGACTAAATTTTGATAACAACAGCCACAGACTGCGAGTGAAGGTTAAATCATTAAATAACATATTATAATGCTGTAAAGAACGTAGAAATCGCTCAACAAAACTATAAACAAGATAACACTGAACATGGCAAAGTTGGTGGAAAAATACTGGAAAGGCAGGGTGCTACCTTAGTCTGAGTGACAATGATATTTTGGCTATTAGAATCAATTAAAAAAGGTGATTTTGTTAAAAACCACATATGGACACTGGCCAAACCAACTTTTGATAAGAAAAGGGTTAAAACCTCGGTACCCAAAGAACAACTTCACACAGACGTAATGCGAGGACAAAGGAACAGGCTTAAGAAGACATCATCTGTGTCTGAGAGGTTCCAGAGACCAAGGGCTCCGAGCTACTCGTTAAAGCTACCGCCTAATACTAAGTATATTACGCTGTATGCTTAATAAATCTTGATCTATTGCTCAAACATACTGGCTGCTGCCTATTGGTGTCTTGTCCAAGAACTCAGAGATCGTAAAGGTTTTTAACATGCAATTTCACATATTAGAGTTGCTTAAAAATTGTTCTAGAATCTTAATAATGTTTACTAAATCCTACAGGTAAACTCTATCTTACAAAGGGATCTGACTATTTTCACTGCTGTAGAAGTGTAGGCGAAAAAAAATAAAGCGCCAGTATTTAGAAGTACACACCTGCTGTTTGATCTAGATTTTGTATAATGTCGATACATACAAAGAATGGATCAGATATAGCGTCTTCAGACGAAGCCATTGTACATTCTAGATGTTAAGAAATGTTACAGGGCAAAAATGACATTTAGTTTCGGCTGAATGTGACCATTACACGAATGCGGCGCTTTCGCAGGCTTTTGCAAAGAACATAGCTAAATTTAATACTTCAACTGCTGCTATTTGGAGGTGAATTGATGAGCTACATTCTTCATTTAGCTGGAGAACGTGATGCGCTCGTGTCACTATTTCGGAACATGTTTAATTACTGCAAAAACCACACGGCCAAAAACTTCGCTATTTCCTTACATTTCATCAGACTACGTGATAAGTCGAACATACAGGCATTTCACGCTGTTATATCT